>NC_041383.1:341808929-341927432 GCF_002162155.2 Triticum dicoccoides | reverse complement strand
TGGCCGCATCCCCGCCGCCGCTCCAGCCGCCACACCGGTCGCCGCCCGCCGCCCCGGTCGCCGCTCGGCCCCGCCACCGGCTCCGCCGGCCGGATCCGGCTAGTCCGGCCAGATCCGGCCCCATCTCCCCGGCTTACTCTCCGGCCATCTCTCTCATCTCCGGCTGCTTCTCCGCCGGACCTCCGGCCTTGCCTTGATTCCCGTGCGAAGAACCCTGGATCTGGGATTTCAGAGGTGAAATTCCTCCGTCCTTTTTCTGCAATATTTTTATGCCATGTTCATCACGCCATAACTTCATGCTGGATGCTCCGATTTGTGCATATAATATGTCATAATGTTCATCATGAGATGCTCGTCATTTTGTTACATTGTGCCATGCTTGTTTGAGTTCATCTGGATGCTTAAATCATCATTGCAAGAGTGCTATATGATGTTAACTGTTGTCTGTTAATAGAACTTGGTGATTTGTCTTTTTCATTGCATGTTGTGTGTGCATCCTATGAGCATGAGCTCTACATGTGTTTTGATCTATGTCATTTCATGTTTATAGAGGTGATTGCCATGTATTTTTGTGATCAATGTGGTGGCTAGCACAAGCATGCAAACTAGGCTTCGTGATGTTGCTGATTTCAGTCCCTGTTCTGCTGTTATTTTCATGCCATGTAAACTTGATGCTACAGAGAGATCCATGCATATTTTGAGATACTTCTGTAAGGATGTTTTGAACATATGGTTATGCTCTATCCATCCATGCCCCGGCTTGCAATTATGGACTAATATAGCATGTCATTTTCTTGCTTTACTTTTGCTATAAAATGTTCCAAGCATGCTATGAATTTGTGATGGTTGTTGCTAGTGATCCAAGCATGCTATGAATTTGTTCTTGCCATGGTTAGTTTCATAAACATGTCTTGTTGCTGATGCTATGCTTATCTTGTCATGCAATGACCTGTGATGAGTGAATCGAGCTTGCAAAGATGCCTTCATAATTCTGTTAATGCCATACTCTGTTTTCTGTCAAGTCTGAATCTGTTAACGAAACTTGCTATGTTTACATGGGTGCAATCATATCTTCTGATCCTTTTTGGCTCATTGTCAGTAAGGGACTTTTGTTCTATGCATTTATTAGTATCATGCCATGCCTTAATTTTCTATGATATGTTCTTGTAGCATGATGTTTTCTTTCCTTAAACATTGCTACCTAATGCTGTTTATGCCATGTTCAGTATTTTCACCTAGTCTGTGAAGCTGATATCTTTTGCATTTTGCCATGCTTGTTTGAACCTGTTATTGTGTGATCTAGCCGTAGCTCATTGTTCATCTTTTGTCAAGCATCTCTTGTAGATCACTGCCATATTCTTTGTTGCTATGTTGGAGAGCAGAAGCTTAGTTTCTTGTTGCATTCTAGATGGCATCATGCTGTTAATCGCATATTTGTGTCATTCTTGTTTTGCTTGCCATTTGCAAACCGTGCATCCGTTTCCGGTGATCTTTATATTGATTTCTACCGAAATCACCTCATCTTCCCAGCGGCATACTTGGTTTGCCACGTTGATGCCTTGATCATTCTTTCCCTTCCGGAGCACGCTTATGCATTGCATATCATATCTTGCATATCATGCCATGTATTGCATCATGTTGCTTGTGCATTGCACCGTGATTGATTGTGATTCCATTGCTTGTGTTCTTTCTTTGGGTAGAGCCGAGAGACGAGTACGTGAACGAGGAATCTGTTGAGTAGGCTAACGAGGATCAAGCTTTCGATAACTCTAAGAACTTTGCAGGCAAGATGACCATACCCTCGATATCACTTCTATCTTTGCTTTGCTAGTTGTTCGATCTATTACTATGTTTGTGCTACCTACCACTTGTTTATCATGCCTCCCATATTGCCATGTGAAGCCTCTAACCATCTGTTCCTAGCAAACCATTGTTTGGCTATGTCACCACTTTTGCTCAGCCCCTCTTATAACGTTGCTAGTTGCGGGTGAAGATGAAGTTTGTTCCTTGTTGGAACATGGTTATTTTGGGATATCACAATATCTCTTGTTTAATTAATGCACCTATATACTTGGTAAAGGGTAGAAGGCTCGACCTTATGCCTAGTGTTTTGTTCCACTCTTGCCGCCCTAGTTTCTGTCATACCAGTGTTATGTTCCTTGATTTTGCGTTCCTTACGCGGTTGGGTGATTTATGGGACCCCCTTGACAATTCACTTTGAATAAAACTCCTCCATCAAGGCCCAAACTTGGTTTACCATTTCCCACCTAAGCCTTTTTCCCTTGGGTTTTCGCAAGCCCAAGGGTCATCTTTATTTACCCCACCCCAGGCCAGTGCTCCTCCGAGTGTTGGTCCAAACTAGAGCACCGTGCGGGACCGTCCCTTGGCAACTTGGGTTACGTTGGTACCTGTATGCTTCTCTCATCTGGTGTGCCCTGAGAACGAGATATGTGCAGCTCCTATCGGGATTTGTTGGCACAGCCGGGTGGTCTTGCTGATCTTGTTTTACCATTCTCGAAATGTCTTGTAAACCGAGATTCCGAGACTGATCGGGTCTTCCTGGGAGAAGGAATATCCTTCGTTGACCGTGAGAGCTTGTGATGGTCTAAGTTGGGACACCTCTACAGGTTATAAACTTTCGAGAGCCATGCCCGCGGTTATGTGGCAGATGGTGTTAATGTCCGGTTGTAGAGAACTTGACACTTGACTTAATTATAATGCATCAACTGCGTGTGTAGCCGTGATGGTCTCTTTTCAACGGAGTCCGGGAAGTGAACACGGTTTCAGGATCACTTCTTGATCACTTCTAGCTTCTCGACCGTTGCGTTGCTTATGTTCTCGCTCTTACTTGCGTATGTTAGCCACCATATATGCTTAGTGCTTGCTGCAGCTCCACCACCTTAACCTTTTCCTACCCTTGAGCTTAAATAGTCTTGATCTCGTGGGTGTGAGATTGCTGAGTCCTTGTGACTCACAGATTCTACCAAAATAGATGCTGGTTGTAACACCCACGATGCGGCTATATCTCCCACGTGTCGAAGCACAACTTAGAGGCATAACCGCATGGTAGTTTTGTCGCAAGAAGGGTCATCTTCACACAATCCCATGTAATGAACAAGAATGGGATAAAGAGAGTTGGCTTACAATCGCCACTTCACACAATACATAAATTAAGATCATACATCATTCAAATACACTCATAGACCGGCTACGGTCAAGTTCAAATGAAAAGAAGACAACCCCAAATGCTAGATCCCCGATCGCCCCGACTGGGCTCCACTACTGATCATCTAGAAACGATACATAGTAACAACCAAGGGCCTCATCAAATTCCCACTTCAGCTCAGTTGTGCCATCTGCGCCAGTATCCTCGGCACCTGCATCTATTTTGGTAGAATATGTGAGCCACGGGGACTCAGCAATCTCACACCCGCGAGATCAAGACTATTTAAGCTCATAGGTAGGACAAGGGGTAATATGGTGGAGCTTCGGCAAGCACTAAGCATATATGGTGGCTAACATATGCAAGTGAGAGCGAGAAGAGAAGCAACGCATCGGTCGAGAAGCTAGAAGCGATCAAGAAGTGATCCTGAAACTACTTACGTCAAGCATAACTCAAACCGTCTTCACTTCCCGGAATCCGCCGAGAAGAGACCATCACGGCTACACACGCGGTTGATGCATTTTAATGAAGTCAAGTGTCAAGTTATCTACACCCGGACATTAAAAAATTCCCATCTGCCTCATAACCGCGGGCACGGCTTTCGAAAGATTATATACCCTGCAGGGGTGTCCCAACTCAGCCCATCACAAGCTCTCACGGTCAACGAAGGATAAACCTTCTCCCAGGACGACCCGATCAGCCTCGGAATCCCGGTTCGCAAAACATTTCGACAATGGTAAAACAAGTCCAGCAAAGCCACCCGACTGTGCCGACAAATCCCGATAGGAGCTGCACATATCTCGTTCTCAGGGCACACCGGATGAGACAGGCTACGAGTAAAACCAGACTTCGAGTTTCCCCGAGGTGGCCCCGCAGGCGGCTCAGTTCGGACCAACACTCGAAGGAGCACTGGCCCAGGTGGGGGGGGGGGTTAAATAAAGATGACCCTTGGGCTCGCGAAAACCCAAGGGAAAAGGGCTTAGGTGGTAAATGGTAAAACCAAGTTTGGGCCTTGTTGGAGGAGTTTTATTCAAAGCGAACTATTAAGGGGGTCCCATAAATCACCCAACCGTGTAAGGAACGCAAAATCAAGGAACATAACACCGGTATGACGGAAACTAGGGCAGAAAGAGTGGAACAAGTCACCAGGCATAAGGCCGAGCCTTCCATCCTTTACCAAGTATATAAGGTGCATTAATTTAAACAGGAGATATTGTGATATCCCAAAGTATCCATGTTCCGACCAGGAACAAACTTCATCTTCACCTGCAACTAACAACGCTATAAGAGGGGCTGAGCTAAAGCGGTGACATAGCCAAACAACGGTTTCTAGGACAGGTTGGTTAGAGGTTTAACATGGTAATAGGTAGGCATGGTAAACAAGGCAGGAAGAGCTAACATAGCGACAGAGCGGGTACTAGCAAGCAAAGATAGAAGTGATATCGAAGGTATGGTCATCTTGCCTGCAAGGTTCTCAGAGTTGTCGAAGGCCTGATCCTCGTTAGCATACTCAACAGGTTCCTCGTGCACATACTCGTCTCCCGGCTCTACCCAAAGGAAGAACACAAGCAAAGAACCACAATAAATCACGGTGCAATGCACAAGCAACATGATGCAATACATGTCATGCTATGCGAGATGTGATATGCAATGCATATGCATGCTTCGGAAGGAAAGATGATGAACAAGGCATCAACTTGGCAAACCAAGTATGCCGCTGGAAAGATGAGATGATTTTGGTTGAAATCGATATAAAGATCACTGGATTCGGATGCACGGTTTGCAAATGACAAGCAAGACAAGATATGATGCAAACAGCAACATGGCCACTTGGATGCAAAGTATAAATAAGCTATAGCACCCAAACATATGAACAAAATGCATAGCAGTGATGTACAAGAGATGCTCTACGAAACATGAACACTGAGCTCAATCTAAAAACCACTAGAGCATGACTAAAATAGCATGGCAATGATGCAAACGATAACAGTATATACAGACTTAGTGGAATTACTAGGCATAGCAGAAACAGATTCATCATGGCATCTCTACAGGCTTGATTAACTCACTACCAGGCATGTCATGGCATGGAACAAGTACTAGCATGAAGTAGGCATGGAAATGAAGCTACTCATGTGCAAAACAATCAACTAGCATATTTGCATGAACAAACACATAAGAGACAAAACAACAATCTGAAGTGAGATGACATGATTATGAACTTGCTCAAATGCAGAAACTAATGCCACCACTGGATTGGTGGGATTTTTCTACCCCAAAAACATATATAATATGTTAGGGTTGCTGTAGAAAAATCATCACAAATGCACAAAGATAAAACCTGCCCTAAATGGTATATAACAGAAATGGCATTTTCCATATTTGGAAACGTCCAGAAATGGACTTGCCCGAAAAGGACAGATTCCATATGCCAAAAATGGAATTTTCGCTGGGAACCAAAAACGAAACAAACAATAATAATAAAATAAATAAAAAAAACAGGCTAAGAGAGTATGACAGGTGGGGCCACCCTGTCATACTCACAGTGCACGAAACAGGAAAAAGGGGGGAAGAAATATGCAGCCGCAGGGGATCGAACCCGGGTCTCCCCAGTGTGACTCTGCATCGGCAACCACTGGGCTAGGCAGGCGCTACTGATAGGAAAAGGGCTTCGGCCCCTTTTAGATAGACACCAGGTCGAGCTCCTCTGTTGCAAACAAAGAAGACGACAGCGCCGGCGAGGGCAACGGCGGCAACCAGTGGGCACAGGGACTCCGGCGGGCGTGCGGAAAGGGGGTACGGATGCATGCGTCTACGAGGGGAGGCAGGGGCGCTCGAGCTCGAGCAGTTTCTCGACTCAGGGCCATGGCGTCCGCGGCGAACGGCAGCAGCAGCTACGGCGACACCGGGAAAGGCCGGGTGCGCGCGGGAGCGCGAACGAGCGGCGCGAGCGAGCTGCTGGAGCACGACAAGGGGGAACCAGCGCGGGGACACGAAAACACGCACGGTTGAACAACACTGCACAACTAAATTCAGAGTACGCCGGAGCACTGCGAGCGCGGGAAAGACATGGATCAGATGCGATCTACGGGCGCCTACATGCCATGGGAAGGATGGGAGAGGGAGGTGCGTTACCCAGCTCACCCAAGGATGCGAAGTGGTCGACGGAGACGAGCTGGCGGCGACGAAGCGGAGCTCTGAATCCTTGGCGCGGTCCTGACCGAGAGGAAGAAGGAAGCAGAGGACGTCGAGGAACTCGTCGTCTGGGGCACCGTAGTCGATGTCGTGGAAGGAGGCGACGACGAGGAAGAAGAAGGACACGATCGGCGGGGTTGGGAGTGACCGGAGAGCACGCCGGCGACGAGGTGCGCTCTCAGGTGCGCTCGGGATGGAGCGGTTGCGGTGGATCTGGTGGTTCTACTCACCTGGCGGCGGCGATGAGAGGAAGAGGGAAACCCTAGGGGGCGTGAGGACAAGGAGAGGGGCTTAAAAGGGCTAGGGCGAGCGGGTGGAGCACGGCGTCGACGCGGCCGTGGCCATGTGCGCGCCCGGCGTGAGCTTGACGAAAAGATGAGGGGCGGGTGCGCTGTAGCCAGTGGCTGGCTAGTGGGGTCGCGAGTGCCACGTGGGCGTACGGGCTGCGGGGTAGCGAGGCGACCGGGTGAGAAACGGCGAGGGCGCGAGCGGGCTGGCTGGCATGCTGGCTGGGCTGGCTGGCTGCGCTGGCTGGGCTACGGGAGGCCTAGGGGGGGCTGCTGCGCTGGCTGCAGGCTGCTGCTTTATTTCTATTTTTTTAAACAGAAATAGAAACAGAAAAGCACAGGGTAAAAGGAGAGGAATTAGAGTATAAAGAAAATATTCTCAAACTCCTGGAATTCTCCACTATTTTAATAAATTGCATTGGGCATTTTTAGAGGTAGAAAAATAAGACAAGTTTGAATTATATTCAAACTTGTGTCATTTTTGAACCTGACCAAAACAACTTCAAATAAGGATGTATTTGGCAGAGAGGCTTAGGGCATGGAGCAAGATTTACAGGGAGAAGATGAACATTAATAGAGAAAGGAAAAATAGCACTTGATAAAAGAAGGAAGTAGAGGGAAGGAGGAGAAGTGATGGTGCAATGGCTTGAACGGGGGACAAGGTCATGCCCATGATGCTCATGGCAAGAACATGAATGACAACATGCAACATGAGATGGCATGAGATGAAAATGCACTATATGATGATGACATATGATGGCTGAAAGGCATATGACAAGAAGCACAAATGCAATATGGTAAGGTGAGCATGACAATGAAAAGAATAAAACCACACAACCAAACAAGATGAGGCCAAACATGATAAAACCCACAAGAATTGGATGAAGGACAAGTTGATATATTGCCAAATTGGGACATGATACATCTGGGGTGTTACAACTCTCCTCCACTACAAGAGGATCTCGTCCCGAGATCTAGGACTGAAAGAACTCCGGATATTCGGAATGGAGGTGATCCTCGCGCTCCCAGGTGGCTTCTCGATCGGAATGGTGTGACCACTTCACTTTCAGGAATTTGATTGACTTGTTGCGAGTCTTGCGCTCGGTTTCTTCGAGAATAGCAATGGGGTACTCATGATAAGAGAGATCTTCTTGGAGGTCGATCTCTTCGAAGTTGATAGTGCGCTCAGGAGTCTTGAAGCACTTGCGGAGCTGTGACACGTGAAACACATCGTGCACATTTGCAAAGTTGGATGGAAGCTCAAGTTGATAGGCGAGATCGCTTATTTTGCCAATGATCTTGAAAGGACCCACGTATCTAGGGGCAAGCTTCCCTTTGATACCGAAGCGACGAGTGCCTTTCATTGGAGAGACACGGAGGTAGACATGGTCTTCGATTTCAAAAGCCAAGTCATGGTGCTTGCTATCATAGTAACTCTTTTGGCGCGATTGCGCGGCTTTGAGATTCTCACGAATGACTTTGCACATCTCTTCGGCTTCTGTGATCAAGTCGTTGCCAAGAAGTTGGCGTTCACATGTCTTGGACCAATTGAGAGGAGTACGGCACTTTCTGCCATAGAGAATTTTGAATGGGGCCTTGCCTGAACTCGCTTGAAAGCTATTGTTGTAGGAAAACTCGGCATATGGAAGACAATCTTCCCACTTCATACCGAAAGAGATGACACAAGCCCTGAGCATATCTTCAAGGATTTGATTGACTCGCTCGACTTGGCCACTTGTTTGAGGATGGAAAGCTGTGCTGAAACGAATGTTGGTGCCCATGGCCGTCAGAAAGGAGTCCCAGAACTTAGAAGTGAAGATGCTTCCACGATCTGAAGATATCAATTGTGGAATTCCGTGCAAGGAGACAATTCTGGAGGTGTATAGCTCTGCCAGCTGAGCTGCTGTGATAGATTCTTTGATAGGAAGAAAATGAGCCACTTTGGTAAGCTTGTCAATGACAATGAAGATAGCATCATTTCCATGCTTGGACTTAGGAAAACCAGTCACGAAGTCCATCTCGATATGGTCAAACTTCCATTCCGGAATAGCAAGAGGTTGGAGGAGACCAGCTGGTCGTTGGTGTTCTGCTTTCACTCTTCTGCAGACATCACATTCATTCACGAATTGAGCAATCTCTCGCTTCATTTGAGTCCACCAATATGACTTCTTGAGGTCATGGTACATCTTTGTACTTCCAGGATGAATGGATAGGAGGGAATTGTGTGCCTCATTCATGATGACTTTTCTCAGATCACCTTTTGGAACCACAATTCGATCCTCGAAGAAAAGAGTATCTTTGTCATCCAAGCGATAGCACTTGTATTTAGGAATGCCCTTGTCAATACCACGTTTCACCTTCTTCACCATGGTATCCAGGAGTTGTGCCTCACGAATTTGATCTTCCAAAGTAGGAGAGACTATGAGGTTGGCAAGAAAACCTTGAGGAACAACTTGAAGATTCAGCTTGCGGAAGGCTTCACAAAGATCCGGTTGAAACGGCTTGAGAATTAGACTGTTGCAATAAGCCTTTCTGCTCAGAGCATCTGCAATCACATTCGCCTTGCCAGGAGTATATTCGATACTCGGATTGTACTCTTGAATCATTTCGACCCATCGAGTTTGCCTGAGGTTAAGGTTGGGTTGAGTGAAGATATACTTGAGACTCTTGTGATCGGTGAAAATGTCCACTTGCCTTCCCAATAAGAGATGTCTCCATGTTATCAATGCATGGACAACTGCCGCCAACTCAAGATCGTGAGTGGGGTAGTTCTTTTCGTTGGGCTTCAACTGACGAGAGGTATAGGCCACAACTTTTTTCTCTTGCATCAATACAGCACCGAGACCTTGAAGGGAAGCATCACAGAATACTTCGAATGGCTTGGATTCATCAGGAGGAGTCAAGATAGGAGCTATGACTAGCTTCTCTTTGAGGGTGTTGAAAGCGACGTCGCACTCAGGCGTCCAGACATACTTGACATGCTTCTGGAGGAGGTTGGAAATAGGCTTTGCAATCTTAGAGAAGTTCTCAACGAATCTTCGGCAATAGCTTGCAAGACCAAGAAAACTGCGGAGCTGTTTGACATTCTGAGGAGGTTCCCAATTCAGAACTGCAGAAACCTTTGCGGGATTAACAGCAATGCCCTTGGCAGAGATGATATGGCCAAGGTAAAGAACTTCATCAAGCCAGAACTCACATTTGGAAAACTTCGCATAGAATTGGTGCTCTCTGAGCTTGTCGAGCACCAATCGCAAATGTTTGGCATGATCCTGCTTATTCTTGGAGAAGACCAAAATATCATCGAGATACACCAGAACAAATTCATTGGTGTAGGGGTTGAAGATAAAGTTCATCATGCGAGAGAACGTTGGAGGAGCATTGACAAGGCCGAAAGACATGACAGTATATTCATAAGAACCATAGCTTGTTCTGAAAACTGTCTTGGGAATATCTTGTTCACAAATTCGAATCTGATGATGACCCATACGAAGGTCAAGCTTGGATAATACTTTAGCACCTTTGAGTTGCTCGAAAAGCTCATTGATGTTGGGAAGTGGATACTTGTTCTTGATTGTCTTCTTGTTCAATGGACGGTAATCGACGCAAAGTCGGTCCGTGCCATCCTTCTTCTGGACAAAAAGAACTCCACAACCCCATGGGGAAGAACTCGGTCTGATCAACCCCAGACGCTCTTGTTCATCGAGCTGCTTCTTCAATTCCTTCAGCTCCTTGGGTCCAAGCTTGTATGGACGCTTGCAAACGGGTTCAGTTCCAGGCTCAAGATCAATAACGAACTCGACTGGCCGATGAGGAGGCATGCCCGGAAGCTCTTCTGGAAAGACATCTTGGTACTCACAAACGACTAGAATTTGAGAAATAGCATCCAACTCGCCCTTCTCATTGAGAGAAAACAACCGAATGGTTTCATCGCGAGCGGCATAGATGATAACATCCTCAGAAGGGTGTGTCAATTGAATTTGCCTGGCAGCACAATCAAGCTGAGCCTTGTGCTTAGAAAGTCAGTCCATCCCAAGAATTAGATCAATATCAGAATCGCCAAGAACAATTGGAGAAGATAGAAATTTATAGTCTCCCATCTTGATACCGACATTTGGAACCAATAAGGTAGATCTCAAACGCTTAGCTGGAGAAATAACTTGCATAGATCTAGGTAATTCCTCTGTGTCAAAATTGTGCTTCAATGCAAAAGGATATGACATGAAAGAATGCGATGCACCAGTATGAAATAAGACTTTTGCAGGAATATCATTAACAGGAAGATTACCGATTATCACATTAGAAGAATCCTCTGCTTGCACTGCATTCATCATGTTCACCTTTGCAGACTTTGGATTATGCTTGACCACAGCATTGCTTGAAGATCTCACAGGAGGAGGAGGAGGAAGGCGCCTTTGATTGAAGCATTTGTTCGCGTAGTGACCTTTCGGCTGGCACTTGTTGCAAGTCACTTCTGAGAGCGGACGATGATAAGGAGCACTTGACTTTGAAGCTTGAGGCTGAGACTTGTTCTGATAGCATGGGTTGGGTGGGTGGGAAGATCCATGACCACCTGAGTTCTTCTGTTGGTAAGGCTGACGAAACGGAGGAGGAGGAAGATAGAACTTCTGCTGCTTAGCTGCCACTTGTGAGGAAGAAGAAGATTGCACTGCATCCCTGATTCTCTGCTTAGAAGCCTCACACTTGAGCTGAGCACCTTCTCGCTTGAGTGCCATATTGTAGAATTGATCAAACTGAGTAAGCTCAACAAGAACGAGAGCTAATTGCAGATCCTCTCTAAGGCCACCTCTGAACTGATAGATCATACTTTTCTCATCAGGAACATCTTGCTTAGCAAAGCGAGCAAGTTTCTGAAACTGCTTGTTGTATTCATACACTGACATGTTGCCTTGCTTGAGATTGCGGAACTCCTCACACTTGCTCTCAACAACACTGGTAGGAATATGGTGAGCTTTAAAGTCCCGACAGAAATCAGTCCAAGTAATCACTCGACCACCTCTGGAATCCTTGTATTGCTGGAACCAATCAGCTGCCTGATCCTTGAGCTGAAAAGAAGCAAACTTGACATAGTCCTCAGGCCTGACATTGCTGCATTCAAAATGCTTGTTGATATCCACAAGCCAATCATCGGTGTCTGTGGCCTCGACACAGTAGCTGAAAGACTTTGGCTGATTTGCCAGGAACTGGTTGAGGGTAGGAAATAGAGGCTGATGATTGAACTACCCTTGACCTTGATTCCCTTGGTTGCCTTGGCCTTGTTGCGCTCTTGCATGAGCTGGATCATCATCTGAGCATGGGCGTTTGAGGCTGCCATCAAAGCTTGCCATGCCTCCGGAGGCGGAGGTGGAGGTGGAGGGTTCGCCTGACTCCCATCATCGCGTTCCGGATTCTGACGCGTTGGCGGAGCCATCCTGAAGAGGGTGACATCCGTTAGCATCTTGATAGACAGATAGACAAGTTGAATCAACGGATAGAAATTGCAACATATAGTCTTCACAATAAACATTCGAACAAGGATGAACGAATGAATTCCAAAGCAAACATCACACATCCATTAAGGTGAGAAGCCATTTGAATAGAGATTGATGAATGAAATAAACAAGGTACAACTGGAACAAATAAGTGGTAAGGATTACCCAATCACAAACCAAATATCTGCGGGAAGAAATGCTAGAGCTACTTGAATCCCACCTATAAACTCGCGAAACTTTCTGGTTATGCAATCTGGTGTTGGGGATACAGGGGAAGCAATATATCTCACCCAAACTAACAATCCCTACATCCAGCTGTATCCATCCGTCAACACATATCCAAGAAACCTTCGGAAATCGTGTACCTCAACCTTCGAAAAGCATCCGTTATACGAGTTATGGCAATACTCCCGAGCTCGCCCCAGTACTGGGTTATCGGGGTTATCTCACCAAATACTGTACAAAAGAGATTTTCGATGTCGGCAAAGCTCAGGTATTCCAGAACTGCAATGATAAAATTGTGACGACAACACCTCGGAGCTCAACTCCCCGGGACACTGCCACAACCCCTAAATGTCAGGAGGCACCAAGAACAATGTTCTCGTCACAAAACTATCAGAACGATTCCAAGATACCCGCGTGATCCTAAATTTTTTTTGTGAAATTTGAGAAGAGGAAAGTCAAAACATCTACGTCAGGAGACCTCACCAGAGCGACGAAGGGACTGAGGAGTAAAAAGAATCCTACTCTCCGATATATATAATCCTAAGACTCAAAACATTTTTGTTCAAGACTCAACATCGCCAGCAAACAATCAAGCAGGGGGCTCCTAAGTCGGGGATGGCTCTGATTACCAACTTTTAACACCCACGATGCGGCTATATCTCCCACGTGTCGAAGCACGACTTAGAGGCATAACCGCATGGTGGTTTTGTCGCAAGAAGGGTCATCTTCACACAATCCCATGTAATGAACAAGAATGGGATAAAGAGAGTTGGCTTACAATCGCCACTTCACACAATACATAAATTAAGATCATACATCATTCAAATACACTCATAGACCGGCTACGGTCAAGTTCAAATGAAAAGAAGACAACCCCAAATGCTAGATCCCCGATCGCCCCGACTGGGCTCCACTACTGATCATCTGGAAACGATACATAGTAACGTCCAAGGGCCTCATCAAATTCCCACTTCAGCTCAGTTGCGCCATCTGCGCCAGTATCCTCGGCACCTGCATCTATTTTGGTAGAATCTGTGAGCCACGGGGACTTAGCAATCTCACACCCGCGAGATCAAGACTATTTAAGCTCATAGGTAGTACAAGGGGTAATATGGTGGAGCTGCGGCAAGCACTAAGCATATATGGTGGCTAACATACGCAAGTGAGAGCGAGAAGAGAAGCAACGCATCGGTCGAGAAGCTAGAAGCGATCAAGAAGTGATCCTGAAACTACTTACGTCAAGCATAACTCAAAACGTGTTCACTTCCCGGACTCCACCGAGAAGAGACCATCACGGCTACACACGCGGTTGATGCATTTTAATGAAGTCAAGTGTCAAGTTATCTGCACCCGGACATTAACAAATTCCCATCTGCCTCATAACCGCGGGCACGGCTTTCGAAAGATTATATACCCTGCAGGGGTGTCCCAACTCAGCCCATCACAAGCTCTCACGGTCAACGAAGGATAAACCTTCTCCCAGGACGACCCGATCAGCCTCGGAATCCCGGTTCGCAAAACATTTCGACAATGGTAAAACAAGTCCAGCAAAGCCACCCGACTGTGCCGACAAATCCCGATAGGAGCTGCACATATCTCGTTCTCAGGGCAAACCGGATCAGACAGGCTACGAGTAAAACCAGACTTCGAGTTTCCCCGAGGTCGCCCCGCAGACGGATCAGTTCGGACCAACACTCAAAGGAGCACTGGCCCGGGGGGGGTTAAATAAAGATGACCCTTGGGCTCACGAAAACCCAAGGGAAAAGGGCTTAGGTGGCAAATGGTAAAACCAAGTTTGGGCCTTGGTGGAGGAGTTTTATTCAAAGCGAACTATTAAGGGGGTCCCATAAATCACCCAACCATGTAAGGAACGCAAAATCAAGGAACATAACACCGGTATGACGGAAACTAGGGCGGCAAGAGTGGAACAAGTCACCAGGCATAACGCCGAGCCTTCCACCCTTTACCAAGTATATAAGGTGCATTAATTTAAACAGGAGATATTGTGATATCCCAAAGTATCCATGTTCCGACCAGGAACAAACTTCATCTTCACCTGCAACTAACAACGCTAATAAGAGGTGCTGAGCTGAAGCGGTGACATAGCCAAACAACGGTTGCTAGGACAGGTTGGTTAGAGGTTTAACATGGCAATAGGTAGGCATGGTAAACAAGGCAGGAAGAGCTAACATAGCGATAGAGCGGGTACTAGCAAGCAAAGATAGAAGTGATATCGAAGGTATGGTCATCTTGCCTGCAAGGTTCTCAGAGTTGTCGAAGGCCTGATCCTCGTTAGCGTACTCAACAGGTTCCTCGTTCACGTACTCGTCTCCCGGCTCTACCCAAAGCAAGAACACAAGCAAAGAACCACAATAAATCACGGTGCAATGCACAAGCAACATGATGCAATACATGTCATGCTATGCGAGATGTGATATGCAATGCATATGCGTGCTTCGGAAGGAAAGATGATGAACAAGGCATCAACTTGCCAAACCAAGTATGCCGCTGGAAAGATGAGATGATTTCGGTTGAAATCGATATAAAGATCACCGGATTCGGATGCACGGTTTGCAAATGACAAGCAAGACAAGATATGATGCAAACAGCAACATGGCCACTTGGATGCAAAGTATAAATAAGCTATAGCACCCAAACATATGAACAAAATGCATAGCAGTGATGTACAGGAGATGCTCTACGAAACAGGAACACTGAGCTCAATCTAAAAACCACTAGAGCATGACTAAAATAGCATGGCAATGATGCAAACGATAACAGTATCTACAGACTTAGTGGAATTACTAGGCATAGTAGAAACAGATTCATCATGGCATCTCTACAGGCTTGATTAAATCACTACCAGACATGTCATCGCATGGAACAAGTACTAGCATGAAGTAGGCATGGAAATGAAGCTACTCATGTGCAAAACAATCAACTAGCATATTTGCATGAACAAACACATAAGAGACAAAACAGCAATATGTTAGGGTTGCTGTAGAAAAATCATCACAAATGCCACCACTGGATTGGTGGGATTTTTCTACCCCAAAAACATATATAATATGTTAGGGTTGCTGTAGAAAAATCATCACAAATGCACAAAGATAAAACCTGCCCTAAATGGTATATAATAGAAATGGCATTTTCCATATTTGGAAACGTCCAGAAATGGACTTGCCCGAAAAGGACAGATTCCATATGCCAGAAATGGAATATTCGCTGGGAACCAAAAATAAAACAAACATTAATAATAAAATAAATAAATAAAACAAATAGGCTAAGAGAGTATGACAGGTGGGGCCACCCTGTCATACTCACAGTGCACGAAACAGGAAAAAGGGGGGAACAAATATGCAACCACGGGGGATCGAACCCGGGTCTCCCCGGTGTGACTCTGCATCGGCAACCACTGGGCTAGGCAGGCGCTACTGATAGGAAAAGGGCTTCGGCCCCTTTTAGATAGACACTAGGTCGAGCTCCTCTGTTGCAAACAGAGAAGACGACGGCACCGGCGAGGGCAACGGCGGCAACCAGTGGGCACAGGGACTCCGGCGGGTGTGTGGAAAGGGGGTACGGATGCATGCGTCTATGAGGGGAGGCAGGGGTGCTCGAGCTCGAGCAGTTGCTCGACTCGGGGCCATGGCGTCCGCGGCGAACGGCAGCAGCAGCTACGGCGACACCGGGAAAGGCCGGGTGCGTGCGGGAGCGCGAACGAGCGGCGCGAGTGAGCACGACAAGGGGGAACCAGCGCGGGGACACGAAAACACGCACGGTCAAACAACACTGCACAACTAAATTCAGAGTATGCCGGAGCACTGCGAGCGCGGGAAAGACATGGATCAGATGCGATCTACGAGCGCCTACATGCCATGGGAAGGATGGGAGAGGGAGGTGCCTTACCCAGCTCACCCAAGGACGGGAAGTGGTCGACGGAGACGAGCTGGTGGCGACGAAGCGGAGCTCTGAATCCTTGGCGCGGTCCTGACCGAGAGGAAGAAGGAAGCAGAGGACGTCGAGGAACTCGTCGTCCGGGGCACCGTAGTCGACGTCATGGAAGGAGACGACGACGAGGAAGAAGAAGGACACGATCGGCGGGGTTGGGAGTGACCGGAGAGCACGCCGGCGACGAGGTGCGCTCTCAGGTGCACTCGGGACGGAGCGGTTGCGGTGGATCTGGTGGTTCTACTCACCTGGCGGCGGCGATGAGAGGAAGAGGGAAACCCTAGGGGCGTGAGGACAAGGAGAGGGGCTTAAAAGGGCTAGGGCGAGCGGGTGGAGCACGGCGTCGACGCGGCCGTGGCCATGTGCGCGCCCGGTGTGAGCTTGACGAAAAGGTGAGGGGCTGGTGCGCTGTAGCCAGTGGCTGGCTAGTGGGGTCGCGAGTGCCACGTGGGCGTACGGGCTGCGGGGTAGCGAGGCGACCGGGTGAGAAACGGCGAGGGTGCGAGCGGGCTGGCTGGCGCGCTGGCTGGGCTGGCTGGCTGCGCTGGCTGGGCTGCGGGAGGCCCGTGGGGGGGCTGCTGCGCTAGCTGCAGGCTGCTGCTTTATTTCTATTTTTTTAAACAGAAATAGAAACAGAAAAGCACAGGGTAAAAGGAGAGGAGTTAGAGTATAAAGAAAATATTCTCAAACTCCTGGAATTCTCCACTATTTTATTAAATTGCATTGGGCATTTTTAGAGGTAGAAAAATAAGACAAGTTTGAATTATATTCAAACTTGTGTCATTTTTGAACCTGACCAAAACAACTTCAAATAAGGATATATTTGGCAGAGAGGCTTAGGGCATGGAGCAAGAGTTACAGGGAGAAGATGAACATTAATAGAGAAAGGAAAATAGCACTTGATAAAAGAAGGAAGTAGAGGGAAGGAGGAGAAGTGATGGTGCAATGGTTTGAAAGGGGGACAAGGTCATGCCCATGATGCTCATGGCATCAACATGAATGACAAAATGCAACATGAGATGGCATGAGATGAAAATGCACTATATGATGATGACATATGATGGCTGAAAGGCATATGACAAGAAGCACAAATGCAATATGGTAAGGTGAGCATGACAATGAAAAGAATAAAACCACACAACCAAACAAGATGAGGCCAAACATGATAAAACCCACAAGAATTGGATGAAGGTCAAGTTGATATATTGCCAAATTGGGACATGATACATCTGGGGTGTTACACAGGTGCCGAGGATACCAGTGCAGGTGGCGCAACCGAGCTCAAGTGGGAGTTCGACAAGGACCTTGGTCGTTACTATGTTTCATTTCCTGATGATCAGTAGTGGAGCCCAGTTGGGACGATCGGGGATCTAGCATTTGGGGTTATCTTCCTTTCATTTGGTTTTGACCGTAGTCGGTCTATGAGTGTATTTTGAATGATGTATGAATTTATTTATGTATGGTGTGAAGTGGCGATTGTAAGCCAACTCTCTTTATCCCATTCTTGTTCATTACATTTGATTGTGTGAAGATGACCCTTCTTGCGACAAAACCTACAATGCGGTTATGCCTCTAAGTCGTGCCTCGACACGTGAGAGATATAGCCGCATCGTGGGTGTTACAAGTTGGTAATCAGAGCCATCCCCGACTTAGGAGCCCCCTGCTTGATCGAATCGCTGGCGTTGTAGAGTCTAGAACAAAAATGTTTTGAGTCTTAGGATTATATATATCGGAGAGTAGGATTCTTTTTACTCCTCAGTCCCTTCGTCGCTCTGGTGAGGTCTCCTGATGTAGATGTTTTTACTTTCCTCTCCTCAAATTTCACTAATTTTTTTTAGGATCACGCGGGTATCTTGGGATCATTCTGATAGTCTTGTGACGAGAACATATTTCTTGGTGCCTCCTGACATTTAGGGGTTGTGGTAGTGTCCCGGGGAGTTGAGCTCTGAGGTGTTGTCGTCACAATTTTATCGTTGCAGTTCTGTAATACCTGAGTTTTGCCGACATCGAAAATCTCTTTTATGCAGTTGTTGGTGATATAACCTCGACGTCACCCAGTACTGGGGAGTTCGGGAGTATTGCCCTAACTCGTATAACGGATGCTTGTCGAAGGTTGAGGTACACGATTTCCGAAGGTTTCTTGCTTATGTGTTGACGGATGGATACGGCTGGATGTAGGGATTGTTAGTTTGGGTGAGATATATTACTTCCCCTGTATCCCCAACACCTGATTGCATCACCAGAAAGTTTCGGGAGTTTATAGGTGGGATTAAAGTAGCTCTAGCATTTCTTCCCGCAGATATTTGGTTTGTGATTGGGTAATCCTTACCATCTATTAGTTCCAGCCATACCTTGTGGTTTTATTCATCAACCTTTATCTAAGTGGCTTCTCACCTTAATGGACGTGTGATGTTAGCTTTGGAATTCATTCATTCATCTTTGTTCGAATGTTTATTGTGAACACTATATGTTACAATTTCTAGCCTTTGATTCTACTTATCTATCATGTCAATGATGGTTCTAACGGATGTCATCTTCCTCAGGATGGCTCCACCAACTCGCAACAACCCGGATCAGGGTGAAGAAGGTCGATCGAACCCACCACCTCCGCCACCTCCTCCGCCTCCAGAGGCATGGCAAGCTGTCGTGGCGGCCACCAACGCCAGCACCTAGATGCTTTTGCAATTCTTGCAAGATCGCAACCAAGGCCAAGGCAACCAAGGGAATTAAGGTCAAGGGCAGTTCAACCATCAGCCTCGGTTTCCTACCCTCAACCAGTTCCTTGCAAATCAGCCGAAGTCTTTCAGTTACTGTGCCGAGGCCACAGACTCCGATGATTGGCTCGTGGATATCAACAAGCATTTTCAATGTAGCAATGTTAGGCATGAGGACTACGTCAAGTTCGCTTCTTTTCAGCTCAAGGACCAAGCAGCTGAGGACTTACTGTCAGACTTAGAACCACGACAGTTGGCGCCCACCATGGGGCAGAGCATCTTAGCGACTTCCGGCAAGGTTGCATTTTCTTCGATCTTCATCAGCATGGTTTTCGGTGGCGGTTTGGTCGTGGGTCGCGAGTTTCAACTCGGCGCGCTAACTTTCGTTGCCGACGACTCCGCTTGGCTCCAGGAGGGCCCCCTCGATGTTGAGGCTCTCCCGGCTCGTGGCTCCTCGCACTTCCGCGCGAGTTCCTCTGGCATCCTCCTTCGGCAGCCGTCTTCCCCGTACCAGTCGGTCATCGTGTCGTCATCTCACTCTGCTGGACGTCGCCTCAAGCGGTCTGGGCGTTCGCGGCTCCAGTGGTGGGTAAGACACACAGTTGCTCGTCAGGTGTTCACCCCTCTAGTCGCGGTGATCGAGCCCGACGTATTTCCCAGCGGATTGGTCGACCTATCGACTGATTTTGCAGATGCCTTTTCCGTGAGCGGGAGTTGTGGCCCCGCAGCGGAGGTCCTCATGGTCGACTCCCATCGCGGTCCACCTGGTTTTCGTCGGAGTGGCGACGGCGGCAGAAGTGATGGCCCGTCCCTCGACCATGAAGAATATCAGCCCCAACCTCTCAGCTCGCAGCAGAGGGAGGAGCTGCATCGCCTCAACGTGGAGGCTCATCAGACCCCCATCATACGGGAAACCGCCGAGGCCTGGGCCTTGGAGGCAGTGTGCCTGGTCACTTTGGCTAAGCGCCCTCGTCTGGAGAATCTCCAACATTCTCTCGACGAGCATGCTCGTCGACTCATCCCCGAGTCCTGTCGATGTCCACGGTAATTGTTTCCACCGGAAACTCAGGTATTCTGCACACTGATTCAGAATCTTGTAGCTGCTACGCATATCGCAGAGTCCATTCAGCCATCCCGTTCGAAGGCTGGAAGTGGGTTGGAGCAGATCAGAACGCTCCTCCGAGCGGCAGGAGACCAGAACTCCACTGTGTCCTAGTCGCGAAATCCACAGCAGATCAGTAAGAGCAGACACCATTCAGTCGGCGCATAGTCCTAGGTTGCCTTTGCGGCCTGGAGGTCATGATCACCGCCAGGATCGGTACCTCGGAAGAGCTCATGGAGAATATGATCGTGAATACGCCCGTGACAACTATCGTCGAGCGCCTTCGCTCCTTTCGAGGGACGGGTCATACGCGCCCCGGTGCAATGATGACAGGCGTCCGTATGGGAATGACTACGAGTTCCAGTCGACCCTAGAGAGCCCGGCTTCGATGCAAGGTCCATCCTCGTTCAGGGTTTGGTCGATCGGAATAGAGCATACAGAGAAGGGCTGGATCAAGACAGACCCAGTGGAAGTAGAGTCCATGTTTCTGGACCAGAGTGTTTTGGAAGAGCCATCAGAGCCGCTGAGATTCCTCATAACTTCAGACTGGCGACTGGCATCAGTAAGTTCACAAGAGAGTGGAAGCCCGATACTTGGGTTGAAGACTACCGAGTGGCTGTGCACATTGGTGGCGGCAGCGATGAGGTAGCCATGAAGCACCTTCCTCTGATGCTTGAAGGTTCTACCAAAGCTTGGCTGAATCAGTTGGCCCCTAGGAGCATTTTGAGTTGGGATGAGTTAGCCCGAGTGTTCACCAGAACATTTGAGGGCACCTGCAAGAGACCTGCTGGTCTACCAGAGTTACAGCATTGCATGCAGAAACCGAAGGAAACCCTGAGAGACTATATCCAGAGACGGATCACTCTGCACCACACAGTGCAGAATGTGTCAGATCACCAAGCAGTCTGTGCCTTCAAGGAAGGCGTTCGCTACAGAGAGCTCAATCTAAAGTTCGGTCGCACTGGAGATATGTCTTTGACTCGGATGATGGAGATTTCCATGAAGTACGCTAATGGCAAAGAGGAGGACCGACTCAGGAGTGGCAAGCACAAAACAGTCGCCCAGGACACCAAAGGAGGAAATTTCAGTCGGAAGAAGAAGCGAAAGGCTTAGGCAGCAGGTCCTACCAAGGCAGCAGTGTTGAATCAAGGAAAGTTCAAAGGGAAAACCAAAGGGCCTTGGATCCCTAAGAAAGTGAAAGAACAAGAAGGAAATGATGTGATGGATTTGCCGTGTCATATTCACACCAAGAAGGATGAGGAGGGAAACCTGATTCTCCCGAAGCACACCACTCGACAATGTTGACTCCTAATCCAGATCTTCCAAGAGAGTAAACCCAGTGATAAGGACAAAGAGTCTGAGAAGGAAGAAGAGGATAAGGATGATGATGATGGTTACCCCAATGTCAATGCCACCTTGGTGATTTTTGCCGACAATGAGAGCAAAAGTCGACTGAAGGTCATTAACAGAGAGGTGAATATGGTTGCTCCGGCAACACCAAAGTATTTGAAGTGGTCAAAAACGCCCCATCACATTGGACCAGTCCGACCACCCGGCACGCGTAGCTACCCTTGCGTGGCAAGCGCTAGTGGTCGACCCAGTCGTGGGAGGCGCCCGACTGACCAAGGTTCTGATGGATGGTGGCAGTGGCTTGAATATTCTGTATGCTGAGGCCCTCAAAGGAATGGGCATTCCGATGTCCAAACTCAGCAAGAGCAACATGCGGTTCCATGGAATCATCACAGGAAAGAAAGCCAAATCACTCGGCTAGATCACTCTTGACGTGGTTTTCGGTGATGAGAAGAATTTCTGCAAGGAGAAGTTGACGTTTGAGGTTGTGGATTTCCAGAGTGCATATAATGCCACTCTGGACAGACCTGCTTATGCTAGCTTTATGGCTCGACCGTGCTATGTATATCTCAAGATGAAGATGCCTGGCCCAGAGGCGTAATAACGGTTTCCGGTAACCGTCAAAGAGCAGAAGATTGTCTTCAAGATGGGGCAAAGATAGCAGACGGGCAGATGGCAGCAGTAGAGTTTCAAAGTACCAGAAGACTGCAGATCTGAGTGATTTGTTGCGTTCTAAGAGGCCTGCCTCGGAGTCCGCATTTCAGTCGGCCGGCGAGACCAAGCCAGTCCACATTCATCCGACCGACTCCAATGCTGCTCCGACCCATATCTCAACGACACTCGATAGCAAATAGGAAGAAGCACTCATCCAGTTCCTCCGTGAGAACTGGGACATCTTTGCATGGAAGCCATCTAACATGCCAGGTGTACCCAGGGAGCTGGCCGAGCACCGTTTGCAAGTCGATCCAAAAGTAAAACCCGTTAAAGAGCATCTCCGTCGGTCTGCCATGGAGAAGAGAAAAGCCATTGGCGAGGAGGTGGCTCGGCTCTTGGCTGCTTAGTTCATCCGCAAGATATACCACTCTGAGTGGCTCACCAATGTTGTTATGGTTCCCAATAAAGACAAATCACTCCAAATGTGTATTGACTTCAAGCTCATCAATTGGGCCTGCCCGAAAGATCATTTCCCTCTGCCCCACATCGACCAGATAGTCGACTCAACTATGGGATGTGAGTGACTGTCCTTCCTGGACGCTTATTTCGGGTACCATCAGATCCGACTGTATGGACCCGATGAGATAAAGACGGCTTTCATCACCCCGTCCGGGTGTTTTTGTTATGTTACTATGCCCTTTGGCCTCAAGAATGTTGGTGCCACATTCATGCGCATGATTCAGAAATGCCTGCTCACTCAAATCAGTCGGAATGTGGAAGCATACATGGATGACATATTGGTTAAGTCACGCAAAGGTTCTGACCTGCTAACTGACCTTGCTGAAACCTTTGCCAACCTAAGAAGGTATGATATCAAGCTCAATCCATCAAAATGCACTTTCAGAGTCCTAGGCGGAAAATTACTCGGTTTTCTCATTTCCGAACGAGGGATCAACGCAAATCCAGAGAAGATTGGCACGATCCTCCGAATGAAACGCCCAGTGTGTGTGCATGACATTCAGAAGGTTACTGGTTGTTTGGCCGCATTGAGCTGATTCATCTCGCGCCTCGGTGAAAAAGCACTCCCTCTTTACCGACTGATGAAGAAATCTGACAAGTTCAAGTGGAATGACAAAGATGAAGCAGCGTTTGAGGAGCTCAAAGCTCTGCTTTCCACCCAGCCGGTGCTTGCTGCTCCGGTTAGCAAGTAGACTCTACTGCTTTACATCGCAGCCACAGGACTAGTCGTTAGCACAGTGCTCACAGTCGAGCGGGAAGAAGAAGGCAAGGCCTGCAAAGTTTAGCGCCCCATGTATTACATTTCAGAAGTCTTAACCCCATCCAAGCAGAGATATCCTCACTATTAGAAGCTTGTTTATGGGATTTACCTGACCACAAAGAAAGTTGCACATTATTTCACTGATCACTCAATTTCAGTCGTCGGTGACGCTCCATTGTCAGAGATCTTGAATAACAAAGCTGCAACTGGTCGAGTGGCAAAGTGGGCGATTGAACTTCTTCCTTTGGATATCAAATTTGAGGCAAAGAAGGCCATTAAGTCTCAAGCAATTGCAGATTTCCTTGCAGAGTGGACAGAACAACAACAGCCAATTCAAATTCAGTCAGAACATTGGACCATGTTCTTTGATGGATCCAAGATGTTGAATGGCTCTGGTGCAGGAGTGGTATTAGTGTCCCCACGAGGAGACAAGCTCAGCTATGTCCTCCAAATTCACTTTGATTCTTCAAATAATTAAGCTGAGTACGAGGCACTATTGTATGGGTTGCGTATGGCCATTTCACTCGGCGTCCGGCGCTTGATGGTATATGGCGACTCAGACTTAGTGGTTAACCAAGTAATGAAGGAATTGGACGTCAGGAGTCTTGCAATGACAGGTTATTGCAATGCAGTGAGAAAGCGGGAGAAGAAATTCGATGGGTTAGAGCTCCACCACATACCACGAATCAAGAATCAAGCTGCTGATGATCTCGCAAAGATAGGTTCCACTCGGAAGCCTATCCCCAGCGACGTGTTCTTGGAGCATCTCCATACCACGTCGGTACAAGAAGATCCCTTCAAGGAAGAGCCCCCGCAACCGATAAGTTCAACCAACCCGACTGAGATCGAGGTTCCAGCCGTGGTCGACCTGATCATGGAGGTCTTGGTGGTCACGCCCGACTGGACAGTATCATACATCGCGTACATTCTCAGAAAGGAGCTCCCAGAGGATGAAGATGAGGCTCGCCAGATAGTCCGTCGATTGAAAGCTTTCACCGTGATCAAAAGGCAGCTTTACAGAGAAAGTATCACATGAGTGGCTCAACGCTGCATCACCCTGGAAGAAGGCCAAATGATCCTAAACGATATCCACTCGGGGACCTGTGGCCACAATGCGTCCTCTCGGACCATCGTTGCCAAAGCATACCGAGCGGGATTCTATTGGCCTCGAGCAAATCAGATGGCAAAAGATATAGTTGACAAGTGCGCAGGTTACTAGTTCTACTCCAACATGTCCCACAAGCCCGCATCTGCCCTGAAGACTATTCCACTCGTCTGGCCATTTGCAGTCTGGGGATTGGATATGGTTGGGCCTTTCAAGACCGGCGCGAGTGGTTTCACCCATTTACTCGTAGCAGTCGACAAGTTCACCAAGTGGATCAAAGCCAAGCCCATCAAAAACATTAGAGCAGGCACTGCCTTCAGCTTCATCAAGGAGTTGATATTCAGATATGGAGTTCCTCATAGCATTATCACAGATAATGGCTCCAACTTTGATTCTGATGAGTTCAAGGCATTCTGCGCATCCCAAGGCACTCAGGTCAACTATGCGCCCGTCGCACACCCGCAATCGAATGGACAGGCAGAAATGGCAAATGGTTTGATCCTTCAAGGGTTAAAGCCTCGACTGATGCAGGATCTTAAGCATGCCGCTGGAGCTTGGGTGACCGAATTGCCGTCGGTACTATGGGGGCTGGGAACAATGCCCAACCGGTCGACTGATCGAACCCCTTTCTTCCTAGTGCATGGCGCTGAGGCTGTGCTCCCGAGTGACCTGCTACACAATGCTCCCCGAGTGGAACTGTTCTCAGAAGCTGAAGCTGAGCAAGCACGCGAAGATGCAGTTGATCTCCTGGAGGAAGAGCGTGAGATGTCTTTGATTTGGTCGACCATCTATCAGCAAGATCTGGGTCGATTCCAAGCTTGCAACGTTAGAGGTCGAGCATTTCAGGAAGGAGACCTTGTGCTCTGAGTGGTTCAGAAACGACCTCACAAGCTCGCTCCAGCCTAGGAAGGTCCCTTCATCATCACCAAGGTTCTTCACAATGGAGCGTACCACATTTACAACGTAGCCAAGAAGATAGACGAGCCACGCGCATGGAACGCAGAGCTGCTTCGTCCTTTCTTTACCTAAAGTCACTTGACCCGACGAGTTATAATAAAAGCACTTCAGTTTGTTTTCCAAAGACAAGATTTTTACAGTATCTTAATGATTGGTTCCTCGTAATCACTTGTGTCTAAATCCCCCAGAGGGTGGCTTAGCCGCAAACCTGATTCGCCTAAGTTAAAAACACTCCGAGTGGACAGCAATCCTCCCACTCGGGGGTTTATCTGCGACCCCGAAATCGCCTAAGTTAAAAACATTCTGAGTGGAGAGCAATGCTCCCACTCGGGGGCTTAGCTGCGACCTCGTAATCGTCTAAGTTTGAAACATTCCGAGTGGAGAGCAATCCTCCCACTCGGGGGCTTAGCTGTGACCCCGTAATTGCCTAAGTTAAAAACATCCCGATTAGAGAGCAATCCTCCCACTCGGAGGCTTAGCTGCGAGCCTAAAATCGCCTAAGTTAAAAACATTCTGAGTGGAGAGCAATCCTCCCACTCGGGGACTTAGCTGCGACCCAGTACTCGCCTAGGTCACAAATATCCTTTGTGCTGCGCCATAAATACAACATGCGCTCCATCCCTATCCGCAAGGACGACGAGGTGTCGATCGAACACCGCGTCTGAGCTATGCCACAAATACAACATACGCTCCATCCTTATCCGCAAGGACGACGAGGTGTCGATTGAACGCCGCTTCTGAGCTACATCATAAGTACAATGTACCATCCCGATCCGCAAGGACGACGAGGTGTCGGCTAAACACCACATTTGAGCTGCATCACAACTAAAATGTACACTTCACTCGACAAAAGGTGAAAAGATCAAGTTCACTAGGGATCAAAAGATAGTCAGAAACAGTTCAAAACCAGAACAAAAGCCATGATATTCGAAGAAATTCAAGTTCAGATAAATCCCACAAAAGTTTGGGACCGTAGCAGGCAGAAGTACTCAGGCATCAAGCCTGAAAGAGTTTAATGATTACATAATCACTCGGCATTCCGAGGCAAATAAAGGTGGGGCATGATGTTTTGATCACTCGTCAGGAAAATGACTTGTTGGACCATAGAATTTGTCAAGGTCAATGTTGTCTGCGATGCGAGTGGCTGCGTCAAGGAAAGTGTCCATGAAGGACTGGAAACTATGCTTTTTGGTGTTCGCAACCTTGAGTTCCGCCAGCTTGTCTTCTCTGACATCCTAGCAGTGCACCCGGACTAGTGATAGAGCGACATCAGCGCCATAGAGAGCAAATGATTTCTTCCATTCTTGCACTCGGTCAGGTATTTGATTCAGTCGAGCCATCAGAGACTTGAGATCCTGTGAGAGTTCCACCTAAGGCTAGAGTTCAGCATCAACCTGAGTCATCGCCGCCTTCAGTCGGGCAAGCTAAGCAACAGCACTGTCCATACATGATTCCAACTGCAGCACATTCATTGCAACACCATCTTTGACATGACAATTTATGGGGTCGAGACCTGTCTCGACCCGCGCAGTCTCTGCTTCAAAGTCTTGACAAAGTTCTGCACAGTCGGAAAAAACAGTTAGTTGACAGTTTGACAAGACATGTCACTCGACGGCAACAAATCAATAGAACAAGAATACCTTCAAGCTTCTAGACCAGCTTCGTAGCAAGCTGTCCCAGATAATACTCTAGCTCGCCCTTTTTGTCCTTGAGGTTTCCAACTTCATCGGTCAACCTATCCTTGTCTTTCCTCAGTTGCTTGACCTCCCGATTGGCCTCAGAGATAGCGGTCTTTAGCTTAGAGTTCTCCTCTTCTAACTTGCTGACTGAAGCCAGCTTCTTGTCCGCAAGCGATGTATTCTCTCAGGCCTCCTTCTGGGCCGCAGCAAGATCCTGATCCTTCTTCTCTAGAGCCTACCTGTCGGTGTACAGAAGTAGGGGCTCTCCTTTTGACCCCTTTACTTGTGCAAGGGCAGTCGGAGCCGCGCGCCATGGCCGCACATAGCAAGGCAAAGGAGGGAAGCCGGAGGCTTGAGACAAACAAGGCAACACCAAGGACCAAGGCCACAAAGATCGGATGGACGAAGCAGGTTTCCCCGGCAAGAGCCTTGCCGGGGCAGCCTCAGCAGCCCCGAGAAACCCCTTGCCAGGGCAGCTCACCCACACCAGCAGAGTGAGCCACCCTCGAGCCCACGGTCTCCAGCGCCAACACCCACGTTGGGCCAGGGCTTGGGAGGCACCTCCGTGGTAGCATGTAGATCTTTGTGAAGACAAAGAATACTCAAGATCGGATGGGGATTGAGAGGCAACAATCCTCACCGAGGTTCTCTCCAAGGAAACCCACAAGACCCCCGACAAGATCCTTGCCGGGGACACCAGCGCGCGACGGCAAGACCCTTGCTGGGCCACCCGACAAGACCCTTGCCAGAGCCGACAGCAGGACCGCTGCAAGGCCCGCACCAACCAAATCCCCGCCGCCGTTCACATGCGGTTGCTAGCCCAACCAGTTGGGCAGGTACCTGCGTGGCAACATGCGGCTTCCAAGCCAACTCAGCACACGCCTGCGTGGCAGCATGTAGATCTTCGTGGAGGCTCCACCACCGCGCCACCTCAGCTGCTTGCCTGCCTACATGGCACCGCATGCATCGCTGGCCAGGGCATGTGTCAAAGCGAGGAAGAGCGACAACGGATGGGATGGGCCTCGCCCCCGTCCCCGATAAAGTTAAGGGACACCTAATCCACACATTAAATGCGTCTTGTCCTGTAATGACGAGCGATAAGCTCGCATCACTATAGGCTTTCCACCTCCTGTGTGCCACTGTGGCAGCCCCTTTTGCCTATAAAAGGAGGCCCATGGCGTACGGGAAAAGGATTCAGCTCTTTCGAACCACACAACACCCATAGCTAGTTCGGGAGCTCAAGAACACTGAATATATCCACCAAGCAGGACTAGGGTTTTACGCATCCTCGCAGACCGAACCTGGGTAAATGATTCTTGTGCCAATTACAAATCCTGCTCTTCTCACAACCCCGCGCCCCGCAACCGTAGTAGGGATTCTTGTGATCCGATAGGTGTCGTTTCCCACCGACATCTTTGGAGCGCCAGGTAGGGGGCGCAATTGTGAGGATCTGGTCTAGTAGTTGACCTAGCTGTTCTTCATCACCATGGCTCCCAAGAATAAGACGACCACGGCAATCGGTTCGTCCGGAACCGGATTGCAAGTACCGGTGCGGACCAATAGATGTCCAGTCGCGGAGAGAACCCGTGGCGCGGCCCGCGAACATCCACATCACCCTGGCCGTCCAGGCCTGGTGAGCAGCGTCGTTCACATGCCATGCGACGAGCCACCAGTCTCGCGCTCCAGAGATGGAGTCGGACCCCCCGCAGGCGGCGCGGGGCCCTCCAGGGGCGCCGTCATCCCGCCGAACGGCGACGCGGCGGCCTCCAAGATGCCAACACCGGCGCCCATGGCGCGCTCTTCTCAGGTCATGCGTGATGAGCAACGCCGCCCTGCTGTTGACCCTGGGCGCCGTCCTAGGAAGTCCCATGCGCCCTTCACATGATGAGGAGGGCCAGCATGTGCGTCGAGGTGCTGACGGAGGTGGCGAGCGGCTGCGGGGCCGTGATGGGGCTCCTTCTAATGCGGTTCGAAGTCGAGGCGCATCGCGGTCCACACAGCTTTCGCCGCCGCCCACGCCAGCAGAAGCCCTAGCACGCGCGCAGCTTCTCCTTGATTTTCCTCCAGATGCGGAGAAGCTTGACGAATGGAGGGCCACCGTCCGGAGCCTCGTCGGCATTGCCAACAACGATGAGTTGCGGCCGGTAGGACCCGTAGGCCGTCGCTCCGTCGGGCCACCGCATGCCAGCAGAGGCCGGGCCGGAGGCGATGCGGCCACTGTGCACTCCCCTCCTCCATCCCTACCACCGCAGGTGTCGGTCCGTCGCAATGACGCTCGTGATGATATCTCCATAGCGTCGTCCGACCCGCGAACCCGCCATGACCAATGCCAGGTTCTTCGGGAGCGAGTTCATGAAGATGCTCGAACCACCATCGAGCGCCGGCGTGACGTGAGACACCAGTCGGACAGGCAGGCAGGACCCACCACGGACCACCCAACACCGGGAAGCTACGGTGGCCTACCTTACAAGGTGGGTTGTCTGGCCTTCACCCGTGAGCTGCGGCAGTTCCAGTGGCCGTCCCACCGCATGTTTAAGCCCGACGTTGGCGAGAAGTACAACGGTATGACTCACCCATCGGAGTTCCTCAGCATCTACACCATCGCAATGCAAGCTGCTGGGGCCCGCGATGATAAGGTGCTTGCCAATTACTTCCCGTTGGCACTCAAGCCCAATGTTATGTCATGGTTAATGCACTTGTCGGTGGACTCCATTTCTTCTTGGGCGGCTCTGTGTCACGAGTTTGTTGGCGCCTTTACGGGAGGCCACCAAGCTCATGGCCAGGCGAGTGATTTGCATATCATCCCCTAGAAGGAAGGAGAAAACTTGCGCAAGTACATCCAAAGGTTCAGCCAGGTGCAGTACAACATCCCCGGCGTTCATCCTGCCGTCGTGATCAGTGCATTCCATCAGAATGTGCGCAATCGAAAGATGAGTGAAGAGCTGACAATGAACAAGGTCAGGGATGTGGCCGAGCTCTATGTTCTGGCCGACCGGTGCGCTCGTGCAGAAGAGGGAAGGAAGTACCCCGGCAAAGACGCCGGCGCAGAAACTGACTCCACGGACGATACCGCCACCCCGACAAAGAAGGGTCAGCGCCATAACAGGAAGCGCAAGGGCAAGACCGTGCTTGCCGTCGAGGGGTCCGACGATACCGGCTCCACCAATAAACCCAAGGCGAGTGACCCCGGCAAGGAGGTTGCCGGGTGTGCCGCCTGCCGGGCCTTGGCGGCTGCTGATAAGCCAGGGGGCTCTGACAAGCAGTATTGCAAGATCCACCGCACCAAGGGTCACGATCTCCAGAACTGACGTCAAGTGGAGTTGCTCGCTGAGAAGCAGAAAACCGAGTACAAGCGGCAGGACAAGGAGAAGGGCCAGGAGGGTGCTGAGGGATCCGGCAAGAAGCGCGGCGGCCAGGGAGGCCGCCGCGGCAAAGATAATCTGTAGGAGAGGCCCGCTCGGGGCCGCGACAAGAAGCTAGAAGACGATGATCATGACGAGGACGATGAGTCCGGCGACCACGAGTTCCAGAAAGCCACGGAAGCCATGTGCATTGATGGTGGCACCTCGCTGCACACATCCCACTGCTAGCTTAAGCAATGGGCGTGTGAGATCGCATCGGTGGAGCCGTCACTCGACGCACGGAATCCACTAAGGTGGTCCAACATGCCCATCATCTTCGACAACGAAGACCATCCTGACCGCACTACTGCGGTCGGGTGCTTGCCATTGTTGGTCTCACCAACAATCCACCTCAAGGTGTCGAAGATGCTGGTTGACGGTTGGGCCGGTCTGAACTCTATTTCGCCTGTTGTGATCAAGAGGTTGCAGATCCCTGATGGAGACCTCGAGGAGACTGGCATGTTCTAAGGGGTCAACCCGGGGAGGAGCCAGCCGAAGGGAAAGGTCATGCTGCCTGTGACGTTTGGAGGCAAGCTGAACTATAGGACAGAGAGGATTGTCTTCGATGAAGCCGAGATCCCCTTGTCGTACAACGGGATCCTCGGCCGCCCGGCACTAGCCATGTTTATGGCGGCTTCACATTATGCCTACAACATGCTGAAGATGCCCGGGCCGATGAACATCATCACCGTCCCCTCCGACAAGAAAGACGCGTTGATTTGCGCCGACCAACTCTACCAGGAAGCAGTTGCAGCGGCTGCCGCCAAGGCACCTGCTCCTGCCGACGGAGCCCCGGGAGGAAAGAAGATCGTCAAGACCCCTCGCACCCACTCGGGCAAGCGCACCTCTTCGGGGTGTTGCGCTCCCGTTGAGGACGTGCGAGAGAGCTCCACTGGCAAGAACAAGAAGTCCAGAGCTACACCACTAGAGACCAAGAAGGTGCTCGTCAAGGAGGACGGCACGGGGGGAGCTTTTACCATAAGCTCCACCCTCGACAGCAAATAGTAAAGCGAGCTCGTCACTTTCCTGCGGGCAAATGTCGATGTGTTTGCATGGCAAGCCTCCGACATCCCCGGCATTCCCATGGAAGTGATTGAGCACCATCTTGATGTCTGTCCTCATGCACGGCCCGTCAAGCAGAAGGTCAGGAAGCAAGCTCTGGAAAGGCAGAAGTTCATCATGGAGGAGATCAAAAAACTAGAGGCGGCAGGTTTGGTAAGGGGAGTGCTCCATCCGACGTGGTTGGCCAACCAGGTAGTGGTGCACAAGGCAAACGGGAAGTGGAGGCTGTGTATTGATTACACAGACATCAATAAGGCTTGTCCAAAGGATCCCTTCCCATTGCCGCACATTGACCAGATTGTCGACTCCACGGCTGGGTGTGACCTTTTATCATTCCTCGATGCCTACTCAGGGTACCACCAGATCTTCATGACGAAAGAAGATGAGGAGAAGATAGCATTCATCACCCCATGTGGTACGTATTGCTTTTTACGGATGCCTTTCGTGTTGAAGAGTGCTGGCTCAACCTTTACAAGAGTGATCCAAATTGGTTTTGAGCCCCAGCTACATAGAAATATGGAAGCTTATATGGATGACATAGTTGTCAAAACCAATGACAAAGCAACGCTTGTGCAAGATCTGGAGGAAACATTTGCAAACCTGCGCAAGATCAACCTCAAATTGAACCCTGAGAAGTGTGTCTTCAGTGTTCCATCCGGCAAGCTTCTCGGGTTCTTTGTGTCCCAGCGCGATATTGAAGCAAACCCAGACAAGATCAAAGCCATCAAGCAGATTGAGGCGCCCAAACGGATCAAGGACGTGCGTCGGCTCACTGGCCGTGTTGCCGCCATGAGCTGATTCATCTCCAAGTCCGTGGAGCGTGCCCTTCCTTTCTTCAAGATCTGGAAGAAAGTGGGGTCAGTGGAGTGGACCCCAGAGGTCGAGGCAGTGCTGCAAGATTTAGAGAAGTACCTCTCCTCCACCCCAGTGCTGGTTGCGCCCAAACCACAAGAACCGTTGTTGCTGTATCTAGCAGCAACAAATCAGGCGGTTAGCGCCGCACTAGTGGCGCAGAGAGAGGTCGACAAAGAGGCAGCGGCAGCGGTAGACTCAACAGGTGGCAAGCCGGACCCTTCCCCGGTAGGTCTTGGTCCTGGCAAGACTGAGTCCCCGGCAGAGGCTGACGCCAGTGCAACAGGGCACGCGCGACCGTGTGAAGTGACGCAGAAGAAGAAAATGGTGCAGCACCCAGTTTAGTTCGTCAGCTCCCTCTTGCAGGGGGCTAGGTCGATGTACTCAGGCGTGCAAAATCTGCTCTTCTGCCTCCTTATTGCCTCGAGGAAGCTGCGCCATTACTTCCAAGCGCACGAAATCACTGTGGTCACCCGCCTCCCATTGCAACGGATACTGCATAACCCAGATGCAACGGGGAAGATCTTGGAATGGGCCCTGGAGCTGTCAAGTTTCGGTTTAAAGTTTGAAAGTACCTCGACGATTCAGAGAAGAATCTTGGCGGAGTTTGTTGCAGAATGGACCTCGACGCCCGATGAAGATGAACAAGAGGCCACTCTCCCCGGCAAGGAAACGAGCCGCAACTCGATCATGTACTTTGATGGGCTTTCTCACTGCAAGGCGCCGGTGCCGGTGTGCTGCTTGTCGCACCCACCAGAGAGCACCTCAAGTACGTCATCCAAATGAACTTTCCCCGAGAGATGTCAACCCACAACACCGCCGAGTACGAGGGTTTGCTTGCTGGTCTCAGGATCGCGGCGGACCTCAGAGTCAAAAAGCTCGTCGTCAGGGGCGACTCGCAGCTCGTCGTCAGGCAAATCAACAAAGATTACCAAAGCCCGCTGATGGAAGCTTACGTGGATGAAGGGAGGAAACTAGAAGAGCGCTTGCATACAAGCTAGCACGTCCCTCGGACGGCGAACAACATTGCCGACTACTTGTCAAAGCGTGCTACCCTCAAGCTACATGTGGAACCAGGTACTTTTGTGCTTTAGTTAGCTCAACCATCCGTCGACCATCAACCGGGTAGAGCAAGCGGAGGAAGCTAGTCCCCGGCAAGTACTTCCCCACCGATCTCACTGGAGCCGCTGGCGGAAATGTTGCCGTGGATGCCAATCCTGTCGTGGGGCAACCAACTCCGGCAGGGCCTCAGGCCGCAGCCGTAGAGACGGCCGCTCCCATGGCAGAAGAGATGCCTTTGATCCTTGTCGACGAGCCATAGGCTCCGGCATGGACGCAGCACACCGTCTGATTCCTCCAAAAGGGAGAGCTTCCTGAGGAGCAGGAAGAGGCAGAAAGAGTAGCTCGCCGATCTGCTCTGTACCAATTCGTTGACAACGCGTTGTACAGAAGAAGACCGAATGGGGTGAAATTGAAGTGCATTTCCTGGGTGGAAGGACTAGAGCTGTTGGCAGATATACATGGAGGCATATGTGGCTCCCACATAGGGTCGAGGGCCCTTGCCAGCAAGGCTTCCCGGTAAGGCTTCTTCTGGGCCGCCGCCCTCCAGGATGCGACGGCACTAGTAACCAAGTGTGAAGCGTGCCAATTCCATTCAAAGAAGCTTCATCAACCAGCTCAAGCCCTTCAAACCATCCCTCTCTATTGGCCCTTCTCGGTCTGGGGGCTCGACATATTGGTCCCTTTCCCTCGTGCCATCGGGGGCTTTGTCTACTTGTACGTCGCAATCGACAAGTTCACAAAGTGGCCAGAAGTGGAAGCAGTGATGAAGGTGACAGCGTAGTCAGCCATCAAGTTCTTCAAGGGACTAGTTTGCCGTTTTGGGGTACCCAACAGGATAATCACCAACAATAGCACATAGTTCGCAAGCCATGCCTTCATGCAATATATTGAGGACCTCAGCAGCAAGGTCTGTTTTGCTTCCGTGGCACATCCACGGAGCAACGGCCAAGCAGATAGAGCAAATGCTGAAGTTCTGCGGGGCTTGAGAATGAAGACTTTTGACAGGCTGCACAAGAGTGGAAGGCGCTGGATTGACGAGTTGCCAACGGTTCTTTGGTCGATTAGAACGACACCAAATCGAGCCGGCCAGACACCCTTTGCCCTAGTCTACGGGGCAGAAGCAGTTCTCCCCACGGAACTCATATATGGGTCACCTCGAGTGCTCGCTTATGATGAGCTTGAGCAAGAGCGATTCCGGCAAGACGACGTAATGCTCCTTGAGGAAGATCATCTCTGGCGGCTGTGAGAGCAGCACGCTACCAGCAAGCCTTGCGCCGCTACCATAGCTGCAATTTTCATGCCTGGAGCTTTGAGGAAGGCGACCTTGTTCTTCGGCACGTTCAGTCGGTCAAGAATTCCAACAAGTTGACACAAAAGTGGGAAGGCCCTTAATGGGTAACATGAGTCACCAGGCCCTGCGCAGTCCGCCTAGAGACCGAAGATGCCATTCCAGTGAGCAACTCCTGGAAAATCGAGCATCTTGGCAAGTTTTACCCATAAGGCGCGGCTGCCGGGCCTCCCGGCAAGCCACCTTTTGTACAAGCCTTGCCGACAAGGCATGTAACCCTTTGTACAAAGCCAGACGCAGACCCTGAGCATAAATAAATGAAGCGCTGGCGCCCTAAGTTATAGCATGCATGCTAGCTCAAGTCTCCTCCTCGGTTAGGGTTGATAGTGCTTAGCGGCGGCTAACCCCTAGCTTAGAGGTCGGGTGCGTGTCTCTTTGTTCTTCTCTGTCCTCTTTGGTTCGCAGGGCACATGAACGCTTCTGCCGGTCTGTTTGGAAGGAAGGAACGGGCCGATGTCCCAACCCCGCCAGGCCAAAGTTGCAGGGGGCTGCAAGTCCAAGGATCCATCCATGACAAGCCAATGTTGCCGGGGGCTGCAGATCTAGATAAGTCTTTTGTCCTCTATCATGCGTTTCGTTATGGACTGGGATATGTGGAACCTTGTTTTATTTCTAGACTACTGTGCTCCCCTTTCTCCGAACCCAAGGATTATCTCCTGGGTCCGGGTTTGGTTGTAGTCGCGGCAGCAAGGAAATGGAATGAGGAGCCTAAGCCCACCTCATCCCTGCCTCCGCCAAGAACGTGAGAAAGGTCAAGCAAGGTGGGGGGGCGGGAAGGCCTGTTGCCGTGCGAAAAACGTTTACTCTTAAATGATAACAAGGATTCGCTCCTTGTTGCAGGGTTCACCCACGAACGAAAGACCCAAAAAACATCCCTTTTTCATTAAAAACATCCTGTACAGGTACAGTCCATGCGAAATGAAAAACATGAGCAAGGGGATTACAAGTTCTAATTTTAACAAAGGCCCAAAGGCTTACAAGACTAAAAAGAGATAGGGTGCCCGTAATCCCTTTCTTATCCCTCTCCTCAGGAGGCAGGCCAAGGAAGCGAGAAAGGGCAAAAGAAGCGCCTAGGCGAGCGACGAGCGGGAGAGAGCACCAATAGGACATCTTGGTGGCCGTCTGAAGGCTGGCTGGGGATGACGGTGCTGGGGGAAGAGCTCGAAGACGAGGCGGCAGGATACCAATACGCGACGAAGGCGTCGGTGCCCGCGTACTCCGACTTGATGTCCTTGCCGCACGCCCTCTTCCTCTTCCGCAGCCTCCCAACGCCAGGCGCCCAAGGAGACGACCCCGAGAAGTTCAAGGAGCCGGCGACACGGATGATGGGGTCGCCGGTGCCGCCCGGAGCAGCGCACGATGCTTAGTTGGACCCGTCATCCTGCCACCCGCTACCCTCGTCATCACTGCCACTATCCTCCTCACCACTCTCGCTCGAGGAGGAATCTCCATCGTCAGAAGAGCTCCCCACGCAGCACCTCACGCGGGTCTCAAAGTGCCTGAAGATCTTGACAGAGAGGAGGCCACTCTCCATTAATTTGAAATGGAGAGTGAGCCCCTCTGTCAACCTGTGGATGCGGGCAAAAGTTTTCCACCCTCAGCGAAGGTACATGACATGAGGGGCGGGGAACTCGACGTCGACCCATACGCCAATGTTCCCACAACCCCTCATATGCAGCCGCAATGCCAGCGGCGGCTCCAGCTGCATCTCCCGTGCAAATGGAGTCAGAAGGCGAAGGCGACGGTGTGGCGGCTGGCGCAGCCTGATGTAGAACTCGTAAGGGTTGTCCCCGACATGGCCCTCCACCGGGGGAGGGGCCTCTGGCGGAGGTGAAGCCGATCTACCGCCCGTCCTCCTCTCCCTTGACTGTCGCAACGGCCTCGGCCTCGCCCCCTCCCCCTCACCCTAACGGCCGACTCCGCCGCTACGAGCTGTTGGGGAGGAGCGATGCGTTGCCTAGCCAAGACCCTCGTCGCCACCGATGAAGCGTCGCCACACCTCCTCGCCATGACAGAGGAAGGAGGAAGCAAGAATTGGGAGAAGCAGATGACGAAAGATTTAGAGGCGTCGTTGCTCCCGCTCCCCTCTTTATAAAGGGACGGGGGCGAGGCTTGGGCGCCCCTCTCAGCCAATCAAACCCGTTCAAGTGACAGCGGGTGGGGCCGTCGACCGCCCTCCCCGCTTAATTGAAGGCACGTGGGAATCGGCCCACGCGCGTGCGACTTCCCGTATCCCGCGTGCTTGTCATTCGCTCTGCATCATGCATGCGGCGAACGTGCCGCGAGGGGCGGGCGCAATGGGACGCATGGAGCGATGGTTTCCAAGTAAGGGCAGTAAATGAGCAGTGGCCCTGCGGTCTCGAAGAGACATGCAAGCCGCCTCTTTACTGTCCACCACAAGATGACGCCAGCATGCTTCGGTCACGCATGCGCACGCGACCCCGATGTCGCGCATTCAACGCAGGTTGTGGGGAAGCGCAGAGGACGGGACAGTTACCACGGTAAAATCTGCCCCGCCTGCCCGCACACCGTTCTGGGCCTAGCCCAACAACGTGTCGCGCTTATGTGTGGCCCAGGACCGGGGGCTCTTGTCAGTGTACAAAAGTAGGGGCTCTCCTTTTGACCCCTTTACTTGTGCACGGGCAGTCGGAGCCGCACGCCATGGCCGCACATAGCAAGGCAAAGGATGGAAGTAGGAAGGAAGCCGGAGGCTCAAGACAAACAAGGCAACACCAAGGACCAAGGCCACAGAGATCGGATGGACGAAGCAGGTTTCCCCGGCAAGACCCTTGGCGGGGCAGCCTCAGCAGCCCTAACAAACCCCTAGTCGGGGCAGCTCGCCCACACCAGCGAAGCGAGCCACCCTCGAGCCCACGGTCTCCAGCGCCAACACCCACGTTGGGCCAGGGCTCGGAAGGCACCTCCGTGGTGGCATGCAGATCTTTGTGAACGCAAAGAATACTCACGATTAAATGGGGATTGAGAGGCAACAATCCTCACCGAGGTTCTCGCCAAAGAAACCCACAAGACCCCCAGCAAGATCCTTGCCGGGGACGCCAGCGCACCATGGCAAGACCCTTGCTGGGCCACCCGGCAAGACCCTTGCCGGGCCACCCAACAAGACCCTTGCCAGAGGCGACAGCAGGGCCGCTGTCAGGCCCGCACCAACCAAATCCCCACCGCCATTCACATGCGGCTGCCACCCCAACCAGTTGGGTAGGCACCTGCGTGGCAACATGCGGCTTCCAGGCCAACTCAGCGCACCCTTGCGTGGCGGCATGCAGATCTTTGTGGAGGCTCCACCACCGCACCACCTCAGCTGCTTGCCTGCCTACATGGCACCGCATGCATCGCTGGCCAGGGCGCGTGTTGAAGCGAGGAAGAGCGGCGACGGACGGGACGGGCCTCGCCCCCGTCCCTGATAAAGTGAAGGGACACCTAAGACACGCATTAAATGTGTCTTGTCCTGTAATGACGAGCGATAAGCTCGCAGCACTGTAGGCTTTCCACCTCATGTGTGCCACTGTGGCAGCCCCTTTCACCTATAAAAGGAGGCCCATGGCGTACGGGAAAAGGATTTGGCTCTTTTGAACCACACAGCACCCGTAGCTAGTTCGAGAGCTTAGGAACACTGAATATATCCACCAAGCAGGACTAGGGTTTTACGCATCCTCGCGGCCCATACCTGGGTAAACGATCCTTGTGCCAATTGCTAATCCTGCTCTTCTCACAACCCCGTGCCCCGCAACTGTAGTAGGGATTCTTGTGATCCCATAGGTGTCGTTTCCCACCGACATTGCTTCATTTTCTCTAAAGAAATAACATTCTTCAGATGAGCTTGAAGTTGACGGTTTTCACTACGCACATCTGTTCGAGTGAAACCACTCAGTTCAAAGAGACTAAAAGAAAAAACATGGGGAAGAGCGAGTCACAAGGTGGACAGTCGATGATTGGTTACCTCCCATGATAGCTACTTCATCCTGAGCAGTCTTGAGGTTCTTCTTGGCCAGTTCCAGGTCAAGTTTGAGGCTAATTTGCTTCTTGTTTAGTTTGGAAAGTTGAGCCCCAAGATCACAAGACCTCTGCAGTCAGCAAATAAGATATGTCAGTCGACAGAAACAAAAGTCAGTCACAGTGAAAGTTGCTCTAAGACTACCATTGAATTAAACATTCAACAGTAGTCTCGGGGACTACACCCAGTGGGTGCACTTAGCGTGCCCCCACTGGTTCGGTTTTACACTCGGCATGGTCTACCCAACATGAGTAAAAAAAGGAGATTCTCAGACCCCAGCGGACTACCAACAGTCAAACGTGGTCTCGGGGACTACACCCAGTGGGTGCACTTTGCGTGCCCCCACTGGTTCGGAAAAATACTCGACTCAACCTAGTCGACTCAAGTGGAAGAACTATTCAGCTCTAAGATAGAAACACCCCAGTCGGTGGTTGGATGTGAAACACAGACCCATGATAGATGCACATAATACGTTCCAAAACGCTCATCTAAGAGCACCATATGGGCAGCAAAGCAACAACGGCAATTATCATTATTCAAGAGACCAATCGGGAATCAACTGACCTTGACGTTGGTTTGCAGAGCGGTGCTGGCATTATAAGCTACCTGACTGGCCTCGTGCACCACCTTCATCTGCTCCATCACGAGATTTCCCTAGAGAAGGGCCTCCCTGGCGGCACTCGGTGAGTCATCTGGAGTCTGGTATGCAGTGAAGAGCGATGATGGCAATGCAGGCGAAGCAGCCACAGGGTCGGATGCATGGAGTTGTACTGGAGCGGTAGGGGTCTGAGCAGTCGACCCCGATGGACGATCAGTCGACAGCAGATTGGCGAAAGTAACGTTGGTCCGAGCCGGATCTCCGGATCGCTCGACCACTATCTCAAGCACCAGTGTTGACTGATGGACCTGAACCTCGGGCACTTTCCTGCTTGATGCCTCCCTCAGAGGCACTTCTTCTTCATCATACGGAAGCACGGCAACATCCTGTGGAGCTGCAACAAAAAGCAACCTTAGAAATTCAATCGGTAGGATAAATTCAAGTTGAGTGGAACTTACTTGCTTTGGAGGTGGCCGTGTCATCGGTTTCCTCGTCACCTTGGGCCTTGTCAACGTCCATGTCAGTCGCAGCGGAGGCTGGGCGGGAAAAGTTTACAATCCATTCGGTCATAACAAAAGTATCAGTCGGCAGAAGAAAACACAGAAAGAAAGAACACTCACCCAGAGGCAACAGGAACATCCATCTTGATCTTGGGAAAAGTCTTCCGAGCGTTTGAGGGGATGACCTTGGGCTACTTGGCGACCTTCTCCGTCGGCTCTGGAGTCGAAGTCTGAGTGCTCTTCTGTGCTTGAGTGCTTGGAGCCACGGTCTTGCCACGCCCACCCGCTGGATCTTGGAGTAGCTTGGATCGATGTTCCGTCTGAGGTGGTGAGTCGACTATCTCGTCGTCATCCGACTCATCGCTTTCCTCCTCGACCTAGTCTTCTGGAGATTGCCAATCACCGCTTTCCTCCGCGCTGTCCTCTCCCTCCTGGTCTTGCTCCAGAGCTTGTTCACCACTCGGCATTGAGTACATCTCAATGTAAACCTACAAGACAAGAAGTAAAGTAAACGTCAGTCGGATTCAAAGACAGTCGCAAAACGTATCAAAATACAGTCGGTGGCAAAGACCAAACCTTATCTGGCTGGTTGCTGTTGCTGAATGGGTCGACTCTCCTGGCGCCCCTGGAGTTGTCCATGTTTCCTGTGATACCCTTCAGCCACATAGTGACTGTCTTGGCCGATACTTCCTCTGGATGAACCCGAGCGGTGTCATTGGCTCCAGAGTATATCCACATCGAGTGATGACGAGCCTGGAGAGGCTGGATGGGTTGACTGAGAAACACCTCCAACAAATCCATGCCGGTGACGCCCTGATTGATCAATTGGACCACTGTCTCGACCAATATGTTTGTTTCCACCCTCTCCACAGCGGTCACTTTCAGCGAGGAAGGGGTGTCGGCACGATCTAAAGTAAAAGGGGGAAGTCCAGTCGACTAGCCTGGAGTTGCAATGTCCTAGCAGTAGAACCAGGTCGACTGCCAGCCCCTGACAAACTCGGGAAGTGTCATGGAAGGGAAAGAACTCCTTTTCCTCTTCTGGATACCCAAACCCCACACATTTGGATAACGTGTGTTCTCTCGTCACTCGTATTCGCTTTCTTAACCGACTGAGAGCGGATTGTGAAGATGTGCTTGAAAAGACCCAGTGCGGTCGACAAGCCAGGAAATTTTCGCACATGGACACAAACGCAGCAAGGGATGTGATGGTGTTCGGAGAGAACTGATGGAGTTGGGCTCCGAAAAAGTTCAAGAAATCCCGGAAAAAAGGGTGCGGGAGAAGGGAGAAACCGCGGTCAACATGGGTGGTGAGCAGAACGCACTCACCCAGTCGCGGCTGTGGTTCTGTCTCCCCCTCCGGCAACCACGCAGCCCCATCAGCGATCAGTCCGGACTCAGCCAGCTCCTCCAAATCTTCCGGCCGGAGTGAGGACCAGATCCAATCACCCTGGATCTAACCCGGCGGCAGCGCCGATCGCGACGACGACCCCCGATTTGTCTTCTTCCCTTTCGCCACCCCCGTCGGCTTCTTCACGCGTTCTAGCACCGCCGTCTTGACCTTCACCATGGTGGCGGAGCGACAGCGTCGAGAGCGGAGGAGCCGGATGCGGTGGAGAAGCAGAGGAAAAAGAAGGAGAATGGACGCGCACAGTGCAGGCGCCTCGGCCCTGTCGCGTTTTAAGGACCCACTTTCGAGTGGCTGACGCGTGGGCCCGGGCGATCCTGTCAAATCCCGCAATAGTCGCGCGCTAGGTGCGTGGCGGAAAAGGTGGCACCAAGATCGAGGCTCTCCTGTCTATCCATCCCGCTTACCACGGCACGCTCCACCTCGCGCGCTGCCCTGAAATTTCAAATCCCCTGAAATCCGGGATACACCGTAACCAATCGTGCCAAAGGTTTTGCGTCAGAAATAACACTCCATGAGTGATCCTATAAATCCACTCACAACTTCTGAATCGATCAAGGCGACTGAAACGAAGCTGAAGTTCCAACACGGGCTTCCAGTTCAACATAGATACCTATGAAGTTCAATAGTCCAAGCAACACTAACTTCAACTTCTTTTCACTTGGACCTTCATCCATTCGGGGGCTAATGATGATGATATAGACCTAGGGTAGGGTCACAGGCCTGACCTATACACCCTACCCAAGGTCATTACCCTAGAAGCAAAGAAGCTCAAGAGACAACCAGGAGTGCCAACGAAGGCGTCGAGTGCAATCCACTCTACGAATCAGTCACTCGGTTACCCCTCCTTCCTGATATCACACAACCAGTCAATCACTCGACCATACAAGAAAACACTCGACCTATCAAAGACCAGGAGTCGACCAGAACAGCAACGGTCAAGCGTTTAAGATCATTAATATCACTTTATGGCTGGCGTTATCAGTAACCCCCCGTCTTTATGTACATTGAACTCCTTGTAATAGAGGATGGCTGGGGTCCTGGCACACTCTATATAAGCCACCCCCCTCCTCTAGCACAAGGGTTCGCACCCCTTGTAACACACACTATCATAATCCTGTCGACCGCCTCCGGGCACCGAGACGTAGGACTTTTACCTCCTCTGAGAGGGACCCGAACTCGTAAACACTTGCGTACAATGTCACTGTAGCTAGGACCTTGCCTCCTCACTCGTACCCCCTATACTTACTGTCAGACTTAGAACCACAATAGGAGGCTCTAAGTTCAATTTTCAATGAAGCTAATTTTTCCCTAAAACAAAGGAATAAATTTTATTTACTACAAAGTGTATGCCATTATTGAGAAGATTCCTCCAAGTCAATCCCAAAATTATACAAGTATAATCAATAAACCCCATACATTAATTAAAGAGTGATGAGATCAATAAAATATTCACTTCCAGATACTCAAATTGTCCATAACCGGGAACACGGCTAACCATGATTAGTTTGTACACTCTGCAGAGGTTTGCGCACTTTTCCCCACAAGACTCGACCGCATCCATGATCGGAAGATCGAGACATAGTCTTTATGAAGCATTAACTCTTTACTCTGGGTAGACCGGTACACCTACTTTCCCCTACATCTGCTAGTCTATCACTAAAAGAGGTCACACAACTTACTCAACTATGCTAGATCCCATAATGGCTTGTGGCTGCACACGGAAGTTTCTAGGCATGAAATATCATATGATCCCTTTGAGCCTGGGTGGCGGACCTAGGGTAATCACACGGTACTCCGAGATTCCCATGGACAAGCACTGGTTTCTCCATGTGCCCCAAACAATCCACCCAGATGTGTATTAAAGTTGCCACCTTAATGTTGTCCAAATTTATTTTCTCTCACAACTTGCATGAATCTCACAAACCAATCCCTGTCTACGAGCATGGATAAGCAATGTATGAGCATAACATATATTCTCGGGGTGATCAAAGGTAATAGGTTCCTACCTCATGAACTACAACCAAACCACATGTTCCCAATCCTACTCATGCAAATCTTTGAGGGGTAAAACTAATGCATAGTAAAAATTGGGTATTGAAAAGTATGATCAAAGTGTAACTTTTGCCTTGCGGACGATCGGAGAACTATAGGGTTTCGTAATAACAAGCTTCACACTCCGGAAAATCTAGCGTAAACAAACAATAACATACATAAATGATGTCTCTTGAAGCTACATCGCTCTTTCCCCAAAGACGAAGGGATGATGCAGCACAGCGGTGGTAGGTATTTCCCTCAGATATGAAACCAAGTTTATCGAACCAGTCAGAGAACCAAGCAACACAACATAAACAGCCCCTGCACACAAAGAATAACACCTCGCAACCCTACGTGTTAAAGGGATTTGTCGGTGTCAAAACCGGTGGATCTCGGGTAGGGGTCCCGATCTGTGCGTCTTAGGCTAATGGTAACAGGAGGCAAGGAACACAATGTTTACCCAGGTTCGGGCCCTCTCGATTGAGGTAAAACCCTACTTCCTGCTTGATTGATATTGATGATATGAGTAGTACAAGAGTTGATCTACCACGAGATCGTAGAGGCTAAACCCTAGAAGCTAGCCTATGATGGTTATGATTGTGATCGTCCCTCTAAGGACCAACCTCTCCAGTTTATATAGACACTGGAGAGGGCTAGGGTTTACACGGAGTCGGTTAAAAGGAAGGAAATATAATATCCGGATCACCAAGCTTGTCTTCCACGCAAAGGAGAGTCCCATCCAGACACGGGACGGAGTCTTGAGTCTTGTATCTTCACGATCCATCAGTCCGGATGAAGCATATAGTCCTGCTGTCCGAATACCCCCTAATCCAGCACTCCCTCAGTAGCCCCTGAACCAGGCTTCAATGAAGATGAGTCCGGCGCGCAGTCTTGTCTTCGGCACTGCAAGGCAGGTTCCTTCTCCGAATACAACAAAGTGATTATCGAACATTTAGACCGTGTCCGGATCCGCAAGATGATCTTCACATACCACTGTAGAGAGAATGATATTTGACAAATGTAATCAGCTGACAACTTTTTTAGACAACAAGACATGTCATTACGGCCGGGTCATTATTCAAACCGTTTTCCCACAACCAGCCACAGCGCATATTGCGAGGCGGTTTTCTTGACACGTCTTGTCAAAGCAGAGATCATGTCCCCTTATCACAGGATTCTCATCAATACGGGTTTGGGTAATCCCACCGCGCCATCAATCGTGGCGCTTGGGAAGTAAGCGATTCTCAACGAGCAAGTGGGGAGGCGCACCGCTTTCATCGCCTTTATAAAGGGATAAGGGTTCCCCATTTTTACCCACGCCTTCTTCCTCCTTTGCTCACCCTTGCCTCCTCGAGCTCCAGCGCCCTAGCCCAAGTCTTCTCCGCACAGCTAAACATGTCCGGAGCAGGAGGCAAGTGGGTGGCCTCCACCGTGAAGGAGAAGCATATCACGAATCTTTGGGCGGTCGGATACTTGGCCACAGACATCGCGCACCGGCTACCGGATGATGGGCAGATCATTCCAACTCTGGAACCTCACAGAGGGTCGTGTTTCTCGCCCATTTCGTCCGTGGACTGGGATTTCCACTTCATCCCTTCGTCTGCGGGCTCATGTTCTACTACGGGCTAGATTTCCATGATCTAGCCCCAAATTTCATCCTCAACATCTCGGCGTTTATCGTCGTGTGCGAGGCCTTCCTCCGCATCAAGCCTCACTTTGGCTTGTGGCTACAAATCTTCTTCGTGAAGCCAAAGATCGTGAGCAGCCAGCAAGAAGAGTGCAGAGGGGCCATGGTGGGCAAGATGCCTAACGTCACCTGGCTTGACGGCTCCTTCACGGAGACCGTGAAAGGGTGGCAGTCGGGGTGGTTCTACATCACCGAGCTGTGCCATGTCAACTGGGCGGTGGCCCCCGAATTCTGACCCGGAACCCCCACGCAGCTCACCCCCTGGAAAAGGAAGGGCCTGGCCTGGGGCAAACCTGCGGACCTGACTAGACTCCGGAAGTTCATCAAGAACATGAAGGACAAGAACATCAAGCTTGTCAACGTCGTCTAGGTCATGCTTGTCCACCGGATTCTTTCGTGCCAAAGACGGGTATTTAATCTATGGGAGTTCGTCCCGGCCGAACACCAGACGCTTCAAAGGCTCTACAGCATGACGCTCAAATACGCATGGAAGGCGCTGTTCAACGCCTTCGAAGTACCTCCTCCCATATCCGAGGACCGTGGACTTCATACCGCGCCCCCCCCCCCCCATCCGGTGAGTTTTCTGACTACCTCTAGATTCAGTTTTTCCCAATATACTCATGGGGGAGTCTTAAGTCATTGCGTATATTTGACCAGGATTATGTGGAGACAGCGGAGCGGATTGACTATCCGGCTCCGCTGCCAGAAGGTCCAGCCAATGCTCTCCTGACGGAGATGCTAGTCCTGGCGCCCTACAAGGCGCCGGAAAAGAAAGTCCCGGGGACCAGGAATGGTCTCCAGCGTAAGGTCGTACCGAACGCCTCGACCGAAGACGACAAGGCACACTCCTCCCCCAAAGGGGAGGAAGAAGAGGAAAGGGCCGCACCATCCGAAGAGGATGGGGGGCCTACGAAGGCAGACCAGGGGGCCGAGAAAGGCCCCCGGCGCAAGGCCGTCATACCCTCGTCGTCCGAAGACGACGAGGCAGATTCCTCCCGCGGAGGCGGGGGGAAACACGAAGAAAATCTGCCTCCTCGCACTGGGGAGGAGAAGAAGAGGAAAGCCGCCCCGAAGGGGGGAGGCTAGGGCGTCCAAGAAGGGAAAGGTGTCCCTTCCGGACTACTCCACCACGGCCGCCTATAGCGAGAAGGGGTGGCTGCCCAGAGGGAAGCCCCAAGCACGATCGTAAGGATCCGCACTCTATTGTACTTTAGTGTGACTTTGCTTCATAGTCTTGTTATAACGCTGAACATATATGCAGCCCGGCCAGGCCCCATCCCGAGGTATCGTCTTCGGATGGGTCCTTGAGTGATTCAGCGATGAACTCGCTCCTGACGGCCACTACTCCTTGTCCTGCGGATGACACGGAGGTGTTGTCTCGAAGGCTCCCGGATCAGGGGGAGGTGACTCTGGAGACGCCCCAAGGCGGAATTCCAGACGCCGGGCACATGGGGCACAAGGTCCCCGCAGGTCATGCCGATGAGAGCCGCAACAAGCCCGGCTCTCAGCCGGATACTTTGCGAGAACCTTTGATTGTTCCGGATTCGGGCAGGCGGCCCCTCACTAGGGAGGGCTAGTCGTACGTGCCGATGACTTCCGTTATGCCAGAGGCGTCGGATAGTCTGCTGGAAGCGCTCCGCGGCACTTCCATGGCTGAAGAGCACCGTACTCTTATGAGTGCGGTGATTCAAAAGGTTTTGTCCGCCAGGAGCGGACTAACCGGAGCCTGCACTAGCCTCCTGACGGGCTTTGAGGTAAGTAATAAAAATGTGTGAAATTACCACCCGATAGGTAGTAGCCCCTGATACTCCGTTTGGTGTTCGGAAAGAAAAGCCAAACGGATGGTCAATTATAGTCCACAGGAGTCTAATAGTAAGTGTGCATGTGGATAAGCAGGCGATGCTGCTTGCCGCTGTTGTACACATGGCCGAGGTCGCCGGACTCAAGCAGGACCTGGAGCAGGCGCAGGGAGAGCTCGGCCTCACGAAGAGGCAGCTCACAGAGAGCAAAGGTTTGCGATTCCCTGCTCTCATATAATAAAGGATAGACAAAATTGTTATTCTAACAACAAGGCGTCGTGATTTTGTAATAGGGGCCACCACCGAAGTGGCATCTCTAAAGAAAGCACTGTCCGAGGCCGAAGACAAGGCGGCCTTGGAACGCAAGGAGCGCGAAAAGCAAGATGCTAGAGTGGGCGAGGTACAGCAAGAGCTCCAGGAACTCGGCAAGAAGTTCGAGTCCTTGGAGCATGATCTTGAGATGAAAGAGACTGAGCTTGCGAAGGCCATTGCGAGTGTGAAAGACGCCAAGGCCGAAGCCAAAAAGGCACACCATGAAATCCAGGTGGCCAAGAAGATAGCGGCGGGTAAGACATTCTTTATGCATAGCAAGCATGTGGAGGAGGCGTTTTTTTTACTTACCCGAATTCGGAGCTCTCCAGGGGCATTCGCTGATCTGCCACGCAGCGTATCAGATGCCTCGGAGTTCTACCGTGCCGAGCAGGGGAGCTCAATGGAGAAGCTGTTCTGGTCCCAGTATGCTGGGGCCGAACACCCAATGCCTCTGAGTGACCAACTAATGCAGTTGGTTGAACTCCACAGGGCTGCCGAAGTGGCTATGAGAAATTTCATAGTCCGGATGTGGCCTGGTGAGCCCTTGCCCACTTGCTACTTCGGCCTGATCAGGCGGATGGTGAATGCCTGTCTGTGGCTTGAAGTTATCAAGCGATTTGTTTGCATTGAGGGTGCCCGCCGGGCCTTTGCCCGCGCGAAGGTGCATTGGGGCAAGCTGGATGCAGAGAAGCTGGTGAAGGACGGGCCGCCGAAGGGCAAGGCGCATCGCTGTCCCGAGAAATATTATGATGGCATTATGAAGGGCGCTCGTCTCGTGGCTGATGAATGTACCAAGGACAATCCTTGAGTAAATGTACTTCTGCTGTTGTTGTAATATAAAGACGAAGTTATTTGCACTATATAGCGCTTTTTGATTTAAAATATTACCTTCTGTGCGGCTGTTTATAGAATTCTGAAAGTAGGCCAGCCGTCGGCTTCCGCCCCCACGTAACTAGTACTGGGGTGTTCCTGGCAAAACCCGGACACTCTTTATCCAAATTTTTGGTCCCTTAAGGAGGGATCCGGTGCAGCGAACAAGGCAATCGGACTATGCGGTTTTATGACTTTCACTTAGCCATAGAAGTCTACAATTTTAAATTTTGGCGAAGCCCCTAGAATTCAGAAAGCCTAATTGGGGCGCTATATACGCCTAAATCGGACGAGGCCGATTGCTCGCCTAAAGAGAAAAAAATCTTTAAGGATTTTAAGACCTCTCGAACAGCGACCAGCTCTCGCTGCATCATGTCGGTCAGTTTTCGGCATTCTCTACTGAGGTGCTCGTCCGGAAGAACTGGGACACAATCGTAGTAGTTCTCCCTGTGCTACCTTAGCCGATATGACGGAACGTAAGGTACCAAAACAAGGGAGCCGGGAAAACCCAACTATTGACGCAAGACGTGATTCGGAGCTGATGCATATAGTGCTATAAGTTCGGGGTGCCACACTGTTGAAAGTGTTCGGACTTGTTTTGCCGTATTATGAGGTACCATAAGGAGCCCCTGGCAAACTGATCATACCAAGGTGTACGGATGCAATACTAAATAAACATTTGTAAGAAAAAATGCGCAAGTAGGAATAATAAGCTGACACTATGTATTATCTCCCATTGATGAATAATATGTGTAAGCGTATGTTTACAATGGGTGCCTTTAAGCAGAAGTAAATAGGACTATTTAACATGTCCTATCCAAGGGCATGCTGCATGTAGGTATATAAAACAGGTATAACGATCGTGAACAGATTCCACCTGGGTATTTCCTTTTGTGCGCAAAGCCTGTTGCCTCCTTGGTTTTCTCTCCTCAGTAAGTCCGACAATCCGGCTCTTCTGAAGAGGCTACCGTAAAGCAGTGTCCTGGAAGATAAAAAGGGAGGGTTATGAAGGTGTGTTGCGGTTATACCGCACTGTTGACTGAGTCATTGTTGTGCCTCCGCCTATGCCCATGGTACTTTGAGTGCGTAATTGTGTACGTGTGGCATGCCACTTTGATGAGGCTTGAGCGGAGGCCAGACTGCTAGTCGCGCTCTTGGCGTGCTTGGTGATCCTGTTGCGGGGTGCTCCAGAGTCGCTTGATGGTGCTCGAGGTTGTCGTCGCCGGATTGGTGGTTTGTTGGAGGAGGCCGCATTGTACTTCCGCCGCGAGGGCTGCAGTATGCTCTTCTGTACGGAGAGAGCGGTCCATGTTTCTGTTTACTGTTATGACCCCGCGCGGTCCTGGCATCTTGAGCTTGAGGTATGCGTAGTGTGGTACCGCATTGAATCTAGTGAATGCGGTTCGTCCAAGTAGTGTGTGGTAACCACTACGGAAAGGGACAATATCAAAGATTAACTCTTCGCTTCGAAAGTTATGCGGAGATCCGAAGACCACTTCCAATGTTATAGAGCCCGTGCAACAGGCCTCTACTCCTGGAATTACACCTTTGAAGGTGGTTTTGGTGGACTTGATCCTTGAAGGGTCGATGCCCATTTTGCGCATTGTGTCCTGATAAAGCAGCTTCAGGCTGCTGCCGCCGTCCATAAGGACTCGCATGAGGTGGAATGCGTCAATGATTGGGTCTAGGACCAATGCGGCTGAACCGCCATGACGGATGCTGGTGGGGTGATCCCTATGATCAAAGGTGGTCGGACAGGCTGACCATGGGTTGAACTTTGGGGAGACTTGCTCCATCGCATAGACGTCCCATAGTGCTCGCTTCCGTTCCCGGTTGGGAATGTGGGTGGCGTAGATCATGTTGACCGTTTTCACCTGGGGAGGAAATTTCTTCTGTCCCCCCATGTTCGGACGTCGGGGCTCCTCACCATCGTCACTATGCAGCCCCCTGTCCTTGTTTTCAGCGTTTATTTTAACGGCCTGTTTGAACACCCAGTAGTCTCTATTAGTGTGGTTTGCTGGTTTGTCCGGGGTGCCATGAATTTGGCACGAGCGTTCCAGTATGCGGTCCAGACTAGACGGTCCCTGGTTGTTTCTTTTGAACGGCTTTTTTCGCTGACCGGATTTGGATCCGCTGAATCTGGCGTTGACTGCCATGTCCTCAGTGTTGTAGCCGTTGTTCCGTCGCTTATGTCTGTTGCGCCATGGCTTGCCGTTATTGTCACGGACATCCGAGGTGCCGGAATGTGGCATGGTGCTACTAGGAGCCAACCAGCTGTCCTCGCCCGCGCAAAAGCGGGTCATTAGTGTCGTGAGTGCTGCCATGGACTTGGGTTTTTCCTTGCCGAGGTTTCGGGTGAGCCACTCATCACGGATATTATGCTTAAAGGCCACCAGGTCTTCGGTGTCCGGACAGTCCGCTATTTGGTTCTTTTTGGTTAGGAACCGAGTCCAGAATTTCCTAGCTGACTCTCCCGGCTGTTAAGTAGTGGCTCAAATCATCGGTGTCCGGTGGTCGCACGTATGTGCCCTGGAAGTCGTCGAGAAACAAGTCTTCCAGGTTTTCCCAACTGCCATTGGAATTTGCGGGCAGGCTGTTTAGCCAGTGCCGGGCGGGTCCTTTGAGCTTAAGGGGAAGATACTTGATGGCATGTAGATCGTCTCCGCGGGCCATGTGAATATGGAGAAGGAAATCTTCGATCCATATTGCGGGGTCTATTGTGCCATCGTATGATTCAATGTTGACGGGTTTAAACACTTCTGGGAATTCGTGATCCATCACTTCATCAGTGAAGCAAAGGGGGTGTGCGGCGCCTCTGTGTCGGGCTATGTGGCTACGCAGTTCGAATGGGTCTGGGTGGCTGTATTCGGCCCGGCTGGACTTGTTGATAGTGTATCCGGCGTGACGGTCATCGTCGCGTGTTGGGGCGCGCCCCGCGATCCGTAGGTCGATCTTAGCTGACCTTCTTTGTTTTCCAGTATATCTTGTAGGTCTTGCATATTGCCACGGGCCGTAGTGTATTGGCGTGGGGGCGCGGGCTGGTATTCGGGCTGATATGCCGTTTTATCCTGGCCACGGGGTGGCCGGTCAGCCGTGTGGCGCTTGAGTCCGTATTCCTCAGCTACCAGGACTTCGGTCCATCTGTTTGTGAGCAGGTCTTGATTAGCTTGGAGCTGCTGCTGCTTCTTCATCAGGCTCCTCGCAGTGGCCATGAGCCGGCGCTTGAAGCGCTCCTGCTCCACAGGGTCCTTAGGTAAACCGAACTCATCGTCGCCGAGGCTAATCTCGTCTTCGGAGGGGGCATGTAATTGTCCTCCTCTAGATATCCGTCCATCGCCTGTTCGTCTGGGCTGACCTGCCCGTCTTCCTACTCGGCCTGCTCGAAGGCGGGCTGATCAGGGTTGTACTCATCTTCGGCAGCATCCGGATTGTTTTCGTCTCCTGTGCCGGTATTGCTATGGCGGGGCTTGGAGCGGCGCCGACGACGCCCGTTCTTTGCTTTCTTCCCTGAGGGGTTATCCTCCATTGCCTCATCGCCATTAGTTTCTTTCGGAGTGTCCACCATATATATATCATAAGAGGAGGTGGCTGTCCACCGCCCCATGAGCGGTGGCTCCAGTTCTTCTACTGCATCATCGTCCATACCAGTGATGTCTTCGGAGTCGAAGTCAAGCACATCCGTTAAGTCATCGACTGTGCCAATGAAGTGGGTGGTGGGTGGGCAACGAATTCCTTCGTCGCCCGCTTCCCACTCGAGCTGGACATAGTTCGGCCAAGAGTCTCCTGACAAGGAGAGAGATTTTAACAAGTTCAACACGTCGCCAAAGGGCGAGCGCTGGAAGATATCCACTGTGCTGAACTCCATTACAGGAGCCCAACCAGGTTCGGCGGGCTCGGGAGCGCGCGGACTAGAACCTACAGCCGGATACGAGTCCGGGGGTCCGGTGTCACAAGCTTCCTTGGGGGCGAGGCCTGTGTTTGGCTCTATCGCCGATGAGTGTGCGGCCTGCGGGGCGGGGTCCACCCACCCGTCCTTAGACAATGCGGTCTGCTCTGGATTTAGGTCCGGGGCCATCGCAGGGGCGACATCCCGAGCATTGTCCGACAACAGGTCAAGGTCATGTTCATCGTGACTGTCCGGCGCTCCTGGCCCAGGCCCGAATCCGTTGAAGATCAAGTCTCCGCGGATATCAATCGTGTAGTTCAGGTTTCCGAACTTGACCTGGTGGCCAGGGGCGTAGCTGTAGATCTGCTCCAGTTGGCCAAGCGAATTGGCCCGCAGTGCGAAGCCACCGAACACGAAGATCTGTCCGGGGAGAAAAGTCTCGCCCTGGACTGTGTTGTTGAAGATTGAAGGAGCCATCAAGCCTTGCAGCGACGACATAGAGGAACTCTCAATGAAAGCACCAATGTCGGTGTCAAAACCGGAGGATCTCGGGTAGGGGGTCCCAATCTGTGCGTCTAGAAGCTAGCCTATGATGGTAACAGGAGGCAAGGAACACAATGTTTACCATAGTTCGGGCCCTCTCGATGGAGGTAAAACCCTACTTCCTGCTTGATTGATATTGATGATATGAGTAATACAAGAGTTGATCTACCACGAGATCGTAGAGGCTAAGCCCTAGAAGCTAGCCTATGATGGTTATGATTGTGATCGTCCCTCTAAGGACCAACCTCTCCGGTTGATATAGACACCGGAGAGGGCTAGGGTTTACACGGAGTCGGTTACAAGGAAGGAAATATAATATCCGGATCCCCAAGCTTGTCTTCCACACAAAGGAGAGTCCCATCCGGACACGGGACAGAGTCTTGACTCTTGTATCTTCACAATCCATCAGTCCGGACGAAGCATATAGGCCGGCTGTCCGAATACCCCTAATCTAGGACTCCCTCAGGGTTGTCAATCCCTTTCGGGGTACGAAGCCTCAAGATAGGCAAAGGACGTGAGGTAAATTTGTAGATAGGATAAATAGATCGCGGAACAAATAAATTGCAGCAAGGTATTTTTGTATTTTTTTGGTTTAATAGATCTGAAAATAAATGCAAGGAAAAAGTAGATCGCAAGGCAAATATATGAGAAAGATGACCCGGCGGCCGTAGGTTTCACTAGTGGCTTCTCTCAAGAAAATAGCAAATGGTGGGTGAACAAATTACTGTTCGACAATTGATAGAACTTCAAATAATCATGACGATATCCAGGAAATGATCATTACATAGGCATCACGTCCAAGATTAGTAGACCGACTCCTGCCTGCATCTACTACTATTACTCCACACATCAACCGCTATCCAGCATGCATCTAGTGTATTAACTTCATGCGAAAACGGAGTAATGCAATTAGAATGATGACATGATGTAGACAAGATCCATTTATCTATTGTGGCAGATATGGATACCAACTTTTTATGCTTAGTAGCAACCATACATACGTGTCGGTTCCCTTTCTGTCACTGGGATCATGCACCGTAAGATCGAACCGACTACCTGGCACCTCTTCCCATTGCAAGAAAAATAGATCAAGTTGGCCAAACAAAACCCAAATATCGGAGAAGAAATACGAGGATATAAGAGATCAAACATATAAAATATCATAGAACTCAAATAACTTTCATGGATATAAAAAGATATAACTGATCATAAACTCGAAGTTCCCAGATCCCAACAAAAACACCGCCAAAAGACTTACATCATATGGATGTCCAAGAGACCATTGTGTTGATAATCAAGAGAGAGAGGAAGCCATCTAGAAACTAACTACGGACCCGAAGGTCTACAATGAACTACTCACGCATCATCGGAGAGCCAACAATGGAAGTGGTGAACCTGAGGGAGTCCTGCATTAAGGGGTCCTCGGATAGCCGGACTATATACTTTGGCTGGACTATTGGACTATGAAGATACAAGATTGAAGACTTCGTCCCGTGTCCGGGTGGGACTCTCCTTTGCATGGAAGGCAAGCGTGGCAATTCGGATATGTATATATCCTTCTCTGTAACTGCCTCTCGGTAACCCTAGCCCCCTCCGGTGTCTATATAAACCGGAGGGTTTAGTCCATAGGACAACATACAATCATAATCATAGGCTAGCTTCTAGGGTTTACCCTCTACGATCTCATGGTAGATCAACTCTTGTAATACTCCTATCATCAAGATCAATCAAGAAGGAAGTAGGGCATTACCTCCATCTAGAGGGCCCGAACCAGGGTAAACATCGTGTCCCCCACCTCCTGTTACCATTAGCCTTAGACACACAGTTCAGGACCCCCTACCCGAGATCTGCCGGTTTTGACACCGACATTGGTGCTTTCATTGAGAGTTCCACTGTGTCGTCATGATAAGGCTTGATGGCTTCTTCAAATGCCTTCAACGACGCGGTCCAGGGTGAGGTTTTCCTCCCCAGACAGATCTTCGTATTCGACGGCTTTGTACTGCGGCCCAACTCGCTTGGCCATCTAGAGCAGATCGATAGCTACGCCCCTGGCCATCAGGTCAGGTTTGGAAACTCGAACTATACTGCCGACATCCGCGGAGACTTGATCTTCGACGGATTCAAGCCCATGTCAGGTGCGCCGAACAGTCACGATGATCATGAATTAGATCTGCCATCAATGAGTGTTCAGGAGATCGCGCCCGGGCGGCCCCGGGAATCAACCCAGAGCAGCTCGTGCCATCCGAGGACGGGTGAATAGACCACGCCAAAGAGGTCGCACACTCATCGGCGCTGGAGCCGAACAAAGACTTCATCTCTAAAGATATATGTGTCATCGGACCCTCGGACTCGTCTCCAGCCATAGGATGCGAACCACGTACGTCCGTGCCTATCGAATCTGATTGGGCACCGGACATGGAGTTCACCTCCGCGGATATCTTTCAGCACTCGCACCTAGGTGACGTGCTAAATTCATTAAGGTCCCTCTCTCTATCAGGGGACTCTTAGCCGAACTATGTCCGACTCGAGTGGGAAGCGGACGACGAAGAAATTCGTTCCCCACCCACCACCCACTTCATAGCCACTATCGATGACTTAACCAACACGCTTGACTTCGACTCCGAAGACATCGACGGTATGGATGACGATGCTAGAGACGGATAGGAACCACCGCCCACGGGGCGCTGGACAGCCACCTCATCATATGATATATACATGGTGGATACACCCAAGGAAAATAACGGCGAGGATGCAACGAAGGGTAGTCCCCTTGATAAGCCACGGAAGCGACGACGTAGGCGCCGCTCTAAATCCCGCCATGGTAAAAACAGTGATAACAACACAAGAAAGAATAACACCTCGGTCGACTCCAAAGGAAACGACGACCCCATGGACCCAGCGATGGAGCAGGATGAGCCAGGGGACGGTGAACATAGTCCGGAGCAAATGTCCGATGATGACGATCCCGAGGGTAAGATCCATGAACCTGTCTCCGGAGAGGAGAACAGTCTGGACGATGATGCACTCATCATCCCTGAAAAACACTCAGAGCAACAGAACCTCCAGAGAAGGCTTATTTCCATCGCGAGGAGCTTGAAGAAGTAGAAGCAAAGGCTTAAGGCCGCGCAGGATACGCTCAACCGCAGATGGAATAAAGTGCTTGACACTGAAGAAAAATACGGTGGTGATCGCCACACAAAGAGCTATCCAAAGCGCAAGCTGCTGCCCGAATTTGATGACGAGGAGATAGAGCCCATCCAGCCGAAAAATAAAACGGTCGATCAGCCGGACCGACCACCCCGTGGCCGCGACAGGACGACTAATGATGCCGCACACAAGTCAGCACACGATTTACGTGAGCTCCTAGACAAAAAATCTGGTATGGCCAGGTCCATCTATGGATCTAGGAAGCGTGCTCCAGCACAGGATCACATCCACCAAAACGACCATACTGATCGAATACCAGCTCGGAATCAACATCGAACACAACAACTATCGACAACATGCCATGACACATCCAAATACAGGGGTGCCGCACACCCCCTGTGCTTCACTGATGAGGTGCTGGATCATGAATTTCCAGAGGGATTTAAACCCATGAATATAGAGGCATACGATGGAACGACAGACCCTAGGGTCTGGATTGAGGATTTTATCCTTCACATCCATATGACTCGTGGAGATGATCTCCACGCCATAAAATACTTGCCCCTCAAGTTGAAAGGACCAGCTCGGCACTGGTTGAAAAGCCTCCCCGAAAACTCAATTGGAAGTTGGGAGGAACTTGAGGACGCTTTCAGGGCCAATATTCAAGGGACCTATGTCCGACCTCCGGATGCAGACGATTTAAGTCATATGATCCAACAACCCGAAGAGTCAGTCCATACGCTTTGGAACAGATTTCTCACTAAGAAGAATCAAATCGTTGACTGCCCGGATGCCGAAGCCTTAGCGGCTTTCAAGCACAGTGTCCAGGATGATGGCTTGCCAGACACCTCGGCCAGGAAAAGCCGAGGACAATGGCAGCCCTAACAAACCTTATGACCCGCTTTTGCATGGGCGAGGACAGTTGGCTGGCCCGTAGCGGCACCTGCGACCCAGGCACATCCAAAGTCAGGGATGGCAATGGGAAGCCACGACGCAATAAAAACAAGCGTCAAAAAAATGAAGACAGCCAAGATAACACGGCGGTCAATGCCGGATTCAAGGGCTCTCGACCCGGTCAACGGTAAAAGTCATTTAAAGGTAGCAAAGATGGACCGTCCAGCCTAAATAAGATTCTAGACAGATTATGTTAGATTCATGGCACCCCTGAAAAACCTGTGAATCACACCCACAGAGAATGCTGGCTTTCCAAGCAGGCCGGCAAGCTAAATGGCGAACACAAAGGGAGGGAGACGCCAAGCGAAGACGAGGATGAGCCTCGCAAGCCGAACACTGGGGGACAGAAAAAATTTCCACCAGAAGTCAAAACAGTGAATATGATTTACGCAACTCACATACCAAAGAGAAGGCAAATGCGCACTCCGAGACGTCTACGCTGTAGAGCCCGTCGCCCCCAAGTTCAATCCTTGGTCGGCCTGCCCGATCACTTTCGATCGCAGGGATCATCTGACTAGTAGCCGACATGGAGGGTCGGCTGCCTTGGTGCTCGACACAATAATTGATGGATACCATCTCACCCAAGTCCTTATGGACGACGGTAGTAGTCTTAATCTGATATACCAGGACATCGTCCGCAAAATGGGGATAGACCCGTCAAGAATCAGCCAAAGCAATGCTACCTTTAAAGGAGTAATACCAGGCATCGAGGCCCGCTGCATGGGCTCTCTAATACTAGAGGTTGTATTCGGTTCTCCCCGCAACTTCAGAAGCGAAGAATTAATCTTCGACATCGCTCCGTTCTAAAGCGGCTATCACGAAGTACTTGGAAGAATGGCCTTCGCTCGTTTTAATGTTGTACCGCACTACAGTTATCTCAAACTTAAGATGCCCGGTCCACGTGGCGTCATCACAGTTAGCTGAAAATACAGAGTGTTCTTTACGTGCGGAAGAATATGTGGCGGCTCTAGCAGCCAAACACTGAACGACCTTTCCAACCAGAATAAATGCTCGGTCGTCAAGACCAGGACACGGTTAGATGAGTCCGGCGCACCACCTGTTGTAACAGCCCGGATAAACCTGAGCGGGGGACGATGGATATACCCCCATAGTTGGCGCTAGGGGCTGCACGCATTTAAAAAAGCCCATAGCTCGGCTTGACCCTATTAATACAATAACAGATTACATCTTCATGATCGGTTCAGAATAACCAATTTCTCGCATGAAGTCTTTCACCTAGGTTTTTCCTTTTTTCAGATGATCATCGTGCTACAGCCTTCCAGGATACGGCACAACGATGATAAAGGTGCAGACGTGCAGTAGGGCCCCGCTCAAAGGTTTGTCTTTAGATTAAGACCCTGCGTAAACCTTTTTTAATGTCTCTTGTTTCTTCTTCCCCTCCGGACACTTAACACAACCGGGAGGGATACTGGCATTATTGGCATTTTGTCACGCCAGACTAATGCATGTACCTGGAAACTCAGGGCTCATTATCGAGGGTGTTATTCAGCCTAGTATATGTTGTAAAGTCTGAATACCTTAGGGAGTGTTCAACGTCGCGAGTTTGGCCTTATAGGCATCAGCTCCGAATCATGTCTTTGGTCAATAGTTGGGTGTGCCCGGCTCCCGTGTTTTGCTACCTTACATTCCGCTCTATTGGCTAAAGCGGCACCGGGAGAACTACTCCGATTGTGCCCTGGTTCATCTGGATGAGCACCTCAATAGAGAAAGCCGAAAACTGACTGTCATGATATAGCGCGAGACTGGTCAACCACTCGATGACTCAGCAGAATCTTCCTCCGCATTAACGAAGGACCAGTTTCCCGGTCACGTACGTACGCGCACCGTATTCGGATGAACACGGAAGTACCAGGGGCTATATAGTATCCCCACTGTCAAACTCCTATGGCTAAGTTAAAGTGTTAAAGCTATATAGTCCGATTGCCTGGTTCGTTGTGCTATCACCTCCTTAACAGACCAAGACGTTGCATCAAGTGTGTTTACGCGCTTTTTTGAACACCCCAGCGTTATATGCAAGGGGGCTGAAGCCGACGAGTGTAAACTTTCAGGTTATATACATATGTAAACGGCCGCACAGGAGGCACTATAATACTTTCGGGCAAAAGTACAAATACAGCCATTATAATAAAAATAGCATTGTTTTTACAATTGAGATACATGTCACTCGAACATGGAACTCTTCGAGCACTGAGCCTCTATTAAACGGGTGCCTTCTAGGATTTCTTAAAAATAGTGCTCAGCCGGGTCCTGACCTCCCGCCGGACCCTGGGTTGCAATAGCGGTGGCTTCCATCCCGGCCCATGTGGCCATCCTTTCGTTCAACGGCAGCGGACGCGTCGGGGCACAGAATTGCGACCAGAACAACCTTTCTACCTTATGATCTTTCCGATCTTTGTAAAACTCAGTCGCATCAGCAGCACTCTTTGCCAAGTCCGCATACGTATCTGCAGCACTCCATAACTGATCCAGAGGGGCATACCTCGGATCTCTGAACTTCATCCGCAACAAAAAGGGCCTCCCAGCCGTGATATCTCCGGCTTCACGAAGCTCCTCCCTTATCCCTCTAATTTTAGAGTGGGCCTCCTTGGCTGCCTCCAAGGCCTTCTTCAGGTTAGCCGCTTTCGCTTGGCTTTACTTTTTCAAGGAGCTCATAGCGGCCGGCGGCATCTTTTAGCTCAACAATCATCTTGGCTATTTTTTCTTCGCTCTGGCGATGAGAACCCTGTTCGGCTCTTAACTCTTCGACCGCCTTCAGGGCGGCCACATCGTTTATTCTGGTTTGTTTCTTGGCTCGGGCAAGTTCCACCCGAAGGGTCTCCACGGCAGCAGCTCCATCTGCAGTCACATCATATTATAGATACTAGCATCATGCTCCTCTTAATATTTACTGATAAACCAAAAATACATACCATGTGCCTCGTCAAGCCGCTTGTTCACAAGCACGATGTCGGCATCTGGCACGTCAAGCTGTCCCTTTAGTTCAGCAAAATCAGCAGCCCAGTTAGCCGCCGGACCCTCAGCCGCCTGCACATGGAAGCAGCGCGATCATTACCTGGGACTATGATCCTCTGTTTGCCACCTCTGGATGGCAACCAGAGTCTCAGGGGCTACTATCTATATAGAGCACACCTAGCGTGTGCGGTACCGTCAAAATAACATACATATTACTTTGCGTACCTCAAAGCCTTTAAGTAGGCTCGTAAAAGCTTCATTGAAACCACTTTTGGCGGATGAAATCCTCTCAAACACCGTACCCATTAAGGTACGATGCGCCTCTGAGATAGCCGCTTGCTCCAGAAGACCCGTCAGTGTGTCCAGTTGTGTGCTGGACAATCCGGTACTCTTCCTGTTGCTCTCCTTGGGAGCCGAATACTCCGGGCTTAGGGCAGCCGAAGTGTTAGCTTCTGGCCTAGGCGGATCAGGAGAAATCCTCTGTGACGATACCTCGGGGTCATCCGCCTCATGTGGCGGGAAGGCAGGAGGAGGCATTTCGCTCTCCATCATCTGCGGAAGAAGATCCCCCGAAGAAGAACTCTGTGGAGAAGGGCGATGAGCCGGACCGCAAGATATATGTCTCGGTTATTATTCTCAGACATAAAACAAGATATATTTACCAAAGTACTTTTTTACTTACAGCTCGGTTTAGGGCTGCCTCCCTTGCGGGCGTTGTGCGGTAAGGACGCCCTCTAGGGCAGGGCCCTTCTTCCCTCGTTTGGAAACCTCTGTTTCCAATTCTTCAGAGGCGGTCCTTTTCTTCCCGTGAGGGGAGGGGATTTTAGATTCACCTCCCCAACTATCCTCCTCCGCGGAGGCACTTACTCCCTCGGTTTGGATGTGTAAAGTATGAAGCCCGCCTATGCCTTCTCTATTCCTCCCCTCATCTTCTCCTAATGGCACCTGATATAGTGTGCGCTCAAGCATCCTGATTAATAATGGATCCGGCGAGCCTTCGGGAAGGGGGGCCGAACACCTGATCCTCTCCGCCTTTCTTATCCTGTCCTGGCAAAGAGCAATTTTTCAGAATGATATTGTAACGAACATGAAGGACGGCATGTTCGGTAGCGGAATTACTTACTTGGGTATCCAGACGGTTGCAGTTGAGACCCGCATCCTCGGTGGTGTCCGGACACTTTATTCGTGATCCGAAGAACAATCCATACATCTCTTTGAGCGTCACGCCGAAGAATTGTTGAATAATTTGTGGTCCTTCCGGGTTGAACTCCCACATATGAAGAGATCGACGTTGGCATGGCAGGACCAGATGAACCAACATTACTTGCATTACTTTGACAAGACTGACATCCCTCTTCAGGAGGTCTCGGATGTGGCTTTGCAGTGTCATCACGTTGTTAACTGGCCCCCAGTCCAGCCCCTTGTTGACCCATGATGCCAGTTGAGGCGGAGGGCCCGAGCCGAACGCTGGAGCGGCCGCCCGCTTTGTACCTCGGGGAGTTGTGATGTAAAACCACTCCCGTTGCCGTAAGTCGGAAACCTCCATGAAGGAACCCTTTGGCCATGGGGCGTCAGCGCCTTTGCTTATTATAGCGCCTCCGCACTCCGCGTGATGCCCATCAATCATCTTCGGCCTCACATTGAAGGTCTTGAGCCATAGGCCAAAGTGGGAGGTGATGTGGAGAAAGGCTTCACACACGATGATAAACGACGAGATGTGAAGGATGGAATCCGGAGCTAGATCATGGAAATCTAGCCCGTAATAAAACATGATCCCTCTCACAAAGGGATCAAGACTAAAACCTAGCCCTCGGAGGAAGTGGGAAATAAGAACGACACTCTCATTGGGTTCGGGAGTGGGATGACCTGCCCTTGAGCAGGAAGCCTGTGCGGGATTTCAGCGGTGAGATACCTGGCCTCCCTAAGCTTCTTGATGTCCTCCTATGTGACAGAGGAGGCCATCCATCAGCCTTGAAGGTTGGATCCAGACATGGTTGAAGGTCCGAAGCGCTTAGCTTGAGCCTTGGGTGTTAGAACTCGAGGTGGGGTAAGGGAAGGATCGAGCCTGGGATGAAAAGGACAGGCCTTGGCCCCTTTATACAGAGGACGAATATCAAGCGTCCCCCGCGTGGCCGTTTGGAACTTGCCTAAAATCGGGGAGTCATATTAACAAGCGCGGTTGGCTTACCGACACCCATATTGATGGGAATCATGTGATAAGGGGAACACGATCACTGCTTCGACAAGACATGCCAATAAAACCGCCTCGCAACATGTGCCCTGGCAGGCTGGGAAAAACGGTTCGTAATAACCGGGCCGTCGCATGATGTCACACTATGAAAAGTTGTCAGCAGATTAGATTTGTGGAATATTGTGCTCCCCACGGTGGTATGTGGAATTTGTTTTGTAGAGCCGGACACGATCCTTGTGTTCAAAATCTTCTATGGAGTATTCGGAGAAGGAACCCGCCTTGTAATGCCGAAGACAATCTGCGCGCCGGACTCATCGTCATTGAAGCCTGGTTCAGGGGCTACTGAGGGAGTCCTGGATTAAGGGGTCCTCGGACAGCCGGACTATATACTTTGGCCGGACTGTTGGACTATGAAGATACAAGATTGAAGACTTCGTCCCGTGTCCGGGTGGGACTCTCCTTTGCGTGGAAGGCAAGCTTGGCAATTCGGATATGTAGATTTCCTTCTCTGTAACCACCTCTGTGTATCCCTAGCCCCCTCCAGTGTCTATATAAACCGGATGCTTTAGTCTGTAGGACAACATACAATCATAATCATAGGCTAGCTTCTAGGGTTTAGCCTCTACGATCTCATGGTAGATCAACTCTTGTAATACTCATATCATCAAGATCAATCAAGCAGGAAGTAGGGTATTACCTCCATCGAGAGGGCCCGAACCTGGGTAAACATCGTGTCTCCCGCCTCGTGTTACCATTAGCCTTAGACGCACAGTTCGGGACCCCCTACCCGAGATCCGCCGGTTTTGACATCGACAGAACCCGTCCGTGATGGTGTCTAGATTGGATCTCGTGGTTCTGGACTCTGTGGCGGCTCGATGAAAATTCTGTCGACTCCCCTAGGGTTTTTGTAATATTGGGGTATTTATGGAGCAAAGAGTTGGTTTGGGGGGCACCCGAGGTGGGCACAACCCACCAAGGCGCGCATGGGCCTCCTGGTGCGCCCTGGTGGGTTGTCCCCTCCTTGGGACTCCCCCCAGGTGCAACCAGGGCTTGTTGTTTTCCTTCTGGCCCATAAAAAATAATCGTAAATTGGCTTATCATTTGGACTCCTTCTGATATTGATTTCCTGCGAAAACATGAAGAAAACAGCAACTGGCATTTGGCACTATGTCAATAGGTTAGTACCAAAAAAATGATATAAAATGACTATATAACGATTATAAAACATCCCAAATTGATAATAAAACAACATGGAATAATCAAAAATTATAGATACGTGTGAGACGTATCAGCATCCCCAAGCTTAACTCATGCTCGTCCTCGAGTAGGTAAGTGATAAAAATATAATTTTTGATTTGTAGTGATGCTTGTCATGTCATATCATATTCTTTTTTTCATAGCATGGACATTTGGACTTTTATGTGATTCAAAGCAATAGTCTAGTTTTGACATAATAATTTAGATACTCAAGCATATCAACAAGCAACTATGTCTTTCAAAATATCGATGTTAAAACAAGTTATCCCTAGCCCATCATGCTCAAACATTGATCCATTCATGAAACACACTCGAATATTAGCTACACCCAATACTTAAGTACGATCATATAGTCCCCTAGTTGGTGCTTTTATAAGAGAGGATGGAGACTCAATTTCAAAAACTAAAATTTCATAAAGTAAAAGAAAGGCCCTTCGCGGAGGGAAGTAGGGATTTGTAGAGGTGCCAGAGCCCAAAGCGAAAAAATTAGAGATTAATTTTTTTGGAGGTGTATCTATCCCACCAACGAAAATGACTTGGAGCATCCCAACACTTTCCATGCTAGATATATCATATGCGGTTCCCAAACAGAAAATAAAGTTTACTCCTTTTTCCACCATAACTTTCACTTTCCATGGCTAACTGTATCCATGGGTGCCCTCCATACCAACACTTTCCAAGGAATTTATTATTTGACAACATAAAGTAAATTCATTTTTGCATTTCGGGACTGGGCATCCCTAAAATCTTTCCCTTACTCTCGCAATGACAAGTGAATAAACACCCATCGTGAGAATAACACATCTATCATGGCAAATATTAGCTACCCATTACCATTCCGCGAGCGAAACAAACACACAAAAGAGAAGTTCATTTTGAAAATTAGAGATCGCACATGCAAATTTGCTTAGAACGGCAAAAGAATACCACATATAGGTAGGTATAGTGGACTCATGTGGCAAAACTGGTTTAAAGGATTTTGGATGCACAAGTAGACGTCATACTTGGTGCAAAATGAAGGCTAGCAAAAAGATTGAGAGCGACCAACCAAGAAACGAATAATCTCATAAGCAAGCATTAAGCATAATTAACACCGAACAATGCACCACAAGTAGGATATAATCTTCATTGCATGATTATTGACTTTTGTGCATGCATAGGGAATCACAAACCATAACACCAATATTCCTACTAGAGCATAATTACTAATCAACATAACTATCATCATATCTCAAAACTATTACTAAGAATCAAGTTTATTTTGTCCAATGATCTTCATGACATATATTTTTCTTTCTTTATCCTTCTTGAGTATCTATCACTTTGGGACTAATTTTCATGTGTTGCTTTTCATAAGTTCAAACAAATATAAGTGAAGATCATGAGCATAATATATTTTCTTTCTCTCAAAATAATTGAAGTGAAGCAAGAGGGAACTTCTTCAAAAATTTACTAACTCTAAAATAAATCTAAGTGAAGCAAGAGAGCATTTCTTCAAAAATACTAACCACACCGTGCTCAAAAAAGATATAAGTGAAGCACTAGAGCAAGTCCATTGCTCATAAAAAAATTAAGTGAAGCATAGAGAGAAATTCTAACAAGTCATGACATAATTTTGGCTTTCTCAAATAGGTGTGTCCAGCAAGGATTGATGACTTAAAACACAAAATAAAACAATCAAAGACACATATCATACAAGACGCTCCAAGCAAAACACATATCATGTGATGAATAAAAATATAGTCTCGAGTAATATACCGATGGTCGTTAGAAGAAAGAGGGGATGCCACTCGGGAGCATCCCCAAGCTTAGTTGGTTTCTCATTCTTGGATAATAGCTTGGGTGCCGGGGCATCCCCAAGCTTAGGCTCTTCTATCCTTCTTTCATCCATCGTAAGATAACCCAAAACTTGAAAACTTCAATCACACAAAACTCAACAAAACCCTTGTGAGATCTGTTAGTAAAAGAAAGCAAACCAATACTATAAGTGCTGTGTCAAACCAATTCTTATTTTGTTTTTGCATTATATCTACTGTATTCCAACTTTTCTATGGCAAAAACTCATCAAAGAAAACGATAGAGCCATCAAAATAAGCACACAACACAAAGAAAACAGAATCTGTCAAAACAGAACAGTCTGTAGTAATATGGAACTTTCGAATACTTATATAACTCCAAATATTCTACAAAATTAGGAAGACCAGAATAATTTGTCTATTAATCTTATTAAAAAAGAATCAGAGAAAAACCTATTTTATGTGATTTATGATAATTATTTTTGTCAGCGCAAATGTCGGGGAAACTGATCCGCGAACACCTATGGGGCCGGCGGACCGGGCCCCTTTCGGTTCGGCGGGGGGCGGAGGTCGCACGAAGAGCAGATCGAGGCGAAGCACACGAGCAGTTTACCCAGCTTCGGAGCTCTCCGGAGAGATAATACTCCTAGTGCTGCTTGTCTGATTATATTGTGTTCTTGCTCGAGAGAGCTAAGTGTTTTTCTGGCTTCCGAATGAGTCGAACCCCCTCTACGTTGCGCATGGGCCTCCTTTTATATGCTCAAGGGGTCACCGACAGGTGGCAACGCAGAGAAGGGTAAAAGCATAAAAAGTGTGCGGTTGGTACACCTACTTGCACAGTGTATCCTACCTAACCCTGACGGCAGGGGACAAAGGCATTAAATGCCCGTCTGTGTCGCCCAAACAGTGCAGAAAGGGACCATCAGGGACGCCACCATTCGCCATGATGGCGATCTTGTCAGCGTCGCATGCCACCGCGCACCGCTGGCTGCACAGCCTCATGCCACGCGCGCCTGGAAAGGCCCCCAGAGCGACACGTTTGTGGATGTGTTGGAGCGTGGGTACAGAGTGGCTACTTGCCGTGGCAAGCGCCTTGCCGCGGTCGTCGTCTTGTCGCGCCCGGAAGCTTGTCGCTCACCAGGCCTCGAGATGCCTTGGTTGGTCTTCCCGGCAAGCTCCTCTTGCCGGGGCCTTGTTGCCTTGCCGGGATGCGTGGCGCGTCGCGGCAAGTTCCTTGGGATGCCTTGGTTGGCCTTCCCGACAAGCTCCTCTTGCCGGGGCCTTGTCTCCTTGGCTTGAATACTTTGTTCTTGAATGGCTCCAAGGGAACCACGGAGGACCTTGGCGGTCGTCCGGCAAGCCTTGCCGCGGGGTGCTGCAACCGCCCGTGCACAAGTTCGGGATACTAGGGTACCCCTACTCTAGTACACCGACAGGAGCCCCCGGGCCTGGGCCACACACGGTGCCGAGCGCTGTTGGGCCAGGCCCAAGACAGGGCACGGGCACGCGCAGCCTGGGTTACGCCGAATCTTGCTCCGTAACCACTCTCCAGAAGGTGCTGATGAAGGTGGACTTCCGCAATCCAGGCCTCAACTTCACCAACGTCCTCAAATCCTTGCCGCCGGATGCTGATCGGGATGCGCTCAAGGCCCTTGTCGCACCCATTGTGGACAAGGTGAGCGAGATCAAGAGGGTTGAGGGCGACCGCGTAGATTAGGCCGCCCTTCTTTTCTTTTTCTTTGTCGCCACTGGTCATGTCATGAGAACATTCTGTTAGAGCTGCGACAAGTCATTTTGTAATATAACTCTGTTTTGGGTAGAGATTGGCTATGTTATTTCCTTTACTTGATTCCCTGCTTTGTATGTTTTTACCCTACGCCTTTAGGGAACTTGTTGGCGCAGGCACCTATGCCGCGAGCGCTGAGTGCGGGACATCAGCAGCCTGCTGGCGATGCTGCTTCCGACAAGAAACCTTGTCGCAACTAGTCGCAGCTCACTTAAGTTGTTGAGCGGACTCGAAACAAAGTAAGGGCGCAACTAGCTACGAGTTGGTTCCTCCGTGCACAGGTTTTCCATACAAAGCACAGTCGTTCAAGGAAGATAACTTAAAAATTTAAAACTGATTGCTCAAACTTTGGCAACTTAGCTTTTCTGTCGTTTGTTTTTCCGGTAAGGTGAAAACTTGCTTGAACGGCGCCTGATCCACACCATTATCTCTCCTTCCCCCCGGGAAACTTGTGGGCGAGGGAACCTTCCTTTCCCTTTTGAGAAAAAGAAAGAAGAGAAAATAAAGGCATGGAGCCTTATAGCTCGTTATTGCTTATCGGGGGTAGGTGCTGCACAAAGTGTCAGATAACGCATGCAAATATAAAGTAAAAAGCATGAAATTGACAAGATGTGCGGAACACATGAGCTTTACTTATGCACGGGATCTGCGCCCGGCTTTGTACAAAGGATTACATGCAACATCGGCAAGACTTGTACAAAAGGTGGTTGCCGGAACGGGTTCCGGCAACCGCGCCCTACGGGTAAAACTTACGAAGATGCTCAATGTTCCAGGAGTTGCTCACCGGAGTGCCATTTTCGGTCTCAAGGCGGACAGCGCCAGGCCTAGTGACTCGTTTCACCCGATAAGGGCCTTCCCACTTCGGCGTCAACTTGTTGGAATTCTTGGTGGACTGAATGCGCCGAAGAACAAGGTCGCCTTCCTCGAAGCTTCTGACTTTAACTTTGCGGCTATGGTAGCGGCGCAAAGCTTGCTGGTATCGAGCAGCTCGTACAGCAGCCTGAAGACGGTCCTCCTCAAGGAGCAGCGCGTCAACTTGTCGCAGCTGCTCTTGCTCAAGCTCATCATAAGCGAGCACTCGAGGCGACCCGTATACGAGTTCCGTGGGGAGAACTGCCTCTGCCCCATAGACTAGAGCGAAAGGTGTCTGGCCAGTGGCTCGATTTGGCTTCGTCCTGACCGACCAAAGAACCACCGGCAGCTCCTCAATCCAGTTTCTTCCGCACTTGCGCAGCCTGTCGAAAGTCCTGGTCTTGAGCCCGCGCAGCACTTCAGCATTTGCCCTCTCTGCTTGACCGTTGCTTCTCGGATGAGCAACAGAAGCGAAGCAGACCTTGGCGCCTAGATCTTGGACGTACTGCATGAAGGTGCGGCTCGTGAATTGCGTGCCGTTGTCGGTGATGATCCTGTTAGGGATCCCGAAACGGCAAACAATCGACCTGAAGAACTTGTCTGCTGACTGTGCTATCACCTTCCTCACTGGTTCCACTTCCGGCCACTTTGTGAACTTGTCGATCGCAACGTACAAGTACTCAAAGCCCCCGACAGCTCGGGGAAAGGGGCCGAGGATGTCGAGCCCCCAGACCGAAAATGGCCAGGATAAAGGGATCGTCTGGAGAGCTTGAGTTGGCTGGTGTATCTGTTTGGAGTGGAACTGGCACGCTTCACACTTGGTTACTTGTGCAGTTGCATCCTGGAGGGCTGTCGGCCAAAAGAAACCTTGCCGGAAAGCTTTGCCGGCAAGTGCTCTTGCGCCAATGTGGTGACCACATATGCCTCCATGTATCTCTGCCAACAGCTTTTGTCCGTCTTCCCGGTGAATACACTTTAATTTCACACCGTTGAGTCTTCTTCTGTACAGTGTGCTGTCGACAAACTGGTACATACTTGACTGCCGGGCTACTTTTTCCGCTTCTTCTTGCTCTTCGGGAAGTTCTCCTGTCTGAAGGAAATGGACAATGTGTTGTGCCCATGCTGGAGCTTGTGGCTCGACAACAAGGACTAAAGGCACATCTGCTGCTGCGGGAACAACCGCTTCTACGGCGAGAACCTGCAGCTCAGCCGGAGCTTGATGTTCCCCGGCAAGCTTACCGGAGCAAAGCTTGTCGGGAGCGTCTGCTACGACGGAACAAACCATAAGGCTTGTCGGAGCAGACCGCTCCTCAGCACCCTTGGTGTTGATCTTGGGGACTTTCTTGGCGGCGGCTTCAGGGAGCTCTGCCGGAGAATAGTCACCAGAGATCAACTTCCTCTTCTTGCTCTGTCCAATTGATGGCGTTACAGACAGTTGAGTCAGCTTGAGCACAAAGATCCCCGGTTCCACGGGCAACTTTAGTGCGGCGCACTTCGACAGGCCATCAGCTATGTCCTTCTGAGCTCTTGGAACATGTTCCATCTGCAGGCCGTCAAAGTGCTCTTCTAGCTTCCTCACTTCATCAACATATGCTTCCATCAACGGACTCTGATAGTTCTTGTTCACTTGGCGGACGACAAGCTGTGAGTCACCCCTGACAATGAGCTTCTTGATCCCAAGGTCTGCTGCGATCCTGAGACCGGCAAGAAATCCTTCATACTCTGCAGTATTGTTGGTTGCTTGCTCCTTGGGAAAGTGCATCTGGACTACGTACTTGAGGTGCTCTCCGGTGGGTGCGACAAGCAGCACGCCCACGCCGGCGCCTTGCAGCGAGAAGGCACCATCAAAGTACATCAGCCACTCTTTGTTCGCTTCCTTGACGGGGATGCTCGTCTCTGGAATTTCTTCATCTTGTGTTGGCGTCCACTCTGCTATGAACTCTGCCAATTCTCTGCTTTGGATAGTTGAAGTGCTCTCAAACTTGAGGCCAAAGCTTGACAGTTCTAATGCCCACTCGACAATCCTGCCTGTTGCTTCTGGATTTTGCAGTATCCTCTTCAGCGGAAAACGAGTGACGACTGTGATCTCATGTGCTTGGAAGTAATGGCGCAGCTTTCTCGAGGCCATGAGAAGGCCGAAAAGCAATTTCTGCACACCAGAGTACCTTGACCTAGCCCCCTGCAGAAGGGAACTGACAAAGTAAACTGGGCGCTGCACCATTCTCTTCTGCATGTTATCATGCTCCTGCGCAGATCCATCCTTGTCGGGACCAGAGCTTGTCGGTGAAGCCCCCTGCTTGTCGCTGGATGCATCTGCCGTGGTTGCTGGCTCATCATCTGCCTCCCTCTCCGCCACTAACGCAGCACTAACCACTTGATTGGTTGCCACTATATATAGCAGTAACTTCTCTTGTGGCTTAGGTGCGACAAGTGTTGGAGTGGAGGACAGGTATCTCTTCAAGTCCTGCAGCGCAGCCTCCGCTTCCGGAGTCCATTTCATTGGACCTGCCTTTTTCAAAATTTTGAAAAATGGTAGGGCGCGCTCAGCAGACCTAGAGATAAACCTGCTGAGAGCAGCCACGCAACCGGCAAGCCTTCGTACATCCTTGACGCGCTTTGGTGCTTCGATCTGCTCAATGGCCTTGATCTTGTCGGGATTGGCTTCAATTCCCCGCTGAGACACAAAGAACCCGAGAAGCTTGCCGGAGGGTACTCCAAACACGCACTTCTCGGAGTTAAGCTTGAGGTTGATCTTGCACAGATTTGCAAATGTTTCGTCCAAATCTTGAATCAGGGTCGCCCTGTCCTTGCTCTTGACCACTATGTCATCCATGTAGGCTTCCACATTTCTGTGCATCTGCGGCTCAAAAGCATGGTGGACTACCCTTGCAAATGTTGAACCAGCATTCTTCAAACTGAAAGGCATCCGTACGAAACAGTACGTGCCACACGGGGTGATGAATGCGGTCTTCTCCTCATCCTCTTCTGCCATGAAGATCTAATGGTATCCTGAGTATGCATCAAGAAATGAAAGCAAATCACATCCGGTCGTGGAGTCAACAATCTGGTCGATGCGCGGCAAAGGAAATGGGTCTTTGGGACAAGCTTTATTAACATCGGTAAAGTCGATACAAAGCCTCCATTTCCCGTTTGCCTTGCGCACGACTACAGGATTGGCCAACCACATAGGATGGAGCACCCCTCTGACAAGGCCTGCTGCTTCCAACTTCTTGATTTCTTCCGCGATGAATTCTTGGCGCTCCACTGCTTGTTTCCTGACTTTCTGCTTGACGGGCCGCGCATGAGGACAGACGGCAAGGTGGTGCTCAATTACTTTCCTGGGAACACCGGGGATGTCGGACGGTTGCCACGCAAACACGTCGACGTTCGCCCGCAGGAAAGCAACAAGCGCGCTTTCCTATTTGGGGTCGAGAGTGGCACTGATGGTGAAGGTACCACCAGTGCCGTCCTCCTTGGCGGACACCTTCTTGGTCTCTGGTGGAGCTGCCATTGTCTTCTTACACTTGCCGGTGGAGCTCGATGGTGCGTCCTCGACGGTAGTGCAGCACTCCGAAGAGGTGCGCTTGCCGGAGTGGGCATCAGAACTCTTGCCGGACTTGGTCTTCTTCTTCGCCCCAGGAGCTTCAGCGGCAAGTGACTTGCGATCTGCTGCGGCTGCTGCTTCCTGGTAGATCTTATCGGCACAGATAAGGGCATCCTTCTTGTCGCCAGGGACAGAGATGACACTTATCGGGCCTGGCATCTTCAGCACATTGTAGGCATAGTGAGAGGCTGCCGTGAATTTGGCGAGTGCTGGACGGCCGAGTATCCCATTGTAGGGCAATGGGAAGTCAGCAACGTCAAAAGTGACCCTCTCAGTCCTGAAGTTCAACTTGCTGCCAAATGTTACCGGCAACGTGATCTTTCCCTTCGGCTTGCTCCTTCCCGGGTTGATTCCTTGAAATGTGCCGGTTTCTTCGAGCTCGCTGTCAGGGATCTGGAGTTTCTGGAGCACCGCGGAGGAGATCAGGTTCAAGCCGGCCCCGCCGTCAACTAACATCTTAGTGACCTTGAGGTTGCGGATAGTTGGTGAAACCAACATCGGCAAGCACCCGACCGCAGTTATGCGATTAGGGTGGTCCTCAATATCAAAGATGATAGGCGTGCTGGACCATTTCAGAGGCTTGCGTGACTCGACGGGTGGTTCTGCTGCATTAACTTCCCGCACCCACTGCTTGAGCTGGCGGTGCGAAGTATGCAGAGAAGCACCGCCGTCAAGGCACAGGACCTCTGTGGCTTTCTGGAACTTCTGCTCATCAGTCTCCTCATCATCCATGTCTTCATCGTTGTCGTCATCTTCATCCTTGTAGCGGCCGCGAGGAGGTCTGTCTCCTTGCCACTGCTTGGCCTTGCCGTGGCGTCCTCCTCGGCCGGGACGTTTCTTGCCGGATCCTCTAGCACCTTCCTGGGCTTTCTCCTTGTCGCGCCGCTCGTATTCAGCTTTTTGCTGCTCAACAAGCTGCTCGACCTTCTTGCAACTCTGGAGGTCATGGCCCTTCGTGCGGTGGATCTTGCAATACTGCTTGTTGGTGCTGTCCTGCTTGTCGGCGACCGCCACAGCTGCAGTAACCTCCTTGCCGGAGCTACCAGCTTCGGCTTTCTTGCCGGACTGCTCAACAACTAGCACATCTTTGCCTTTCTTCTTCCTGTTGTTCCGTCGCCGGTTCTTCCTTGCCGGGGCAGTGTCCTCACTATCAGATCCTTCTGCTCCTGTGTTCTCTCCAGGGAGTTTCCTCCCTTTCTCAGCACGTGCACACTTGTCGGCCAGGGCATATAGCTCACTGACATCTCTGATCTTGCACATCGCCATCTCCTCCCGCATCCTGCGGTTCCGCATGTTCTGATGGAACGCGCTGATTACCGCGGCGGGGTGGACATCTGGGATGTTGTGCTGCACGCGGCTAAATCTTTGAATGTACTTGCGCAGGGGCTCTCCTTCCTTCTGGGCGAGCAAATGAAGATCGCTCTCTTGGCCATGAGGCTTGTGGCCGCCTGTAAAGGCGCCGACAAACTGATGGCATAGATCAGCCCAGGAGGATATGGAGTTGTCCGGCAAGTGCATGAGCCAGGATCTGACATTGGGCTTGAGCACCAGCGGGAAGTAGTTGGCAAGGATCTTGTCGTCCCGTCCTCTGGCAGCATGCACCGCGATGGTGTAGATGCTGAGGAATTCCGACGGATGCGTCTTGCCATCGTACTTCTCTGGTACATCTGGCTTGAAGTTCTTCGTGCTGGGCCACTGGACTTGCCGCAGCTCATGAGTGAACGCAGGGCAACCTACCACGTACGGCAAGTCGCCTGGTTCCCCTGGTGCATGCATGTCAACAGAGGGCCTAGCGCGCTTGTCGGATTGACGTCGCGCTTCTCTTTGGCGCTCGATGCGAGTACGAGCGTCTTCTTGCTGTCGTTCGTGCAGAACTTGGCACTGATCGCGACGAGCTCGTGGATCCGATGACGCAGTGGAGTCGCTGTCGAGGTGGATCCGACGAGTCGGCGATCTTGTCCTTCGGGGTGGAGAGTGCATGGTTGTTGCACCCCCACCGGTTTCGTCGCCACCGGCTCGTGCCTGGCAGTCCCGCCGCGGCCGTGATGCAGTTGGCTGCCACGGAGTGTCACCGTTGGCGAAGCCGATGAGACTCTGAATGGTGGCCCTCCATTGGTCGATCTTGTCTTCCGCTGGAGGGTAATCCAGGAGCAGTTGAGCTCGCGCCAAAGCTTCTGCTGGAGTGGTGGGTGGCAGTGGCGAACGGTGCGAGGAGCGGGATATGCTCGGACTTCTAACTATGTTAGAAGGAGCAGCATCCCGCCCAGGCGACCGTGTCTCGCTCGCGCCAGCACGTTGGCGTGCATGCTGGTCTTGAGCACCCCGAGATCCACCAGCTTGATCTTGTCCCAACGAATGCATGGTACTGCGAATACCATGACGTTGTCGGTCCTGCGCCTCCTGGGATGGGCGCGGGACATGTACGAACGCCGAGGTCTGTGCAGCCTTGTCCTTGGACCTGGCAGCATCGCGAGCTTCCTCGTCGACGTCCGTTCTTCCGCCGGTGTCCACTCCACCACCCGTTTGCTCCAGTGGTGGTGGAAGTGACGTGGACGAAGCTGCTGCCACCGAAGTCTTCTTCTTCGATGGCATGTCGATGAAGAAAATGAAGATCTGGCTCGCGTGAACGCCGGATCAGGTTCACGCAATCTCGACGCCCCCTACCTGGCGCGCCAAAGATGTCGGGTAAGCTGGTCCACGAACACCTATGGGGCCGGCGGACCGGGCCCCTTTCGGTTCGGCGGGGGGCGGAGGTCGCACGAAGAGCGGATCGCGGTGAAGCACACGAGCAGTTTACCCAGCTTCGGAGCTCTCCGGAGAGATAATACTCCTACTGCTACTTGTCTGATTATATTGTGTTCTTGCTCGAGAGAGCTAAGTGTTTTTCTGGCTTCCGAATGAGTCAAACCCCCTCTACGTTGTGCATGGGCCTCCTTTTATATGCTCAAGGGGTCATCGACAGGTGGCAATGCAGAGAAGGGTAAAAGCGTAAAAAGTGTGTGGTTGGTACACCTACTTGCACAGTGTATCCTACCTAACCCTGACGGCAGGGGACAAAGGCATTAAATGCCCGTCTGTGTCGCCCAAACAGTGCAGAAAGGGACCGTCAGGGACGCCACCGTTCGCCACGATGGCGATCTTGTCAGCGTCGCATGCCACCGCGCACCGCTGGCTGCACAGCCTCATGCCACGCGCGCCTGGAAAGGCCCCAGAGCGACACGTTTGCGGATGTGCTGGAGCGTGGGTACAGAGTGGTTACTTGCCGCGGCAAGCGCCTTACCGCGGTCGTCGTCTTGTCGCGCCCGGAAGCTTGTCGCTCGCCAGGCCTCAAGATGCCTTGGTTGGTCTTCCCGGCAAGCTCCTCTTGCCGGGGCCTTGTTGCCTTGCTGGGACGCGTGGCGCGTCGCGGCAAGTTCCTTGGGATGCCTTGGTTGGCCTTCCCGGCAAGCTCCTCTTGCCGGGGCCTTGTCTCCTAGGCTTGAATACTTTGTTCTTGAATGGCTCCAAGGGAACCACGGAGGACCTTGGCGGTCGTCCGGCAAGCCTTGCCGCGGGGTGCTGCAACTGCCCGTGCACAAGTTCGGGATACTAGGGTACCCCTACTCTAGTACACCGACAGCAAAGTTTCTGTCTTTTTCAGCAATATCAAACAACTATCACCCCGGAAGATCCTAAAGACGTTACTTGGCACAAACACTAATTAAAACATAAAAAAATCATAACAGTAGCATAATTGTGCTAACACTCAAGAATAGAAAGCAAAAAGCAAAAATAAATTTTATTCATTGGGTTGCCTCCCAACAAGCGCTATCGTTTTACGCCCTTAGCTAGGCATAAAGCAAGGATCTAATTTTGTCATTTTTGGTGCTAGATCAAACAGATGCCCTCATGATTGATTCATATGGTGGCTTAATTATTGTTCTGTTAAAGTGTTCCATAGCCTTCCTCAAAGGAAATTGGAATTTAATATTCCCTTCTTTCATATCAATCACTGCACCGATAGTGCGTAAAAACGGTCTACCTAGAATAATTGGACAAGATGGATTGCAATCAATATCAAGAAAAACAAAATCTACGGGAACATAATTTCTATTTGCAGATAATAAGAACATCATTAATTCTTCCCATATGCTTTTTAATAGTAGAATCCTCTAAGTGCAAATTTAAAGAGCATTCTTCAATATCGGTAAGACCAAGCACATCACATAAAGATTTCGGAATTGTAGAAATAATAGCACCCAAGTCACACAAAGCAAAACACTCATAATTATTAAACTTGACTTTGATAGTAGGTTCACATTCATCATGTGATTTTCTAGGAATTGAAACTTCTAATTCCAATTTTTCTTCAAAAGCTTTCATCATGGCACCAACAATATGTTTAGTAAAAGCTTTATTTTGTTCATAAGTATGGGGTGAATTTATCATGGATTGCAACAAAGAAATACAATCAATCAAAGAGCAACTATGATAATTAAAGTCTTTGTAATCCAAAAGTGTGGGCACATCACTAGTTAAAGTTTTGACCTCTTCAAACCCACTTTCATCAATTTTTTCAACAAGATTTTCACCCTTCGAAATATCGGGATGCCTTCTACCTAAAGTTGACTCGTCTCCAGTCCCTTTTTAATCAATCTTATTTTTACTAAACAAGGAATCAACAGAATGAACACCAATCATTTTAAGATCTTCATTACTTTTGCGAAAGAAATCACTAGAAAATGCTTTTTCCAAAAATTCTCTTTTAGCTCTAAGCATAGCGGTTCTTTTCTTACATTCATCCATAGAAACATAAAGAGCTTTAATTTATTCATCGACCTTAAGTACAAAAAATTCATCATGAGATTTTCCACATCATGAGCAATTCTATGAAAACTTCTAGACAAATCATCAATCTTATTCAACTTTTCTTCTATGGAAGTGTTGAAAACTTTTTGCGTGTTGATAAATGCTTTAGTATTGCTCACAACATCAAAGGTATTCCTATTATTATTCTAAGAGTGATTTCCATAGGAATTACCATGATTATTAGAGGAATTACTAGGAAATAACCTAGGATTAAAATTACCTCTATAAGCATTGTTATTGAAATTATTGCGAGAGATAAAATTCACATCTATGGCATCACTATTTTTCTCAATCAAAGTAGACAAAGGCATATCATTAAAATCAATAGGACCACTATTACTAGCAACCAATTTCATAAGAGCATCAACTTTTTCACTCAAAGAAGAAAATTTCTTCAACTGAATTAACTTTTTTACTCGTAGGAGCCGTTTCGGTATGCCATTGTGAATAATTTTCCATGATATTATCAAGCAATTTGGTGGCATCACCCAAGGTAATTTCCATAAAAGTACCACCAGCAGCGGAATCTAAAAGATTACGAGAAACAAAATTCAACCATGCATAAAAAATTTGTATGATCATCCAAAGATTTAACCCATGAGTTGGGCAATTCCTTAGCATCATTTTCATCCTTTCCCGAGATTGTGTAACATTATCATGTTCAAGTTGCTTGAAATTCATGATCTCAGTTCTAAGGGAAATAACTTTTGCGGGAGGAAAATACTTAGTGATAAAAGCATCTTTGCACTTATTCCAAGAATCGATACTACTGCCAGACAAAGAAGAGAACCAAAATTTTGCAGAATCACGCAAGGAAAACAGAAATAATTTACTCTTGACCACATCATTGTCCACATCTTTTTGCTTTTGCATATCACATAATTCCACGAAGGTATTAAGATGGGATGCGGCATCCTCATTAGGAGTTCTGGAAAATTGGTCTTTCATAACAAGATTCAGCAAAGCAGTATTAATATCACAAGTCTCCACACTAGTGGCGGGAGGAGTAAGCGGAGTGCCAATAAAATCATTGTTCTTGGTATTTGAGAAGTCGGATAGTTTGGTGTTCTCTTGAGTCATGATGACCACACAACAAGATTGCACTCAAAATCAAATCCGACAAGAAAACAGCAAACGGAAAAGGAGAGGCGAGTAAAACGTCAAATTTTTGTGAAGTGGGGGAGAGGAAAACGAGAGGTAAATAATGTAAATTGCAAGGATATGAGATTTGTGATGACGACCCTGGTTATGTTGAAGATCCTCCCCGGCAACGGCGCCAGCAATTCCTTTTGATGTCGCTTGAAGCTATTTTGGTATTTCCCCAAAGAGGAAGGGATGATATAGCATAGCAGTGGTAGGTATTTCCCTCAGATATGAAACCAAGGTTATCAAACCAGTAGGAGAACCAAGCAACACAATGTAAACAACCCTTGCACACAAAGAACAACACCTTGCAACCCGACATGTTAAAGGGGTTGTCAACCCCTTTCGGGGTACGGCACCTCAAGATTGGCAAAGGACGTTAGGTAAATTTGTAGATGTGATAAATAGATCGCGGAACAAATAAATTGCAGCAAGGTATTTTTGTATTTTTGGGTTTAATAGATCTGAAAATAAACGCAAGGAAAAAGTAGATCACAAGGAAAATATATGAGAAAGAAGATCCGGGGGTCGTAGGTTTCACTAGTGGTTTCTCTCGAGAAAAATATCAAACAGTGGGTGTCGGTGTACTAGAGTAGGGGTACCCTAGTATCCCGAACTTGTGCACGGGCAGTTGCAGCACCCCGCGGCAAGGCTTGCCGGGCGACCGCCAAGGTCCTCCGTGGTTCCCTTGGAGCCATTCAAGAACAAAGTATTCAAGCCAAGGAGACAAGGCCCCGGCAAGAGGAGCTTGCCGGGTAGGCCAACCAAGGCATCCCAAGGCCTGGTGAGCGACAAGCTTCCGGGCGCGAAAAGACGACGACCGCGGCAAGGCGCTTGCCGTGGCAAGTAACCACTCTGTACCCATGCTCCAGCACATCCGCTAATGTGTCGCTCTGGGGACCTTTCCAGGCACGCGTGGCGTGAGGCTGTGCAGCCAGCGGTGCGCGGTGGCATGCGATGCTGACAAGATCGCCATCATGGCGAACGGTGGCGTCCCCGACGGTCCCTTTCTGCACTGTTTGGGCAACACAGACGGGCATTTAATGCCTTTGTCCCCTGCCGTCAGGGTTAGGTAGGATACACTGTGCAAGTAGGTGTACCAACCGCAACACTTTTTACGCTTTTACCCTTCTCTGTGTTGCCACCTGTCGGTGACCCCTTGAACATATAAAAGGAGGCCCATGCGCAACGTAGAGGGGGGTTCGACTCATTCGGAAGCCAGAAAAACACTTAGCTCTCTCGAGCAAGAACACAATATAATCAGACAAGCAACAGTAGGAGTATTATCTCTCCGGAGAACTCCGAAGCTGGGTAAACTGCTCGTGTGCTTCGCCTCGATCCGCTCTTCGTGCGACCTCCGCCCCCCGCCGAACCGAAAGGGGCCACGGTCCGCCGGCCCCATAGGTGTCTGTGGATCAGCTTCCCTGACATCTTTGGCGCGCCAGGTAGGGGGCGTCGAGATTGTGTGAACCTGATCAGGCGTCCACGCGAGCTAGATCTTCATTCTCTTCATCGACATGCCACCGAAGAAGAAGACTTCGGCGGCGGCAGCTCCGTCCATGTCACCTCCACCACCACTGGAGCAAACAGGTGGTGGGGAGGACGCTGGCGGAAGAACGGACGTCGACGAGGGAGCTCACGATGCCGCCAGGTCCAAGGACAAGGCTGCAGAAACCTCGGCGACCGTACATGTACCGCGCCCGTCTCAGGAGGCGCGGGACCGACAGCGTCATGGTACTCGCAGTACCATACGTTTGTTGGGCCAAGATCGAGCTGGTGGATCTCAGGGTGCTCAAGACCAGCATGCACGCCAACATGCTGGCACGAGCGAGGCACGGTCGCCTGGACGGGATACTGCTCCTTCTAACATAGTTAGGAGTCCGAGCATATCCCGCTCCTCGCACCGTTCGCCATTGCCGCCCACCACTCCAGCAGAAGCTTTGGCGCGAGCTCAACTGCTCCTGGATTACCCTCCAGTGGAAGACAAGATCGACCAATGGAGGGCCACCATTCAGAGTCTCATCGGCTTTGCCAACGGTGACACTCCGCGGCAGCCAAGTGCATCGCAGCCGCGGCAAGACTGCCAGGCACGAGCCGGTGGCGACGAAACCGGTGGGGGTGCAACGATCATGCACTCTCCATCCCGAAGGCCAAGATCGCTGACTCGTCGGATCCACCTCGACAGCGACTCCACCGCATCGTCAGATCCACGAGCTCATCGCGATCAGCGCCAAGTTCTTCAAGAACGACAGCAAGAAGACGCTCGTACTCGCATCGAGCGCCGGAGAGAAGCGCGACGTCGACAAGCGCACCGGGCCCTCTGTTGACGTGCATGCGCCAGGTGAACCAGGCGACTTGCCGTACGCGGTAGGTTGCCCTGCATTCACTCGTGAGCTGCGGCAAGTCCAGTGGCCCAGTACCAAGAATTTCAAGCCAGATGTACCAGAGAAGTACGACGGCAAGACGCATCCGTCAGAGTTCCTCAGCATCTACACCATCGCGGTGCATGCTGCCGGAGGACGGGACGACAAGATCCTTGCCAACTACTTCCCACTGGTGCTCAAACCCAATGTCAGATCCTGGCTCATGCACTTGCCGGACAACTCCATATCCTCCTGGGCTGATTTGTGCCATCAGTTTGTCGGCGCCTTTACAGGCGGCCACAAGCCTCATGGCCAAGAGAGCGATCTTCATCTGCTCGCCCAGAAGGAAGGAGAGCCCCTGCGCAAGTACATTCAGAGGTTCAGCCGCGTACAGCACAACATCCCAGATGTCCACCCTGCCGCGGTAATCAACGCGTTCCATCAGAACGTGCGGAATCGCGGGATGCGGGAGGAGATGGTGATGTGCAAGATCAGAGATGTCAGTGAGCTATATGCCCTGGCCGACAAGTGCGCACGTGCTGAGGAAGGGAGGAAACTCCCCGGAGAGAACACAGGAGCAGGAGGATCTGATAGTGAGGACACTGCCCCGGCAAGAAAGAACCGGCGGCGGAACAACAGGAAGAAGAAAGGCAAAGATGTGCTAGTTGTTGAGCAGTCCGGCAAGAAAGCCGAAGCTGGTAGCTCCGGCAAAGAGGTTGCCGCAGCTGTGGCGGTCGCCGACAAGCAGGACAGCACCAACAAGCAATACTGCAAGATCCACCGCACCAAGGGCCATGACCTCCAGAGCTGCAAGAAGGTCGAGCAGCTTGTCGAGCAGCAAAAGGCTAAATACGAGCGGCGCAACAAGGAGAAAGCTCAGGAAGGTGCTGGAGGAGCTGGCAAGAAACGTCCAAGCCGAGGAGGACGCCGCGGCAAGGCCAAGCAGCGGCAAGGAGACAGACCTCCCCGCGGCCGCGACAAGGATGAAGATGACGACGACGATGAAGATATGGATGAAGATGAGGCCGATGAGCAGGAGTTCCAGAAAGCCACAGAGGTCCTGTGCGTTGACGGCGGTGCTTCTCTGCATACTTCACACCGCCAGCTCAAGCAGTGGGTGTGGGAAGTCAATGCGGCAGAACCACCCGTCGAGTCACGCAGGCCTCTGAAATGGTCCAGCACGCCTATCATCTTTGATATTGAGGATCACCCTGACCGCATAACTGCGGTCGGGTGCTTGCCGATGTTGGTTTCACCAACTATCCGCAACCTCAAGGTCACCAAGATGCTAGTTGACGGCGGGGCCGGCTTGAACTTGATCTCCTCCGCGGTACTCCAGAAACTCCAGATCCCTGATAGCGAGCTCGAAGAGACCGGCACGTTCCAAGGAATCAATCCGGGAAGGAGCAAGCCGAAGGGAAAGATCACGTTGCCGGTAACATTTCGCAGCGAGTTGAACTTCAGGACTGAGAGGGTCACTTTTGACGTTGCTGACTTTCCATTGCCTTACAATGGGATACTTGGCCGTCCAGCACTCGCCAAATTCATGGAAGCCTCTCATTATGCATACAACATACTGAAGATGCCAGGCCCGATAAGTGTCATCTCTGTCCCTGGCGACAAGAAGGATGCTCTTATCTGTGCCGACAAGATCTACCGGGAAACAGCAGCCACAACAGATCGCAAATCACTTGCCGCTGAAGCTCCCGGGGCGAAGAAGAAGACCAAGTCCGGCAAGAGCTCTGATGCCCACTCCGGCAAGCGCACCTCTTCGGAGTGCTGCGCTACCGTCGAGGACGCACCATCGAGCTCCACCGGCAAGTGTAAGAAGACAATGGCAACTCCACCAGAGACCAAGAAGGTGTCCGCCAAGGAGGACGGCACTGGTGGTACCTTCACCATCAGTGCCACTCTCGACCCTAAATAGGAAAGCACGCTCGTTGCTTTCCTGCGGGCAAACGTCGACGTGTTTGCGTGGCAACCGTCCGACATCCCCGATGTTCCCAGGAAAGTAATTGAGCACCACCTTGCCGTCTGTCCTCATGCGCGGCCCGTCAAGCAGAAAGTCAGGAAACAGGCAGTGGAGCGCCAAGAATTCATGGCAGAAGAAATCAAGAAGTTGGAAGCAGCAGGCCTTGTCAGAGGGGTGCTCCATCCTACGTGGTTGGCCAATCCTGTAGTCGTGCGCAAGGCAAACGGGAAATGGAGGCTTTGTATCGACTTTACCGATGTTAATAAAGCTTGTCCCAAAGACCCATTTCCTTTGCCGCGCATCGACCAGATTGTTGAGTCCATAGCCGGATGTGATTTGCTTTCATTTCTTGATGCATACTCAGGATACCATCAGATCTTCATGGCAGAAGAGGATGAGGAGAAGACCGCATTCATCACCCCGTGTGGCATGTACTGTTTCGTACGGATGCCTTTCGGTTTGAAGAATGCTGGTTCAACATTTGCAAGGGTAGTCCACCACGCTTTTGAGCCGTAGATGCACAGAAATGTGGAAGCCTACATGGATGACATAGTGGTCAAGAGCAAGGACAGGGCGACCCTGATTCAAGATTTGGACGAAATGTTTGCAAATCTGCGCAAGATCAACCTCAAGCTTAACCCTGAGAAGTGCGTGTTTGGAGTACCCTCCGGCAAGCTTCTCGGGTTCTTTGTGTCTCAGCGGGGAATTGAAGCCAATCCCGACAAGATCAAGGCCATTGAGGAGATCAAAGCACCAAAGCGCGTCAAGGATGTACGAAGGCTTGCCGGTTGTGTGGCTGCTCTCAGCAGGTTTATCTCTAGGTCTGCTGAGCGCGCCCTACCATTTTTCAAAATTTTGAAAAAGGCAGGTCCAATGAAATGGACTCCAGAAGCGGAGGCTGCGCTGCAGGACTTGAAGAGATACCTGTCCTCCACTCCAACACTTGTCGCACCTAAGCCACAAGAGAAGTTACTGCTATATATAGCGGCAACCAATCAAGTGGTTAGTGCTGTGTTAGTGGCGGAGAGGGAGGCAGATGATGAGCCAGCAACCACGGCAGATGCATCCAGCGACAAGCAGGGGGCTTCGCCGACAAGCTCTGGTCCCGACAAGGATGGATCTGCGTAGGAGCATGATAAGATGCAGAAGAGAATGGTGCAGCGCCCAGTTTACTTTGTCAGTTCCCTTCTGCAGGGGGCTAGGTCAAGGTACTCTGGTGTGCAGAAATTGCTTTTCGGCCTTCTCATGGCCTCGAGAAAGCTGCACCATTACTTCCAAGCACATGAGATCACAGTCGTCACTCGTTTTCCGCTGAAGACGATACTGCAAAATCCAGAAGCAAGAGGCAGGATTGTCGAGTGGGCATTAGAACTGTCAAGCTTTGGCCTCAAGTTTGAGAGCACTTCAACTATCCAAAGCAGAGAATTGGCAGAGTTCATAGCAGAGTGGACGCCAACACAAGATGAAGAAATTCCAGAGACGAGCATCCCCGTCAAGGAAGCGAACAAAGAGTGGCTGATGTACTTTGATGGTGCCTTCTCGCTGCAAGGCGCCGGCGTGGGCGTGCTGCTTGTCGCACCCACCGGAGAGCACCTCAAGTACGTAGTCCAGATGCACTTTCCCAAGGAGCAAGCAACCAACAATACTGCAGAGTATGAAGGATTGCTTGCCGGTCTCAGGATTGCAGCAGACCTTGGGATCAAGAAGCTCATTGTCAGGGGTGACTCACAGCTTGTCGTCCGCCAAGTGAACAAGAACTATCAGAGTCCGTTGATGGAAGCATATGTTGATGAAGTGAGGAAGCTAGAAGAGCACTTTGACGGCCTGCAGATGGAACATGTTCCAAGAGCTCAGAAGGACATAGCTGATGGCCTGTCGAAGTGCGCCGCACTAAAGTTGCCCGTGGAACCGGGGATCTTTGTGCTCAAGCTGACTCAACTGTCTGTAACGCCATCAATTGGACAGAGCAAGAAGAGGAAGTTGATCTCTGGTGACTATTCTCCGGCAGAGCTCCCTGAAGCCGCCGCCAAGAAAGTCCCCAAGATCAACACCAAGGGTGCTGAGGAGCGGTCTGCTCCGACAAGCCTTATGGTTTGTTCCGTCGTAGCAGACGCTCCCGACAAGCTTTGCTCCGGCAAGCTTGCCGGGGAACATCAAGCTCCGGCTGAGCTGCAGGTTCTCGCCGTAGAAGCGGATGTTCCCGCAGCAGCATATGTGCCTTTAGTCCTTGTTGTCGAGCCACAAGCTCCAGCATGGGCACAACACATTGTCCATTTCCTTCAGACAGGAGAACTTCCCGAAGAGCAAGAAGAAGCGGAAAAAGTAGCCCGGCAGTCAAGTATGTACCAGTTTGTCGACAGCACACTGTACAGAAGAAGACTCAACGGTGTGAAATTAAAGTGTATTCACCGGGAAGACGGACAAAAGCTGTTGGCAGAGATACATGGAGGCATATGTGGTCACCACATTGGCGCAAGAGCACTTGCCGGCAAAGCTTTCCGGCAAGGTTTCTTTTGGCCGACAGCCCTCCAGGATGCAACTGCACAAGTAACCAAGTGTGAAGCGTGCCAGTTCCACTCCAAACAGATACACCAGCCAACTCAAGCTCTCCAGACGATCCCTTTATCCTGGCCATTTTCGGTCTGGGGGCTCGACATCCTCGGCCCCTTTCCCCGAGCTGTCGGGGGCTTTGAGTACTTGTACGTTGCGATCGACAAGTTCACAAAGTGGCACGTACTGTTTCGTACGGATGCCTTTCAGTTTGAAGAATGCTGGTTCAACATTTGCAAGGGTAGTCCACCATGCTTTTGAGCCGCAGATGCACAGAAATGTGGAAGCCTACATGGATGACATAGTGGTCAAGAGCAAGGACAGGGCGACCCTGATTCAAGATTTGGACGAAACATTTGCAAATCTGTGCAAGATCAACCTCAAGCTTAACTCCGAGAAGTGCGTGTTTGGAGTACCCTCCGGCAAGCTTCTCGGGTTCTTTGTGTCTCAGCGGGGAATTGAAGCCAATCCCGACAAGATCAAGGCCATTGAGCAGATCGAAGCACCAAAGCGCGTCAAGGATGTACGAAGGCTTGCCGGTTGCGTGGCTGCTCTCAGCAGGTTTATCTCTAGGTCTGCTGAGCGCGCCCTACCATTTTTCAAAATTTTGAAAAAGGCAGGTCCAATGAAATGGACTCCGGAAGCGGAGGCTGCGCTGCAGGACTTGAAGAGATACCTGTCCTCCACTCCAACACTTGTCGCACCTAAGCCACAAGAGAAGTTACTGCTATATATAGTGGCAACCAATCAAGTGGTTAGTGCTGCGTTAGTGGCGGAGAGGGAGGCAGATGATGAGCCAGCAACCACGGCAGATGCATCCAGCGACAAGCAGGGGGCTTCACCGACAAGCTCTGGTCCCGACAAGGATGGATCTGCGCAGGAGCATGATAACATGCAGAAGAGAATGGTGCAGCGCCCAGTTTACTTTGTCAGTTCCCTTCTGCAGGGGGCTAGGTCAAGGTACTCTGGTGTGCAGAAATTGCTTTTCGGCCTTCTCATGGCCTCGAGAAAGCTGCGCCATTACTTCCAAGCACATGAGATCACAGTCGTCACTCGTTTTCCGCTGAAGAGGATACTGCAAAATCCAGAAGCAACAGGCAGGATTGTCGAGTGGGCATTAGAACTGTCAAGCTTTGGCCTCAAGTTTGAGAGCACTTCAACTATCCAAAGCAGAGAATTGGCAGAGTTCATAGCAGAGTGGACGCCAACACAAGATGAAGAAATTCCAGAGACGAGCATCCCCGTCAAGGAAGCGAACAAAGAGTGGCTGATGTACTTTGATGGTGCCTTCTCGCTGCAAGGCGCCGGCGTGGGTGTGCTGCTTGTCGCACCCACCGGAGAGCACCTCAAGTACGTAGTCCAGATGCACTTTCCCAAGGAGCAAGCAACCAACAATACTGCAGAGTATGAAGGATTGCTTGCCGGTCTCAGGATTGCAGCAGACCTTGGGATCAAGAAGCTCATTGTCAGGGGTGACTCACAGCTTGTCGTCCGCCAAGTGAACAAGAACTATCAGAGTCCGTTGATGGAAGCATATGTTGATGAAGTGAGGAAGCTAGAAGAGCACTTTGACGGCTTGCAAATGGAACATGTTCCAAGAGCTCAGAATGACATAGCTGATGGCCTATCAAAGTGCGCCGCACTAAAGTTGCCCGTGGAACCGGGGATCTTTGTGCTCAAGCTGACTCAACCGTCTATAACGCCATCAACTGGACAGAGCAAGAAGAGGAAGTTGATTTCTAGTGACTATTCTCCGGCAGAGCTCCCTGAAGCCGCCGCCAAGAAAGTCCCCAAGATCAACACCAAGGGTGCTGAGGACCGGTCTGCTCCGGCAAGCCTTATGGTTTGTTCTGTCGTAGCAGACGCTCCTGACAAGCTTTGCTCCGGCAAGCTTGCCGGGGAACATCAAGCTCCGGCTGAGCCGCAGGTTCTCACCGTAGAAGCGGATGTTCCCGCAGCAGCAGATGTGCCTTTAGTCCTTGTTGTCGAGCCACAAGCTCCAGCATGGGCACAGCACATTGTCCATTTCCTCCAGACAGGAGAACTTCCCGAAGAGCAAGAAGAAGCGGAAAAAGTAGCCCGGCAGTCAAGTATGTACCAGTTTGTCGACAGCACACTGTACAGAAGAAGACTCTACGGTGTGAAATTGAAGTGCATTTGTCGGGAAGACGGACAAAAGCTGTTGGCAGAGATACATGGAGGCATATGTGGTCACCACATTGGCGCAAGAGCACTTGCCGGCAAAGCTTTCTGGCAAGGTTTCTTTTGGCCGACAGCCCTCCAGGATGCAACTGCACAAGTAACCAAGTGTGAAGCGTGCCAGTTCCACTCCAAACAGATACACCAGCCAGCTCAAGCTCTCCAGACAATCCCTTTATCCTGGCCATTTTCGGTCTGGGGGCTCGACATCCTAGGCCCCTTTCCCCGAGTTGTCGGGGGCTTTGAGTACTTGTACGTTGCGATCGACAAGTTCACAAAGTGGCCAGAAGTGGAACCAGTGAGGAAGGTGACAGCACAGTCAGCAGTCAAGTTCTTCAGGTCGATTGTTTGCCGTTTCGGGATCCCTAACAGGATCATCACCGACAACGGCATGCAATTCATGAGCCGCACCTTCATGCAGTACGTCCAAGATCTTGGCGCCAAGGTCTGCTTCGCTTCTGTTGCTCATCCGAGAAGCAACGGTCAAGCAGAGAGGGCAAATGCTGAAGTGCTGTGCGGGCTCAAGACCAGGACTTTCGACAGGCTGCGCAAGTGCAGAAGAAACTGGATTGAGGAGCTGCCGGTGGTTCTTTGGTCGGTCAGGACAACACCAAATCGAGCCACTGGCCAGACACCTTTCGCTCTAGTCTATGGAGCAGAGGCAGTTCTCCCCACGGAACTCGTATACGGGTCGCCTCGAGTGCTCGCTTATGATGAGCTTGAGCAAGAGCAGCTGCGACAAGTTGACGCGCTGCTCCTTGAGGAGGACCGTCTTCAGGCTGCTGTACGAGCTGCTCGATACCAGCAAGCTTTGTGTCGCTACCATAGCCGCAAAGTTAAAGCCAGAAGCTTCCAGGAAGGCGACCTTGTTCTTCGGCGCGTTCAGTCCACCAAGAATTCCAACAAGTTGACGCCGAAGTGGGAAGGCCCTTATCGGGTGAAACGAGTCACTAGGCCTGGCGCTGTCCGCCTTGAGACCGAAGATGGCACTCCGGTGAGCAACTCCTGGAACATTGAGCATCTTCGTAAGTTTTACCCGTAGGGCGCGGTTGCCGGAACCCGTTCCGGCAACCACCTTTTGTACAAGTCTTGCCGATGTTGCATGTAATCCTTTGTACAAAGCCGGGCGCAGATCCCGTGCATAAGTAAAGCTCATGTGCTCTGCACATCTTGTCAATTTCATGCTTTTTACTTTATATTTGCAAGCGTTATCTGACACTTTGTGCAACACCTAACCCCGGTAAGCAATAACGAGCTATAAGGCTCCATGCATTTATTTTCTCTTCTTTCTTTTTCTCAAAAAGGAAAGGAAGGTTCCCTCGCCCACAAGTTTCCCGGGGGGGAAGGAGAAGATAATGGTGTGGATCAGGCGCCGTTCAAGCAAGTTTTCGCCTTACCGGAAAACAAACGACAGAAAAGCTAAGTTGCCAAAGTTTGAGCAATCAGTTTTAAATTTTTAAGTTATCTTCCTTGAACGACCGTGCTTTGTATGGAAAACCTGTGCGCGGAGGAACCAACTCGTAGCTAGTTGCACCCTTACTTTGTTTCCAGTCCGCTCAACAACTTAAGTGAGCTGCGACTAGTTACGACAAGGTTTCTTGTCGGAAGCGGCATCGCCAGCAGGCTGCTGATGTCCCGCACTCAGCGCTCGCGGCAAAGGTGCCTGCACCGACAAGTTCCCTAAAGGCGTAGGGTAAAAACATACAAAGCAGGGAATCAAGTAAAGGAAATAACATAGCAAATCTCTACCCAAAATAGAGTTATATTACAAAATGACTTGTCGCAGCTCTAACAGAATGTTCTCATGACATGACCAACGGCGACAAAGAAAAAGAAAAGAAGGGCGGCCTAATCTACGCGGTCGCCCTCAACCCTCTTGATCTCGCTCACCTTGTCCACAATGGGTGCGACAAGGGCCTTGAGCGCATCCCGATCAGCATCCGGCGGCAAGGATTTGAGGACGTTGGTGAAGTTGAGGCCTGGATTGCGGAAGGCCACCTTCATCAGCACCTTCTGGAGAGCCCCCGCACAAATCTTGCGCGACTCATCGGCCAGCTGCTTAGGGATCCTCTCCCGGAGTCGCTGGAGGGCCGTCGCCGCGCCTTTGAAGAACAGGCTGAGCTTGGCGCTGGGTTGGAGATGCTCGTCGGAGGGATACCCAAAATCCTCCATCCCCAGCTGCGCCAACTCCCCGTCGATGGCGGCGGCAGCATCCACAAGACCTTCAGTCCAGTGCTCCACAGTCTCCCTGAAGGCGTCGTGGGCGGCAGCAGCATTCGCCAGCAGCGCCTCATCAGCCTTGATCTTCCCCGACAAGACCACCTCCCGCTCCCTGGCGCCGTCCAGCGTCTGAGTCAACGTGGCCAGCTTCAGCTTGAGATCTGCGTTGGAGTCCTTGGCGGCGTTGAGCTCCTTGCTCCTCTCTGCAAGAAGGCCCTGCAGCTCACCATGAGCGGCAGCATCCTTCTCGCGCTCACGCTTGAGAGCGGCAAGCTCCTCGCCGCTCGCCCTGAGATCAGCCTCCAGCTGCGCTACCTTCGTCTCCAGCTCCTTCTTGGCGGCCTTGGCAGCTTCGGCAGCATCCCTCGCTTCCTTGATAGCCCCGCCAATTGCTTGCTCCCTCGCGGCAAGTTCCTCCTCATGGCTGTCAAGGTTCACCTTGCGCTGCGCCAACTCTCCTTCCTGTGCGAATAAGTTTTCGGCAACAAGCCGTTGCTTCTCTTCAGCTTCAGCCTTCTCGAGGAGGAAGGCTTTCCGCTCCTCGAGAAGTTGCTCCCGCTCCTCTGCCAAGGACCGGAGAGCTTCCTGCCTAAGGCCTCGGAGCTCCTCCGCGCGCTTCTCAATATCAACTCCCGCCTTCGCGACAAGCGCTTCTCGGGAGGCCAGCTTGGCTTGTCGGGCACGGTAGAGCGACGTCAGCTTCCGCAGCAGCCGCTCCTCTTCAGGCTCGTCGCTGCTGCTGCTTGGCGCGTCGACTACCGTCAACCCTGCGGAGGCGAGCACCTCTCCGTCCAGGATTTCTCCCTCGACCGGTGCCCTGGAGCTTGACGCCCAGGGGAGCTTGATGAAGATACCGTCGCCGGCCTTCAAGTAGGCGCCGGACTGGTGCTCTTCGGAGCCTGGCGCTGTAGCATCGGCGGAGGGATTGGCGGTCGGCGTAGCGCCTGGCGCTCCTGCGGCCTCGGGGCAATCAGTGCGATCACCGGATCCCTCGCCCGCTTCTGCGGCGGCAGCCTTGGCGGCCTCTTCGCCGGCGGGATCGTCAGCACCGGCCTCTTCTTCGGTGGCGGCGGCGTCGTCATTGTTACTGCGCGCGTCCTCCTCGCCGGCGGCCTCTGTCTCCATTGGATCCGTGGCGGGTAGATCTGACGACCGAAGGGGGAGAAAGGTCAAGTAAATGTTCAAGAAGAAAATCAGAAGAAGAAGAACCCAAGGGGAGTTTTTCAGGCAAAAGGGTTACCTGTGCTTGGATCTGCAGTCGTGGTCTCAACCACCGGAGGATCGCTGGCGCTGTCCTTTGCCGGAGAACTGCCCCTTGCCGGAGAGTTCTCCCTTGCCGGAGAGCGCTCCCTTGCCGAGGATTCCTTCCTTGCTGGCGTAGTCGAAGCAGATGGCGCTTCGGGAGCAGCTTCCGGGCACTCTTGGTGAGGTTGTTCTGCTCCTACACAATCCAACAGACAAGATATCAGTAGAGAAAAGAGCACCCATGCGCACCTGACAGCAGGAAGTAAACTATAAACTTACGCTGGGGGCTGCGCTTGGGCTGCTTTGGGGAGTAGTTGCCGGGTCCGTCAAGGTGGTCTCAGACATACCCCCTGCTGACACGGTGAGATCATCTTCGATGACAATCACCGGGGCCTTGGCTCTCTTCGCAGCTCTCTGGGCCAGCGTCCTGAAAAGGAATGGATTCAGATCGAAGCAAGTCAGATACAAGACAAAAGCAAGAAGATAGCAAGAATTGAAGAACTACGAGGACAGCAAGGGGATCTTACTCTTCTTCTTCGTCGTTGGAGCTGAGCGCAGAGAGATCGAAGTCCGGCTCGCCTCCGGTGCGGCGAGGCGGAGGAGTAGGCTCCCTCGCCCGCTTGGCAGGAGCAGCAGCGGTGGACCGGGAAGACCCCGCTCCAGTTGCCGCAGTAGCGTGAGGTGCTCCCGCGGCAACGGTGCTTGCCGCGGTAGAGCGTGTCACGCGGCCCGGAGGCTGTTGACCCGTCGGCCGCCCCGCTACGTCCGCGGCCTTGCGAAGACGCCTCCTTGCCGGAGCTGGGGGCTCCGCCTGCGGCAGGCCGTCTGAAGGTTCAGGCTCTTCCTCGCCGGGCTCGCTCGGCTCAGCTTCAAGGCCGGCAAGATCTTCCTCGCCGGCAAACTCCTCGCGCTCGGCAAGGCTTGCCGCCTCTGCTGCCTCTGCCTCCTCCACGGTGAACCCGAACACGCCCGCGGTAGCAACTGCTGCCGCCTCTTCCAGCCTGGTGGCGATGTGCTGCATCTCCGCATTGGTGGTGTCGCGGGTGAGGCTCTTCTGTTCGTCAGCACGGACCGGCACTTCTACCAAGTCGTCGAAGAACGCTCGCACGACGTCATCCGCAGGTTCTTGCCAAGTTGGGGCGATTCCGTGAGAGTCACACAACGGCATCATCGCGCGGATGCGGTCAAGTGAAGAATTGTTGCACAGCGGAACGACATTCCGCGGCAATATAAATGGGTGCTGAGGGTCGCGCTTGAACAGCTTCAGAAGCATCGCATCCAATTCCAAGACCGTGAAGTTGAAATTGAGGCCCGGGCGCAGCCTCATGATATCCGCCGAGTTCTTGAACTCCCAGGCGGGTCTCCCCCTCTCCTGCAGGGGGACGATGCGGCGGCGAAGGAAATCTGCGCCAACGGCGCCTACAGTGAGCCCGGCAAGCCTGAGGCGAAGGATGTGGGTGACGGCAATCTTCAGCCTGTCATCTTCCGGGGCCACGTTGCTCCAATCATTGCTGCGTACTATTGGGGCTTGGCGCACGGCAGTGAATGGCTGCGGGTTCTCCTCGACGATCCAGCACCACTCTGCTCTCCACTCCTCCCACTTGCTACGGAGCTCACCCTCCAGATACGCTTCCTTCTTGCCGACTCTCGAGATCCAAGCAATCTCGCCGGCAAGAGGCTCTCCTCTCTCAACCCGAGGCATGAAGAAGTGGTGGAAAAGGGCCACGTTTGGGTGGACTCCGACAAAGTTTTCGCACAGATGTGCGAAAACTGCCATGGTCAGAATGGCGTTGGGGGTGAAGTCAAGGAGGCGGAACCCGTAGGTGTTCATAATGTCGCAGAAGAAATCAGAAAAAGGCGGGCAGAGCCCGCAGTAGAAGAACAACGCGAAGAAGGGGTACCCGCTTGGAGCCAGTTCCGATGCTACAGCCGGGAGTACCCTCGTGCGCGGATGCGCACGCGTCTCCGTCGACCAGAAGAGATAGTAGTACTCCCTCAGCTCCTGCGCACCGAGCTGAGGGGGGAAGAGGGCCCGCTCCTTCCGCAGCGCCGCGAGCCGCTGCGCCTCGGCCGACTTCACGCCCTTCCCCTTGTCGGCTTTTGGAGCCATGGCGGAGGTGGTGGGGGAGATCAGCGGCGTCGGTGATGCTGGTGGCAATGGGGGGGCGGAGCGCTGCTCTCTTTCGACTTTGAGAAGAAGGAGGAGAGCGGCGGAGATTTTGGAGAATGGAGTAGCAACCGGCGAAGTGGGCAAACTGCCCCTGTTTCCCCTGCTTATAAAGAGGGAGGGGCGGACAATTCGCCCTTCCGAATAAAGAAACCACCCACGATCCCTCCCACAATGCCGCATTCAACGCGTGCCGTTCGGGGAGGGCGCGGTGGATACGGAGCAGGATACGGCGTGACCCAGGCCGCGTGTGCCCGTGCCCTGTTTTGGGCCTGGCCCAACAGCGCTCGGCACCGTGTGTGGCCCAGGCCCGGGGGCTCCTGTCGGTGTACTAGAGTAGGGGTACCCTAGTATCCCGAACTTGTGCACGGGCAGTTGTAGCACCCTGCGGCAACGCTTGCCGGGCGACCGCCAAGGTCCTCCGTGGTTCCCTTGGAGCCATTCAAGAACAAAGTATTCAAGCCAAGGAGACAAGGCCCCGGCAAGAGGAGCTTGCCGGGAAGGCCAACCAAGGCATCCCAAGGCCTAGTGAGCGACAAGCTTCCGGGCGCGACAAGACGACGACCGCGGCAAGGCGCTTGCCGCGGCAAGTAACCACTCTGTACCCACGCTCCAGCACATCCGCTAACGTGTCGCTCTGGGGGCCTTTCCAGGCATGCGTGAGGCTGTGCAGCCAGTGGTGCGCGGTGGCATGCGACGCTGACAAGATCGCCATCGTGGCGAACGGTGGCGTCCTCGACGGTCCCTTTCTGCATTGTTTGGGCGACACAAATGGCCATTTAATGCCTGTGTCCCCTGCCGTCAGGGTTAGGTAGGATACACTGTGCAAGTAGGTGAACCAACCGCAACACTTTTTACGCTTTTACCCTTCTCTGCGTTGCCACCTGTCGGTGACCCCTTGAACATATAAAAGGAGGCCCATGCGCAACGTAGAGGGGGTTCGACTCATTCGGAAGCCAGAAAAATACTTAGCTCTCTCGAGCAAGAACACAATATAATCAGACAAGCAGCAGTAGGAGTATTATCTCTCCGGAGAGCTCCGAAGCTGGGTAAACTGCTCGTGTGCTTCGCCTCGATCCGCTCTTCGTGCGACCTCCGCCCCCCGCTGAACCGAAAGGGGCCACGGTCCGCCGGCCCCATAGGTGTCCGTGGATCAGCTTCCCCGACAGTGGGTGAACAAATTACTGTTGGGCAATTGATAGAACTTCAAATAATCATGACGATACCTAGGCAATGATCATTACATACGCATCACGTCCAAGATTAGTATACCGACTCCTACCTGCATCTACTACTATTACTCCACACATCGACCGCTATCCAGCAGGCATCTAGTGTATTAAGTTCATGAGAAAACGGAGTAATGCAATAAGAACGATGACATGATGTAGACAAGATCCATTTATCTATTGCGACAGATATGGATCCCATCTTTTTATCCTTAGTAGCAATCATACATACGTGTCAGTTCCCTTTCTGTCACTAGGATCAAGCACCGTAAGATCGAACCCACTACCGCGCACCTCTTCCCATTGCAAGATAAATAGATCAAGTTCTCCAAACAAAACCCAAATATCGGAGAAGAAATACGAGGCTATAAGAGATCACACATATAAGAGATAAAAGAACTCAAATAACTTTCATGGATATAAAAAGATATAACTGATCATAAAATCGAAGTTCATCAGATCCAAACAAACACACCGCCAAAAGACTCACATCATATGGATCTCCAAGAGACCATTGTATTAATAATCAAGAGAGAGAGGAAGCCATCTAGCTACTAACTACGGACTCGAAGGTCTACAAAGAACTACTCACGCATCATCGAAGAGGCACCAATGGAAGTGGTGAACCCCTCCGTAATGGTGTCTAGATTGGATATCATGGTTCTGGACTTTGCGGCGGCTGGATGAAAATTTCATCGACTCCCCTAGGGTTTCTGCAATATTGGGGTATTTATTGAGCAAAGAGTCGGTCCAGGGGGCACCCGAGGTGGGCACAACCCACCAGGGCGCGCCTGGGCCTCCTGGCATGCCCTGGTGGGTTGTCCCCTCCTCGGGACTCCCCCTAGGTGCAACCAGGTCCCGTTGTGTTCCTTCTGGCCCATAAAAATCATCATAAGTTGGCGTGGCAATTGGACTCCTTCTGATATTGATTTCCTGTCATGTAAAAAACATGCAGAAAACAAACAACTGGTACTTGGTACTATGTTAATAGGTTACTACCAAAAAATGATAAAATGACTATATAATGATTATAAAACATTCAAGATTGATAATAAAAAAGCATGGAAGAATCAAAAATTATAGATACATTGGATACGTATCAATAAGCACTCAAGCAAACGATGCAAAAAAGGAAACAAAGAAAATATCCAGAAAACTAAAAAATAAGCAAATAACTAAACTAAACAGAAAACAAAATTTAACGGCATTATAATATGTGGATTAGATATTAACAAAAGGTACATTTGATTATCTATGATTTGCAAAAAGAATCAACTAAAACGGAGCTACGAAACTCAAGGTACGAACAAAAGAAGTTCAAATTCAAATCTGAACTAAACTCAAATTTTAAATTTTCAAAAAATGTTCAAGTTGGTTTACTGGGTAGATGAGATTGCTCTGAAGATTTTGGCATTGGTTTCGTCGAATTTGAACAAATGAGATTACGAGGGACTAATTTGTAATAAAAAACTATGAATAGGTCCCTAGCAGAAAATTAAAATAAAAAGGAAAAATCTATCGAATGAACGTTTGCTACAGAACCTAACAGAACGAAAACCGTTCGTTACAGAAGCTTAAGCGATGAACGTTCACTAAATAACGAAAACAAAAAACCCAAACAAGATCTAACCCGTCGGATCAAGATCTGAAGGTCGAGCTGAGATCGGGGGCTATCGGTGGCGGCGGCGGTCGACGGCGGTCAATGGCGGCGAAGCGGACGGCGGCGGCGGCTCTGACGGCGGCGGCGATTTGCGGAGCGACGTCATCGGCGAGCGGCGGCGGTGGCTAACGACAGCGGTAGCGACAGCTTGCGGCGGCAGTGCGAGCAGCGGCTGCGGCGGCGGCGGCGACTCGATGTGGAGAGGAGGGGCCGGGGTGGTCGGGTATTTAAGAAGGCTGGGAGGTGTCCTGGAGTGTAGGGCAAGGCGGCGGGGCACATAGGCCAATCCGGACTCGCAGCGGCGGCGAGGCGTGCGCCGGCCGAACTCCTAGCCGGAGTCGGTCACGGGCGAGGCGGCTAGCCGGGCTGGGCCGCGACTTGGTGGGTGCTGGGCCGGCCCAGTTCGGCGGGAAGTTTTTTTAAACATTTTTCCGGAGAGACTAAAACACGCAAAACTTAAATAAATAAATGTCTAAAAATACTAGAAAAATTCACATAATAATATGACCTTAATAGTGACCTAGTGAACATTTTTCTGGGCCTAAATGCCTAATATAAAAACAAACATTATAGTACTAATTACTCTGCAAATAAATAAATAAACTAGCAAATAAAATCCAATAAAATATCCAAAAATTTAAAATTGAATTTCCAATATTTCTTTGCTGATTTTCAAGAAGTCTTTTTATCTTATCTCCTTATTTTAAAATAATTAGAAAATAATTTTGAAAAACAAGTTGATCCGATTTTCCAAATTTTGATAAAACAAAATTAGACTTTTTTGTGAAACCTCCAACTCTCTCAAATCGGTCCTTGAGTTGCTTAAGGTCTCTTGGATCAAAATGCAACCAAAACAAAAGCAACAAAATGCATAAATCATGGATGCATATGAATGACTTATAAATAACAACCAAATTGAAAATAGGGATGTTACAAACCTACCCCCCTTAAGATGAATCTCACCCTCGAGATTCAGGTCGGTCAGCAAAAAGGTGTGGGTGGTCCTTGCGGAGGTCTTCTTCACGCTCCCAGGTGGCTTCCTCCCCGGTATGGTGACTCCACTGAACCTTGTAGAACTTGATGACTCTGTTGCGAGTAACTCGGCTGGCAAACTCGAGAATCTTCACGGGTTTCTCCTCATAGGTCAGATCACTATCCAACTGGATCGCTTCTAGTGGCACTGTATCTCATAGCGTAATATCGGCCATCTCTGCATGGCACTTCTTCAACTAGGAAACGGGAAACACATCATGAACTCCCGACAAGCCTTCGGGTAATTCCAACTTGTAGGGAACTTCTCCCATACGTTCTAAAACTCAGTATGGTCGCACAAATTGGGGTGCTAACTTTCCTTTGACTCCAAATCTCTTAACTCCTCGAAGTGGGGATACACGAAGATATGTTGTGTCCCCGACTTCATAGGTTACCTCCTTACATTTAGTATCTGCATAACTCTTCTGCCTGGACTGGGCTATTTTGAGTCTATCATGAATCAGCTTGACCTTCTCCTCAGAATCTCTAATTAAATTTGGTCCGAACTACTGTCGATCTCCAACTTCATCCCACAACAATGGTTTCCTGCACCTCCTTCTGTAGAAAGCTTCGAAAAGGGCCATCTTCAAATTGGCTTGATAGCTGTTGTTATATGAGAACTCTGCATAAGGTAAATTATCATCCCAATTAGATCCATAATCTAGCGCACAAGCTCTCAACTTGTCCTCCACAATCTGGTTGACTCTCTCAGTCTGTCCGTCAGTCTGCGGATGAAAGGTTGTACTAAACTCTAGCTTGCTACCCAAAGTTTCTTGCAACTGATTCCAAAACTTTGATGTAAATTGTGTTCCTCTATCTGATATGATGGTCGTCGGAACTCCATGCAGACATAGGATCATGGTCATGTATATCTTTGCAAACTTAGCGCTTGTATAAGTTGTTTTCACGGGGATGAAATGGGCTACCTTGGTCAAGCGATCAACCACAACCTAGATAGAATCATAGCATGAACGAGTCCTGGGTAACCCGATGATGAAATCCATGCCAAGTTTATCCCACTTCCATTCGGTATCGGCAAAGGCTGAAGTAACCCTGCTGGTTTCTGATGCTCTGCGTTAACTCTCTGGCATACGTCACATAATGCTACATACTCTTCAATGTCCTTCTTCATTCTTATCCACCTGAAACTCTCCTTCAAGTCCAAATACATCTTGAGCATCCTGAAGAATTAACTTCCTGATCTCGGGGTCATTGGGCACATAGATGTGATCCACAAACCATAAATTTCCGTGCTCATCCTCACGAAAACCTTGAGCCTTTCCCTTACTCATCCTTTTACCCCATTGTCACCACGGGTATTCATATGCAAGACATATGTCATGTGTTCTCAGATCTAAACATTCAATCCGACAAGACAAAACTTCAAAGGGTAAAGACTCAACTCATCACGACAAGTGTAGAGAGGGGAGAAACAACATATGATCGATCGACGTTAACAAAGCCCATGATACATGAAGATCATGACATCTCAAGATCGTGCGAGATAGAGAGATTAAACACATAGCTATTGGTACAAACCCTCAGCCCCGAGGGTGGACTACTCCCTCCACATCGTGGTGGCCGCCTAGATGATGAAGATGGCCACCGATGATGATTCCCCCCTCCGGCAGGGTGCGGGAACACGGTCTAGATTGGTTTTTAGTGGCTACAGAGCCTTGCGGCAGTGGAACTTCTGGTCTAGGGCTATTTCTGATGGTTTCTCTATTTATAGGAATTTTTGGCGTCGGTCTCACGTCCAGATGGGCCTCGAGGTGAGCACGATACACCGGGGCACGGGCAAGGGCCTAGGCGCGCCTTGGTGGGTTGTGCCCTCCTCGTGGCTCTTTTGGCCCTCCCACGAAGCTTTGGGGGTCTCTTTTGTTCAAAAAAATCATCAAAAAGTTTCACATCATTTGGAGAACTTTCATGTCTGCACAAAAAACAACACCACGGTAATTCTGTTGAAAACAGCGTCAGTCCGGGTTAGTTCCATGCAAATCATACCAAAACCATATAAACTTGTTGTAAACATGGCATGAATACTTCATAAATTATAGATACGTTGGAGACGTATCAGCATCCCCAAGCTTAATTAATGGTCTTCCTCGAGTAGGTAAATGATAAAAAAATAATTTATGAAGTGTGAATGCTAGCAAAGTGCATAATTTTGATCAATGATAATTTCAATCACTTTTCCTAGCATCATAACATCAACTCTTTCTCATAAAACTTATCATCACAAAGTAGCAACCAATTCACATGTTAAGGTTCAAACAATGAATTCCCTTGAAACTCAACAGCCTATATTCTTAGTCACCAAACAATTGCAATCTGTCGTTGTACAAAAGTAGGGGCTCTGCTTTGTACCCCTGTACTTGTGCACGGGCAGTCAGAGCCCTGCCCATGGCCACACTTAGCAGGGCAGAAGAGGGAAGCCAAAGCCACAAGACAATCAAGCAACGCCAAGACCAGAAACAGAAGGAGCAGAGAGGGCAAGGTAGGCTCCCCTGGCAAGAGCCTTGTCGGGGAAACTTGCCCAACGCCAGCAGAGTGCACCACCCTTGAGCCCAAGGGTTCCAACGCCATCAACCACATTGGAACATAGGCTCGGGCGGTACCTCCAAGGTGGCATGGAGATATTCGTGATGGTCATAAATACGCAAGATCAGATAAGGACCAGAAGACGACGATCCCGGGGAAGGTCCTTGCCAAGGAAATCCACGAGACCTCCGGCCAGATCCTTGCCGGGGACGACCACAGTGCCGTGGCAAGACCCTTGCCGGGGCCCCGACAAGACCCTTGCCGAGGACGTCAACGGGGCCACATCCAGGACCGCGCCCACCAAGGCTCCATCGTCGTTCCAATGCAGCTGCCAGCCCAGCCAGGCAGGCGAACACCTGTGTGGCGACGTGCGGCCCAGAGACCAACTCAGCAATCACCTACGTGGTGGCATGCAGATTTTCATGAAGACCCTGCCGCCGCACCAGCTTAGCAGCCTGCCAGCCTACATGGCACTGCACACCGCGCTGGACCGGACGTGTATCGCAGCAAGGTGAAGCGGCGACAGCAAGAAGGGCACATCGGCAGCCCCTTAAATGCGTTTGTCTGACGCTGCCAAAGGATAGGCTCAGCCACCTGCATGCACTTTCCACCTCCTGTAAGCCATTGTGGCGTCCCCTTTTTCCTATAAAAGGAGGACTGAGGCATACGGGAAAGGATTCGACTCTTTTGAGCAAGTGACACACTATAGCTAGCTCAAGAACATTCAGGTATACACCAAAGCAGGACTAGGGTATTACGTGATTCTCGCGGCCCGGACCTGGGTAAACTATCCTTGCGCTGACTCCTAGACCCGCACTTTCCATAACCTCGCGCCCGCCGACCGTAGTAGGGATTATAGTGATCCCAGAGGTGTCGTTTCCACCGACATCTTTGGCGCACGAGGTAGGGAGAAGGCGACCACCAAAATCCGGTCTAGCAGCTAGTCTAGTAGTTCTTCGTCGCCATGGCTTCCAAGGAAGAAGGCAACCGAACGGGCGGCATCACTTGCTGGTGCAGTGAACGCTCGTGCAGCAACAGAAAAGCTAAGTCACGCAAAACCTTGAGTAACTAGATGATGCCCTGCGCGTTGCGGTGGGACTTTCAGGCTTTTATATGCAACTTCAAAGAAAGAACACACATAATATGAATTAAAAATGAAAATGAAGATCCGATTTGGATTTTTTTTACATTCAAAATATTAAAAAAATTGTTCACCACCATATGCAGATTTAGCACTAACATGCAAGCATTCCTTCAGGTTCGCTTGAAAAAATTGAAATTAAAACAAACATTGGGGGGAAATAACCGTAAACAACTAGAGAATGGAGTCTTCATAGTTTGGTTCATAACCACTCCATCAAGATCCTCGATGGGTAGGCGAGGTTGCAAGATTTCCTGGTCAAACTGAGAGATGATGATTAGGTAAATCTAATGTGATTGTAAAATTGGAAGGAAACTTTTAAACATGAATTATATATCAATGGTGTCTCATAGGGAAAACAATATGCAATGTCCGATAATTACTCAACAATCTAATGTGATCCTTTTTCCTTATTCAATATGGTCCACACTAAATTATGAAATTTCAACCCTCCTTATACCATAACCATATTGTTCTAATATAGGACATGAGATAGGCAGCAGAATTGGACAACAATCTAATAAACTAACTAATAAACATGTATCCTTGGGAAGTTGGGATGGCAAGTAATATGAAAGTCCATTCATGTATGAACATAATTACAGAAGGCATGTCAAAAAATAATGAACAAATCATGCATGTGGGAACCAATAGACATGGATGATGGATCCTTGGGAAGTTGGGATGGCAAAGAGTATGAACGCCTATGAATGAAACTACAGAATACATGTGAAAAAATAATAAACAAATCATGTGAGATAAACTCGGTCTAAAGTAGCAAGATTGTAGCGAAGGGTTAATATGGAGCCATGGAATAATTAGGTGGAGGATGAAGATCAACAAATTAATCAAAATACGAAGAGGAGGATGAAGATCTCTTATTAAAAAAATTCTTCCAACATACTCTTTTTCAATCTCTGCTATATATAAAAAGAAAAAGGGCATGGAAAGTTTAGTTGTAGTACTACAACCTACATGTTAGTCTTGCTGACACACAAGGGAAAATAGTTCTGGGAACTTTCACTTATCATTCAGACTCATGCATCTAAATAGAAAGTACGCTGTCAATCACTCCATCGGCGGATGAAGGTTACAAGGAAGTAAAATATTTTACCTCAGTGACGATCTACTTGTCAGGACCCCGATCCTAAGCCACACCGATCTAGCATGTAACACATCATATCGCTTTGCAGCCTCACGCACGGTATACCCACGGGTGCCACCTTACCTGGCCCGGGACCGTTTGCGCCTTTTGGCTCACGTATATGATAGTGTCGCTAGCATCCATATGACAAAGAACCCGGGCCGACATGACTAGTCGTAAACCCAAAGTGGCACTGACTTACAGGGACAGGCATACATGACCCAGCAATGAACGTGTCGGTCATCAGCGATTGAATCCGGGTTGTAGCAGGTGGGCTAACAGGACTCCGGTAGACACTGGGTGACATTTCCCCATAGGGACACACACAGGAACGAAGAAGGACACATGCCGGCCAGCCTAAGTGTTCCGGAGCAGTAGCAAGCTACCATGGCTCAGTGGAAGCACTAGGAGACATTTCCCCATAAGAGAGGCTACCAAGAATAAACGACTAGGTTGTCGGATCTCACACATACCAAGCATTTCAAATCAGACACACAATATGCTCGATATGTGCAAATACAACATGGCATCACAACATAACTCTTTTACTCAAAGTATTTATTCAATAGGCTCCGAGGAGCGAGATATCACAGACATGGGTCTCATGACCCGACATTCAGAGCATACAAGTCAAAGCACAAGTGGAAGCTTAACATGTTTGAGTATAGACAACTACAAATGAAAAAGGCTGAGAAGCCCGACTAACTACCAGATCCTGCCAAGGACACAAGATCGTAGCTGAGGTAACAAGCTAAACGTCGGAGTCCACGTGGAACTACTAGTGAGATTGGAGTCTCTCTGCAAAAACATAAATTAAGCAAACGTGAGTACAAATGTACCCAGCAAGACTTACATCAGAATTAACTACATATGCATCAGTATCAACAAAGGGGATGGTGGGGTTTAACTGCAGCAAGCCAGCTTCGACTCGGTGGCTATCCTGAACTACGACTGCAAGCAACTCTTTTGAGGTGGCGCACACGAGTCCACATATTCACCATATCAATACACCACTATGGATCTGCTCCCGTCTCCCTACGAGAATGCCATCCACAACACTCACGCTTATCTTGCGTATTTTAGAGTATCCACTTTCACTTGTCTATGAACTGTACAGGCAACCCAGAAGTCCTTTACCGCGGACATGGCTATTCAAATAGATGATGTTAACCCTGCAGGGGTGTACTTCTTCACACACACTCTCACCACTTACCACCATGTACACGTCGTGTATCTCGGCAACCTTCAAGCAGAAGCCTGGCGAGGGAGTCGGCTGAGACCTGACTAACCACACAAGTCCCTAGTCCAGGTTTATCGCCTATACGGGTTCAATCCGCAAGGAGATCCGGTCGAGGTGTCGCTCATGGCCCCAAACGATGTGAGTAGGGTTCCCAAGCCCACCATCCGGGTGCCACTTGGTACAATGTGCCACTGTGCCTAGTCTGTCCCAAGCCCACCTGTACTGGGTGCCACTTGGTAGACTACTAACACTACCTACAAACACCAGAAACTAGTTGCAACTCCTGGACAGAGATCGGGTTGATTAATAAGTATGGAGAGCTTGGAGTGCCCGGAGCCCAATGTGTGGTAGTAACTGTTCATGGATCACAAACACAGAACTCAGTTCCTGAGGACGGCTGCAATGAGACAACCCACCATGTAATCCTACATGGCCTCTCACCGCTACCTTTACCAAATCGTGTTCACACACTTAGCTCACACACAGTAGGACATGTTTCACAACATTCCAATTCATCCCCGATGAATCAGACCTGACTCAACTCTAAGCAATAGCAGGCTTGACAAACAAGCATGAATGAGTAGGCACATCAGGGCTCAAACCACTCCTACTCATGCTAGTGGGTTTCATCTATTTTCTGTGGCAATGACAGGTCATGTAGAGGATAAGGGGTTCAACTACCGTAGCAAGTAACAGATGAATCGTTGTTGTCCTAATGCAGTAAAAGAGAGCAGGAGCAAGAGAGTGGGATTGTATCGGTATGAACAAGGGGGTTTTGCTTGCCTGGCACTTCTGAAGATAGTATAGCTCTTCATCGGTGTCATCGAACTCATCATCGGAACCACGTCTACCGAGAGGTGACAATTACCGGCAACAGAGAAGGAATACAATCAATGCAATGCAACAATATGATGCATGATCATGACATGTCAATATGCTGTGTTTTGAGCTAATGCAACTAGCAACAATTTAAATGAAGTTGGTTTGAACCCAAGGTTCAAAATCAAACTCCACGGTGATGGATTAAATGCCCTTTAATTGATTTGTCCTAAACAGTAGCCATAAGTTGTTCTAACATGCATGAAAATGCCATAAAAAGACTCTTTGGATTGTTCTAATAATTTTTCATATATAAATTATTTCATTTGGAGTTATGGTTGATTTTCTATGAATTTTAGAAGTTTTGAACATTTTCTGGAATTTACTAATTTATTTCTAAATAAGAAAATCCCAGTGAATGTATTTATGACATCAGCAGTGTATCATGCTTGCGTCAGCTGGTCAAAGGGCGGGTCCAGGTCAAACTTGACGTGTGGGGTCCACACGTCAGTGACACAGTTATATAACATGATTAATTAAATTTAACAAATCAAATTAGCAGGCATTGGGCCCACTGTTAGTGTCAGCAGGGGAGTAATTAGTCATAAACTAAACTAGTCAGGTGCAAGGCCCACATGTTAGTGGTCTAGGGTTGTCAAACCCCCAGTCGAAAGGGTCAACGCCACCGGCGGTTTGACACCAACGACGGCAAACGCGGCGAAACGCTGCGGGGTTGCTCCTCCGGTGGCTAAAAGCGTGGCGGAGGGCACCAGGGGGGAGCCCTTGCTCACCCGCATCAACGGGAGCACGCGGCTGGGCGTGGGGTGGCCTAGTTCACCAGCGGCGTACTCACCCGCCATGGCCGGAGCACGAGGGTGAGGCAGGCGAGGCTGCGAGGCACGGGGACGCCGGATGAAGTGCTCTAAGGGCTCCTGGGAACTCCAGGAGTTCGACTACGCACCCAGATGCGACAGGAACGAGCCTTGGCCGCGTCGGCGACATCACCGGCGGCAAGGAGCTTGTGGGTGCGACGGGGAGGTAAGCTAGGGGTTGAGCGCGAGGAAGGGAACAGGGGGGAAACGGAGAGAGGCTCACGGCGAGGAGGATGGTGCAGACGGCGGGGCCGGGGACGCGTTGGTTGCCATGAATCAACGGTGAGGTAGCCAGCGGTCGGAGGTTGAAGATGAGGTCGGGGACGATGCTGCAGGGCTCCCGCGGTCGCGTGCGTTGTCATGGTGGAGGTCTTGGTCATGCTAGTTGAGCGAGGGGTGGCCTGTAGCCATGGCTACGGCGACGGCACGCTCTTGGTGCTCATAGCGAAGGGAGGAAGAGAGAGCCGGGGAGGGGGGAGAGCTCGTGGGAGAGGACCAGGGGGTGTGTGGCGTCGTCTAGACGCGTTGGGGAGGCAGCAGGCAGGCACAAGGTGGAGGCCTCGGGCGCGCACGCGTCGACACGCCTCTGCCTACTGGCGGAGGTTGAAGATGACCACTTCCACCAGTGCTCTAGGCCACTAGCTGGGCCGGCCAGCGGCAGTGCTGGGCCGCACAGGAAAGCCAGGTAAGCTTTCCCTCTTTTCCTATTTAGTTTATGTTTTCTATTTTGTTCTGTTTGTTTTGATTTAGTTCCAGCACTAAATCATTTTAATTACTTCTGGAAATTCTTGTGGGTGTGAGATGAACTAATCCAAAGCCCCACATTATTTTTCAGAATTATTGGATTTATAAATATATTTATAGGAATTTATAACCCCAATTCAAATATTTAGGAGTTAACTCAAAGTCCACAAATGTCATGGACAAATGTACAATATTTATGGAGGAGCTTTTAATCACTTCCCATAAATCATGAAAAAAATTGAAGGGCACTTTGGAAACATTGAGAATTATTTTAGGTTAATCTTGTTTGAATTAAATTGGTGCTAGGGTTTGGTCATCGCCAATTAACAGGATGCATGATGCTCACTGATGCAACTATCTGCAAACAATTCTAGGGCTGTGACACTACTGCTAATTGTTCTAGATTGATTTCGTGGTACTATGGGCTTGGATAGCCAGACATGGTGAAAAACTGACTGAAATTAGTTAACACAATTTTTTCTTCGGTGGAGTCAGTCGGGCAGAGGAGGAGATGCAAATGTAGTTTCGTTGCTGGGGGCGATGGCGAGGATGACTTTTGATGTCAATAATGAAAAAGAGATTGCAAGAGATACCAATCTGATATTGGAGACGACATGATGCGCCTCCACCATTTAGAGGTGGAATTTAGTGAGGCGGGGGAAGTCGCCCAGAGTCTGCGGCGTCGTTGCTTCTGGGCAGCAGGGTCGTGATGGTGGTGCTCGGGGTTGGGCGCATCGAGGCTGCATGGTAGCGGCGCTGTCCCGAGGCATGTGCTTCTCATCTTGAGGGCGGATCACACCAGTGCGTCTGGATCCATGGGGGCGGTGGCTTGCAGCAGAGAAACTCCATCCTTGAAATTCATCGCGTGCATGTGGATTTGCATGCACTAGTTGTATTATCGTCAATTGGTCTACAATTCCACACATCTGTTCGGATTGTCATGAACATACATGCTATGTTACATGGTTGTGTTATCTACGATCAACAAATTAATCAAAGTACCAAGAGGAGTAGGATGAAGATAATTAACGGATTCATATAGTTGATTGATCCATCAAGATCGAATCGGATCATCTCAAAGTATACACATTACCTGACGATGTTGATCTACCCAGATGAGCTAGCAAGAAAAGGGCAGACTTCTGCAGCACCGAGGAGCATCAAGAGTCGACAGCCTCGACCTCGTGCCTGCAGCAGCTAGGAGATTGGTTGTTTAAAAGGAGGATTAGGTCTATCTGTTACTCTTCCATCAGTTTTTGGTGGATATGATAAAGACGAAGAGCATCTGTTGCCTACAATTAAGAGAGGCATGAAATTAATTGGCGGGCCACGTGGGGAATTGAGGAGACGGGGCTGCAATGATGAGGAGATCCAAGGTTTCTTCTTCTTCCTTCATATATAAGCGACCGAAACATTTTAATTTTTTACAAAAAATAGGCAGTGACGTGGTAACTTTGTTGAGGTGGATGCACAAAATTGGGAACTGAACGTTGATGTGGCATAAAGCTGATGTGGATGGTGTGCATGTTGAGAGAATTGGTAGTAGTGGGGATCAACTTCTTAGGAATGTAAGATTCTTTTTATATAAGATTATTCTCCCTGGAGATCCTTACCTCTGTATGAGAAACTTGCATGCAATGGGGCCCTTCCACTATCGGCAACGCCCTTGTTCTGTTTCAATTCCGCTCAACAGTCCAAGCGGCTGCGTCGAGAATGGCAGAGCGGCCCCCCGCTATTGGCGATGCTCTCATTCTATCTCGAGTCCGCTCGACAATTCGAGTGGCCGCGCTGAGAACGGTAAGGTGGTTCGCCTGGCAGCAAACACACCCGGCAGGCTATTGGGGATTAGTCCTCGAGGCGCCGCAGCTTGGGTTTACGCGCCGACAAGCCTACCCAATCAACGTAGGGTGGACATACAGAGAGAGATTGAATTGGAAAATAACATGCATCATTTCAAAGTACTGCAGACTTATATTACATCAATTGTTGTTGCGGTTCTAACTAAAGATATAAATTGTCTTGGTCGTGAACCTGCAGCAGTGATGAGAAACGGGGTGCCTAGTCCCGACGTTAGCCTTCAATCCTCTCAATCCCGTCGACGCGGCTGATGATGGGCTTGATACGCTCCTCAAGCGGCGCGAGGTCCACATCCTCCAGCAAGCTCTCTAGCGCGGATGCGAAGTCGAGGTTGGGGTTCCAGTACGCCACCTTGGTGGGACCCCGGCAAAGCTGGCGGGCCTCATTGGCCAGAGAGCCTGCTCTATTAGAGCGAAACTGCTCCAAGGCTCCAAGAACGCCCTCGAAGAACAGGGGCAGCTTGGCATTGGGGCTCACGTTTGGCTCTGGGGCGTACCTCAGGTTCGACATCTCCATGGCAGCCAGCTTCTTGGTGATACTGTAGGCGACGTTGGCGAGGCGGCTGATCCAGAGGTTCTCGCCCTTCACGAAATCCTCGTGATTGGCGGCGTCATTCTTCCGCAGCCTCCTCTCTGTCTCCAGACTCTTGGTCAGGGTCTCCTCCCGGGCCTTGACCTCCGAAAGCGTCCCCTCAAGACCCTCCAGCTTCAGCTTTAGGTCATTGATGGAGTCATTGGCGCGGTGAGTAGCTCGGCCTTGCCGAGGACTTAGGCATGTGCCTCCGTCAAGGCGCAGCTGATCGTGTCCTTCGTCTTCGCCAGCTCCTAGGCCTCATTCTACAGGCTGTCCCGCTCCACCTCCAGCTCCTTCACCTTGTCGCCATGGACCAGAGCTTGAGCATTGAGCGCTTCCTTGTGCTTCTGCTCCAGCTCCCGGGTTTGCAGCGCGACGAGCTTCTCGACCTCCTCGTCCTTGCCTCGGAGTGTGGCGGTGATCGCCGCCTCATGAGAGGCGAGGTCCTCCCCTGGGAGCTCAGCTCAGCATGGTGCTAGTGCCGGGCGGCGTCGACCTTGGCGGCTTGTTCCTTCGCCGCCTCCTGGGCCTTCTCGACGTCGACCTACTTCAAGATGAGCTCTTGCTTACGCTCGGGCAGCTGGTCTTGGGCAGCCTTCAGCACTTCATGGGCCTGGCAGAACCAGGTCTGCGTCTCGGCGATGCGCTCCTCGAGATCCTCCTCTGCCTTGTCCGCCGCCGCCCCCCTGGACTTCGCCTTGTCCAGACGGGCGCAGTGGAGCGCCTGGAGCTTCCAGAAGGTGGCAGCCATGGCCCGAAAAAGCTACTCCTCTTGGGTACCGCCGCCACCAGCGCTCGGTTCATCGACAACCTCGAGCCCAACGGTGGCGAGCACGTCATCGTCAAACACCTCCCCCTCGGCAGGCACCCTGGTGCCCGCCGTCCCTGGAAGGTGGACGAATAGGTTGTCGCCCACCTTCAAGTACCTGCCCAAACCAGAGGCGGCGAAGGAGGAGGGATGGTCGTCGACCACCCCCTCTTCGGCAGCGGCCTTGACGTCCTCCCCGGCAGGCCCCTTGCCGGCCTCCTCGGCAGCAGCCTCGCCGGTCCCTCCGGCAGGCCCCTTGGCGGCATCCTCGGTCGCGGTCTCAGCGGCCTCCTCGGCGGTGATCTTGTCAGCCTCAGCCTTGGCATCCTTGGCAACCTCCTCAATGATGGCGTCAATGTCCTCCCGGTCCGCCGAGGGGGGTCTGGATACCGAAAAGGGGAGTGAGGCGGGTGAGGGAGTCCTGGATTAAGAGGTTCTCGCACAGCCGGACTATATACTTTGGCCGGATTGTTGGACTATAAAGATACAAGATTGAAGACTCCATCCCGTGTTCGGGTGTCTCCTTTGCGTGGAAGGCAAGCTTAGCAATTCGGTTATGTAGATTTCGTTCTCTGTAACCGACTCTGTGTAACCCTAGCTGTAACGCCCTGGATCCGATGCGCCAGGTGTCTGTCAGTTATTCGCCATCATTGTCATATCATTTGCTTGCGTGTTGCACTTTGCCATGTCATCATGTGCATCTCATTTTGCATATGTGTTCGTCTCTTGCATCCGAGCTTTTTCCCCGTTGTCCGTTTTGCAATCCGGCACTCCTATGTCCTTCGGCGTTCCCCTTTTGTCTCTCGTTGTGAGCGGGTGTTAAACGTTCTCGGAATGGACCGAGTCTTGCCAAGTGGCCTTGGTATAGCACCGTAGACCGCCTGTCAAGTTTCGTGTCATTTGGAGTCCGTTTGATACTCCAACGGTTAACCGCGTAGCCCGCAAACCCCCCTTTCTCTTTGCAGCCCAACACCCTTCCAAACTGGCCCAAAACCCATTTAACTCCCCTCCATGCTCTCGGTCGTTCGATCACGATCGTGTGGGCGAAAACCGCTCCTCATTTGAAATCTCCTAGCTTCCAGAAACTATAAATACTAGTAGACTGCCCGTGCGTTGCCACGGGCTTTTTAAATTTTATACTGGTTGCATGGCAAATTTTACATGGATAAAAAAGGTAGTCGGTAACACAGATTAAAAAATAATTTGCATTGTATTTTGATAAATATAATAATTCAATCATGTACATAGAAAGACTTATCATATCTGATGCACAAAACAAAGAAGGTGGTACGAAAATGCATCATGTCTGATGCACAAAAATAAAGGTGGTACAAAAATTGCATTGATGATTTTCTTCAGTTTGGTTGGAGTTGTGTAACTTCAGATTTGGTGTGTTGGCTCAAAAGGAACTCGCATAATACTCAAAAGGAAATGTGTGTTGTAGTATAAATTGTGACATAAAAAGGAAGAAAGCAACCTCCTATTCCACTGTCAACTAAAGAAAAAGCCTAATTCAGCACACTCGGGGCCCGGTTGGAATTGGTGTAAGATTTTTCATCCAGATTCAGTATACACATGTATAATACCGGCCGCAACGCCACCTTGGAGGTACGCAAAGCTGCATATTCGCAATGGAGCCGCTTCGAGCTCGGGTGTGAAGGTGATTCGTCATTTTTTCCTTTGGTGGCTGCTATGGTGGTTCCAGAGGCTGGTGACGGACGTTGGTGTCAAGTTCTGAGGTTTGTTTAGTCTTGATTGTAATTTTACTTCTTGGTTGTTGTTCCTTTGTGCAAAGGCTAGCGATTTTCTGTCTTTTCAGTTTTGCCAGTTCTGTTTGTACGTGCCTTGTACTATGATCCTTATGATATAAAGAGACACGTATTACCATGCAAAAAAAAACGACGGCTAGAGTCTGTATCATTTTACGAGGGTATTTAGGGACCAAACATAATCCAAGCGGAGACTTTAAGCTCAAATATAAGGGTGAATCATGAGCAACATCAATTGTGAATAACAAGGCTACAACGTGCCCAGAGAATATGTGGTCACAAGTTTACAACATTTTTTCCATGTTAGCAAACTTGAAAAATATACAGTTGGATTAAGGAGAAGAGAAGTCTATAACACCACCTAATTGGACCCTCAAATTATCGTCATATGTCCAGGCTATTCGCAAACCCCCAACCTAGACCATATGTAGGGAGGGAATTGGGTCAAGACATGTCCGGACAACTTGGCACGTCAGGGCGGACAACCTTTTCTCTTTCTTTTTTTCCTTTCATGGTAAAACCAAAGAAAATAATGCATTTAAGCTCTCGTTATAGAAATTTAAGGGTGAATAAACTGAAATGTGAGGATGGCACATTGTGAGAACTTTCAAGTCTCATCAGTAGAACAATAAGCCTAATCCAAGGTGAGGCAATATAAAATGTCCCTAAAAATATTATTTTCTGAAATATTGCAAGGCAGCCCGAAAATATTGACATTCTAAATTGCTAAGAGCTTAAATACAATCATGCTTCTCGATTTTCACCCAGTCCACCTAATGAGGACTACTTCATAAATACCTACAATCATTCCCCATAGCGTGCAAAACAGGATGTAAAAGTCAATAAATACTGTAGAAATAAAAAATTCAGTTGAGTTGAAAGGGTCAATTTAAAATCCAACAAATATATGGAGGGTTATTTCATGCTGCTATTTTAATGAGGACCAATGAATCATCCAAATTCATATTTACAATTTTGGGGCAACTCATGGGAATTAGTCAATACTAAAAAGAATGGTAGTATAGCTCTCGGGAGAAATTTCATATAACTCCATTGCTGGTTCTTTGGTGTCATAATTTCAGCATACATGTGAATATTAAATCAACCTCGCGTACCTAAAGAAATTAGGAAAAACACTAAGGCTGGAGTGCGGCTCACGTGTCCTCGTCAGTTTCGGCATGACCAATGCATCCTCGCCCATTGTGGCGCGACCCCTACATCCTTGGTGGCGGCCCTGGCACCCACATCCAGCTGCATCCATGCTTGGGCATGAACAATATAACAAACAAATAATGTGGACCAATTGTTCATGGAATTTTGCAATGTGATATAGGCTATAGACTGCTATGACAGGAAAGAATACTCAAATTTATATTGTACCATAATGTCAAGCTCAAGAATTTTGCACCATGTCTTCTCCTTTGGCCCTACACCAACGTTTAGCACGACGTCAACAAACTCATGACTCCATCACTGGTGACTGATCTTACCTGTCTCCTCCTACCTGTGAAAACACAAATATTAAACTCTATTGTTAAAGATATATTTGTAACATGTGAAGAAGAGGGAAATGAAATATGGCAATTTAATGTGTCATCAACCCTGCAAGTTGGTAGCATCCCAAGTGATGACCAATTTTGAAGATAATCTTTAATTACAATAATGAGTATAGTACAATACATAGTTTCTTTGTTCTGGGCATTATTTTTACCCTGAATAAGAGATAACACAAGGAAAAACTTGTGAGAGTCGGAGAGAATCAGTTAGCATCTCTAGCAGTGAGTAAGAACTCCTATTAGACAGTCCAAGTTATCTAACTAAATAATAGTAGTATAGTAATAAACAAAACTTGTGAGAGGCAGAGAGAACCCAGTTAGCCACAACCAAAGTCCTTTTCTTGTGGGGAACTATAGGACTGTATCGACCAAAAATCATGATACATGGATTCAACTCCAAGGAAGAGTACTATTTATACTCTATAGCAGAATACAATATGTAAGAGCGCAACAGATGAATCTATGAATGGATCACTTGTATGATACATGAAGCATGAATCCTCAAGATGCCAATTTAGTCTGCCTCGCGGAAAATCACATACAATATGGGCAGGTTTAGCTTTCAAGAAGTTATCCACACCTATAAAAAATTAAAAGTGCATATAGGACACCTAGCAAAAAACTAAAATGTAGGGTTTATCGCTAAACTGACCAGTTATAAGTATGATGTCAGTTTACACTTCAGACACTCGTGAAGTTGTCGAGGCATCGAGGGCGTCTAGATCGCTCTGAAAGGGATCCATCCCGTGGCTTCCAAATTGACGTCACAACATTCAGTGTCCGTGGCAAGAACTGGTTGTTGGGAGGATTGTAAACTTTAGAATCAAGAGTCCTTCCTCCGGTTGGCTCCATGCCAGCTATTGTTCACCTTGAGCAAATTTGAATCACTCATATAGTGTACCAGAAGTCAAGCTGCATCTTGAGTCGCTCCAGCTTGACCCATGTTTAGAGTCTGGTGTCCTGCAAATAGAAGAAGGCTTCTTAAAATTCCAGATACAATCTGCTATAGTAGTGGTCTTGTTAATTGCCCGTGCGTTCCAAGGGGGCATACATATTTTAGAGGTTTAACACTGGTCATGCACAACACGCAACGATACCGACCGTCTTTACCAGTGAATTATTTATTCTTGTGGTACCGACTATCTCCACGTCAAGGGCGCATCCGGCTCCCAATTACCATTCACATATTAGTTACTAACTGCGTAGCAATGCATATCTTGTCAACCTTATTAATTAGAAATATGCTTTCGATCTTCTTTTTTTGGTGACTAATCAGTCAAATATCTGGAAGTAGTAATTTTATTTTTGAGTATTTCAATATTTTTTGTTGATAATATTTTTGCGATCGCAACATATGTAAAAAAATATTGAGGTATATAAAATCAAAGTAAAGCAAAGACACCCCCTCCCCCCCACACACACACACCTCGCATGTTTCTAAACATCAGAAAATCAGTTACTAAAGCTATAATAATGCATATCTATATATTATGTAATTCACTCTAAATAAATGAAAATCACATTATACAAGTCAAGTATACTCAGAGGAACTGGCAATATCTTTGTCCAACACATCTCAGTCGAACAGCTAATTCCAAAGCGTCCAACTATGCCACCGCCTATGCCACCGCCGCCTAATGAGTTGCTGATCGTAAACAACCATTCTAAAATGTTTAAAGTGCAAAAAGCGTCCAACTAAGTCATTGATGTTAGTTGAATTTAGTATGACATGCAAAATTGTGATCACTAACTATTGTTGTTATGACTGGACCTTATGACTGAAAAGGAATTGCAGTTACTACTTGTACATGTGTGGAAAGAGATGTAATGGATTTTTTTTTTTGCTTGAATGTTATGACCAAACGAGTGTTCCAGTAAGCTTTGTGCAAGTGCAGAATTCGACAGAAGTACATATGCAGAACTCTTAACTGAACTGAATGTCAATTGTTGCTCCTAACTGAACTAAACTAAATGGCACCAAAAACTAAACTTGACCTAAAATAGATGACAACTATTGCTGGCACCCAGAACTAAACATGAACTGAACTAAATGGCCACTATTGCCCATAATTGAACTAATGGAACCCAGAACTGAACATGAACTGAACTAAATAGCCACTATTGCCCATAATTGAACTAATGGAACCCAGAACGGAACTAAATGGTAACTATTGCCTACAACTGAAGTGAATGCCGATCATGTCCAGATTTGCAAATGACTGATAGACTGATAAGAAACTTGCCTACCTTATTATATACTATCGTGCTCGGTGCCGAGCAATTAATTTTTGTGTTTAGAAAATATCAAGAGACCTGAGCAAAGCATAGTTCTTAAATATGATGTGTGTATTATATATCCCTGCTTCCCTAAACAAGAGTAAACAATTTTGTATGCGATATCATATATTTTTAAAAGCAGACTAATCTTCCAGAAACTTAGACAGGTACCAAAAATGTCAATACTATCATATTAACTCAGCAGTGTTATTAATCCCAAAAATCTGGGCGTGTACTTGTCCAAAAGTCACCTAAGAGATTATTACAGGGTACTGAAATCTTGTGTCCTACAAAAAAAGTAAGGAAATATTACTCATCATATATGATAAAATAAATAATATTAGAGAGTAATTAGGCACCGAGATGCGAAAACTGGAATGACTAACCATGATTCGATTGATGCTAGTAATTTGGACCATGAAAGTGATCTATACTCTGCCAGCTTGAAGTACAAACACAACGCGCTACACATAGATTGAGAGAACCAGACCACTTACATCAAAATGCTACGCACAGGTTGAAAGACAGAATAACTTACAAGATCTTCCTTCCAGAAAAAAAAACAAATCATGAAACACATATCCGCCCAGCTCCCAAAGCATTATAGGCATCTAACATTCATGGCATGATGGAAATTTGGGTACGTGAGTTCTCCAGATTTGTGGTGAAGTTAGGGTGAAGTACACCTAGGCATCCAGGCCATATGCATTCAAGCAGGTTCTTCACAAATGTATAACCAGACCACTTGGCTACCACTTGCTTATGTATAAAACTGGATTCATGTTATTTACAAATTACTAACAGAAGAAAGGGATGCAAGCTATACAAAATTAATTCCATTTAGAAAAATCACATCACATATGTATTGTGCATTCATGCCCCAGTTTTAATCGTCCCCATGTAATCTTGTCTTCAGCTGAACGACGGTCATGTCAAGCTGAACGAAGAGGACGACGAAAGGGCCACATTGTTCCCTGCCCACCACCGGACACTTCCATACGCCATCATCTCTGTCCACCACAGGGATGTCGGACCCAACTACCAAGCCCCTGGTCATCCTAGAGCTGGTGCGCCCACAGGTCATCGCGCTGCGCCTGTACCCGCCACCACCGCACTATTGTACAACATATGGTGAGAGGCGAGCGAATGGAGGAGTAACAACTGGGCATGATATGAGAAGAGGATCTCCCTAAGACGGTTTTACCCGCTGCTGCTTCCCTACATATGCACCCGCCACCGCTGCCCTACATCTGTGCCGCCGCCGCGCAAGAGGGACGGGGAACGAGTTATAGATGTGCCAACTACACTTAACAGAATTTGTGCAGCACTAACCTGCCTTAGCTCAATGCCAATGTGCTTCAGCATATCAGAAGTATAGATGTAGGGATCATCCTTGTACTCTGCACAAACAAGGGCAAAATCATATGAGATTTGATGTTCCCCTGTATTGGGGAGAATAGATAAATGAAAAGAAGTATGAATGTACAGTTGTGGGCAAGATGAGGTTACCCGGGCTGAATGTCCATCAAAGGCGCCTTCCATTTTCCCTTCAGGTTCCTAATTTTCTGACTACACATGAATCCCATGTCAGAAGTTGCCATGCCAATGCACAAGGAGACCAGAAGATAGAAAAAGAGAGAAACTTACCATTGAGATAGAGGTCGAGCCAGGTAGTCCTGCACATAGTCAGCAGGCAACAATGTCGTTGTCGGGACAGTTCACGCCCCCAACATCTTTCCTAATTAAAGTAGAAGAAACCATAAATCGGTTATCAAATCATCATTAAGTGGAATATGGTTGTTAAAAACTTATTTCGCACGTAAAATCGCTTGATTGATTCTCCTCTAATAAATTAACATTCATCATGGCGCCTTCTAAAATAGGTTGTGATAGAAACACAAAGCACAGACCAAGCACATCGGTTTGTGTCCCGTACTCATTGTAAATAATTGGAAGTTTCTACATAATCCAAAAATGCACTACATAGATATTATACCGGCATCCACTATCCTCCTAAAGGGACATAGATTATGTTGGCTTGGTTTGCTACAATTTCATCTGTAAGGGGTAACATTGTTTACATGTAAGGACTAAATTGCATTGTCGTACAAAGTATAGAAGAACTGAAGGGGTAATATATCAAGTTAGTTTCAAAACTTCACCTTCCCATGGTGCTTGCTCTGATCAAAGAGCTCAAAATATCAGCAGTGGAAGCAGTGGGCAGTAGAGCCACGAGAAGAGATGACATGACCTTCACCCCAGATCCTTAATGGCCAGCCTCATCTCCTTGAGAAGGACGACCTGAAGCCTCCATCAACAATTCGACACCTGCACGATGACAGACAGTCAGATCAACGAATGCAGTCGAGTGTCGCCACGCAACAGCTCGCACTCCACGAGTTATACACCCATCTTCCTAACACGACGAACACCATCCGCTTGTCCCCAAGACCCAAGATCCATCCGCTTGTCCCCAAGATCCACGAGTTATACACCCATCTTCCTAACATGACAAACACCAACAGCTCGCACTCCAGAAGTAGCAATGGAGAGGTCATCTTTCAGATACAGAACTGATGTGATGCTCGTCGAAGCTCCCTAAAGATGACCAATATAAGCAAATGAACCCAAGGGAGTGTACAGTCACCAGCAAAAGGATTCTATGTAGATTCAATACCTTTGCTCAAGACCTTATCCGATTCCTTCGAGTGGGACTGTGCTCTTCTTTGACAAAACCAGAAGATCTAACATGTAAAGATGCTATATTGCTACGAATTCAGTTAAAGATGCTATATTGTTACGAATATTTGATGATTGCAATTAAAAGGAGCATTTAGATTGCAGTAGCCATTAGATAACATACATGAGTCATGCTTCACCATGACCATTTGGGGTTTGGGGGTCACATCTTAGATCCCAAAGTGGAAAAGAACCATCTCTTGAACCAGAAATAATAAGATCTGCATAAACAATAACCTACTTGAATTTGAGTTCACGAGCTTATGCAGACATGTCCCAAGCTAAGCTAAACAAGTGCTGATATACAACTGACCAGGATTTGAAGAATGGCATGTCAGTGACTTCACACTTCTAGTGTGCCCTGACAGCACACCAAGGCATTTCTTATTCTCCACGCTCCATATCTTTACCTGATAAAGTACAAGCAACTACAGTGAGATTATGCAAAAAAAACCGAGAATAATTGGTGTTATGAGAAATTAAATGAATTGATGGATCATGCTGTACTCACGGATTGGTCGCCTGATGCAGTCAGTAATTGGGATCCCTCCTAAATAAATGACATGAATACGATGATTAACTTTGCCAGAGACACAAAAATACTGAAGCAGAGAAAACAGCTGTTGCATATTGCACGTAAATGTGGTTATATCGTGCGTTGAGGAGGTGGCATCTCTGGCGGTTGGCGACGGCACGTCAGAACCCGTGGAGGGCGACCAACGGCGACAAGGGCCGGGAGGCCGAGGCGGCGTGAGGAGGAGATCGAGCAGGTCGAGCAGGTTCGCGGTCCATGGCCTTCCTTGTTGTGCACAAGCAGAGATGAGTCGGGCCTGCACACAACAGCACGCACACACACATCAAATCGAGAAGAAGAAGAAGAAGAAGAAGAAGAAGAGAAGGGGATGCACTCACGCATCAAATGCTCTTCTTGGAGGGGATCCTGCTGGCTTGACCTGCAGTTGGAAGGAGGGGCTAGGGTTTCAGGCGGCGGTTGCGGTCGGACGCGAGGGCTAGGTCCTCTGCTGCTCTCTGCAGGCAACCATGGTGGTGGCGCGAAACGGGGCTCCTCTGCAGCGACCGGAGAGGAGATGAGATGGGGGAGGAAGAACGCGGGCGCGGGCTACGTCGTCGCCGTCGAGGCCATGGACCAGAGGGTGATCTGCGGCGCCACCGCCAGATCGGTCATCAGGGCCGCGGGCGAGGGAGGCGACGGTGACGTCTTGAGTAGGAGGATGGGGGCGAGGGCTTAAGGAGGAGGTCGGAACGGCGCTGGCTGGCTTCTCCCGGCGAGGTCCGGGAGGCGCCCGGGCGAGGCCAGCGAGGAACATGCAGCGGCGGCTGAGGAGGAGGGGCTAGGAACCCTAGCCAGGGTGAGGGAGTCATGGGTGGGTGGCGATGGATTGTGGGAGCGGGCTGCCTATGAGCGCATCGACCGTGGGGAGGTAAAAAACCAGACGAAAAAATAACCAACGAAAATAAAACGGAGGTGGGAGGATGATGAAAAAAAACCAGCGAAAATAAAACCGCGCGGACTATTCACCAACTGCTCTATTAGGAGTAGAGATTATGAGAAATTAAATGAATTGATGGATCATGCTGTACTCACAGATTGGTCGCCTGATGCAGTCAGTAATTGGGATCCCTCCTAAATAAATGACATGAATACGATGATTAACTTTGCCAGAGACACAAAAATACTGAAGCAGAGAAAACAGCTGTTGCATATTGCACGTAAATGTGGTTATATCGTGTGTTGAGGAGGTGGCATCTCTGGCGGTTGGCGACGGCACGTCAGAACCCGTGGAGGGCGACCAACGGCGACAAGGGCCGGGAGGCCGAGGCGGCGTGAGGAGGAGGTCGAGCAGGTCGAGCAGGTCCGCGGTCCATGGCCTTCCTTGTTGTGCACAAGCAGAGATGAGTCGGGCCTGCACACAACAGCACACACGCACACATCAAATCGAGAAGAAGAAGAAGAAGAAGAAGAGAAGGGGATGCACTCACGCATCAAATGCTCTTCTTGGAGGGGATCCTGCTGGCTTGACCTGCAGTTGGAAGGAGGGGCTAGGGTTTTAAGCGGCGGTTGCGGTCGGACGCGACGGCTAGGTCCTCTTCTGCTCGTTGTAGGCAACCATGGTGGTGGCGCGAAACGGGGCTCCTCTGCAGCGACCGAAGAGGAGATGAGATGGGGGAGGAAGAACGCGGGCGCGGGCTACGTCGTCGCCGTCGAGGCCATGGACCAGAGGGTGATCTGTGGCGCCACCGCCAGATTGGTCATCATGGCCGCAGGCGAGGGAGGCGACGGTGACGTCTTGAGTAGGAGGATGGGGGCGAGGACTTAAGGAGGAGGTCGGAACGGCGCTGGCTGGCTTCCCCGGCGAGGTCCGGGAGGCGCCCGGGCGAGGCCAGCGAGGAACATGCAGCGGTGGCTGAGGAGTGGCTAGGAACCCTAGCGAGGGTGAGGGAGTCGTGGGTGGGTGGCGATGGATTGTGGGAGCGGGCTGCCTGTGAGCGCATCGACCGTGGGGAGGTAAGAAAACCAGAAGAAAAAATAACCAACGAAAATAAAACGGAGGTGGGAAGATGACGAAAAAAACAGCGAAAATAAACCGCGTGGACTATTCACCAACTGCTGCATTAGGAGTAGAGATGCCCTCTCCCCCGAAATTCGCGGACGAAATCCACCCCTAACCCTAAAAACCCCTCCCAGCCGCCGC
>NC_041383.1:341697557-341808549 GCF_002162155.2 Triticum dicoccoides | reverse complement strand
GCATCCGGCCCCCGCGGGCCCAGCATCGCCGCCCGCCGCCCGGGATCTCCGCCGCCGCCGTCTAGGAATCGCGCTGCCGCCCAGGATCTCGCTCGCCTCCCCGTCGCCGCGTCAAACCTCGCCGCTGACCGCGCCCAAAGCCCATCTCTCCCCGCCGGGCTCCGCCCCGCGCCACCGCAGGTGTGCTCTGGCGCCGCGCCGCCCCGTTGACCCCGCTGCCTCGTCCCTTCGTCGCCCCGCGCAGGGATCCGGCGAGGCCGCCACCCCTCGCCCGGATCCGGCGACCGCGCCGCCGCCGTCGTGCGGGATCGGGAGGAGCCCGATCCACGCCTCCCCGTCCGGCCCAGATCCAGGCCCAGCTCCCCGCGGCCCAGGGTGAGCAGCCCCTATTCCCCACCCTGTGCGTCCTTTAGTTTTCGTGCGCCCGCTCGTTTTTTTTCTTCAGAAATGACCAAGTCCCTGGGAAAAATCATCCTTGATGCATATTTTGACCTGCTGTAACTTCTAGTGTGATGCTCCGTTTTCTATGCATAATATGTCAAATTGTTCGTCATGAGATTCTATTCATTTCATTCAATTGCATCATGTTCATTTGAGCTCATCTTGAGGACTGAATCATCGTTGCAAGAGTGCTATGTGATGTTAATCTGCTGGAACTGTTATAACATGCTCATTTGTCATTTTTGCCATGATTGATGTGTGCATCCTATGAGGTTGATGTCTACATGTGTTTTGAAATATGCCATGCCATATTTACAGTGGTGTATGCCATGTATTTTTATGATCAATGTGGTGACTAAAACAAGCATGTAAACTAGGCTTCGTGATGTTGCTGATTTTAGTCCCTGTTCTGCTGTTATTTTGATGCCATGTAAACATGATGCTATAGAGTGATCCATGCTTATTTTGAGATACTTAAGTAAGGATGTTTTGAACATATGGTTATGCTCTATCCACTCATGCCCCTTTTTGAAATTATGGAGTAGTCTAGCATGTCATTTTCGTGCTCTACTTTTGCTCTAAAATATTTCCTGGCAGATTATTTACATGTTATTCAATTTTGCCAAGGTTGTTGTAGTTGATCCTTGCATGCTATGAACTTGTTCTTGCCTTGGTTTGTTTCATAAACATGTCTTCTTGCTGATGCTATGCTTATCTTGTCATGCAATGACTTGTGGTGAGTGAATCAAGCTTGTTAAGTAGTGTACCCGTTGTTGCTGTTTTGCTAGGCTGAATCTGTTATTTCGTGATGCTATGTAAACCTGCTGCTACAAATCATTATATGCATAATCTGAAGATGTTCACTAAGGGTGTTTTGTTCTAGATGTTATGCCCTATCCATCCATGCCCCTGGTTGCAATTATAGCCTGATGTAGCTTGTTGTAAACTTGCTCCAAATTTGCTAAATAATGTTGCTGTCAGCCTGTTAACATTAAGTTCAGTTGTTGCCACGATTGTTGTTAGTGATCCATGCACCCTATGAACTTGCTCTTGCCATGCTTAGATTCACAAACATGTCTTCTTACTGTTGGTTGCCTTGCCATGCCATGTATTGCTCTGTGGTCAGCTGTACAAGCTCACCAACATGCCTACTTATCGTTGTTTCTGCCATGCCCTGTTTGCTGAATCTGTTAACGAAACTTACCATGTTTGCATGGGTGCCATCATATCTTCTGATCCTTTTCGGCTCATGGTCAGTAAAGGACTTTTGTTCTATGCATTTTGTAGTAGCATACCATGCCTTTGTTTGTCATGATAAACTCCTGTAACATGTTTTTTGATAGCTCTAAACATTGCAACCTGATGTTATTTCTGCAATGTCTAAAACTGTTAATATTTGCAATCTTGCCATGTGTGTTTGAGCATGTTCTAGTGATTTCTGGAGATAGCTCAGTGTTCATGTTTTGTTATGCTTTACATGTACATCATGTCCATGCCTTTTGTTATCATATTGTGGTACTGTAGCATGTTGTTTTGGTGCTTGCAATATGCCTAGTTGCTCTAATTTGTATAGTGTGTGTGTGTGTGTTGAACCATTGCTCCCTTTTGAGTGTGCTCTATATGAAACTTGCTTGATTTTGCATGTAGCTTCATATTATCATGTTGCATCCTTGTTTTGAGGTGTTTGCTTGATGTTTCTATGCATTTTGCATCAATGCCATGTTTAACTTCTTTTGCTCATATCTTCTAGGCCGTAGCTTCGAACTAAATGAACTTTATATATAACTTGACTAGAATCTCGTGTAGATCATCATGGTGAATTTTAACTTGATGTTTAACAACTTGAACATAGGGTTTATTCAGATCTGGACCAATTTCGAAATTTGCATATGAGGACTTACTGGAATTGTTATATGTTGTTCCCGACCTCATTTAAACTTGCCTTGATGTGTTGCTCTTGTTTGCATCATCTCTTGCCATGAGTAGCCTCATCTAGATTTGTCATGCATCATGCTTGTTGTGCATCATGTCATGTTCATGTGTGGTGTGTTTACCTTTGTTGTGTGCTTCTTCTCGATAGTTCCTGTTTCGTTGCGATCGTGAGGATTCGTTCGTCTACGCTTGGTTCGGCTTTATCCGTTCGTCTTCTTCATGGACTCGTTCTTCTTCCTTGCGGGATTTCAGGCAAGATGACCGCTACCCTGAATCTCACTACTATCATTCCTATGCTAGTTGCTTCGTTCTATCGCTTTGCTGCGTTACCTATCTTTTGCTCCTCAAGCCTCCCAAATTGCCACGAACCTCTAACCTTTGACACCCTTCCTAACAAACCATTGCTTGGCTATGTTATCGCTTTGCTCAGCCCTCTTATAGTGTTGCTAGTTGCAGGTGAAGTTGAAGATTGCCCCATGGTGGACAGGATTATGTTGAGATATCACAATATCTCTTATATTATTAATGCATCTATATACTTGGTAAAGGGTGGAAGACTCAGCCTTATGCCTGGTGTTTTGTTCCACTCTTGCCGCCCTAGTTTCCGTCATACCGGTGTTATGTTCCCGGATTTTGCGTTCCTTACGCGGTTGGGTGATTTATGGGACCCCCTTGACAGTTTGATTTGAATAAAACTCCTCCAGCAAGGCCCAACCTTGGTTTTACCATTTGCCTCACCACCACCTACTTTTACCTTGGGAGTCGCTCTCTCGAGGGTCATCTTTATTTCAGCCCCCCCCCCGGGCCAGTGCTTGCCTAAGTGTTGGTCCGAACCGAGCCGCCTGCGGGGCCCCCTCGGGGAAACTCGAGGTCTGGTTTTACTCGTAGCCTGTCTCATCCGGTGTTGCACTGAGAACGAGATATGTGCAGCTCCTATCGGGATTTATCAGCACAGCGGGAGGCTTTGCTGGTCTTGTTTTACCATTATCGAAATGTCTTGTAAACCGGGATTCTGAGTCTGATCGGGTCTTCCTGGGAGAAGGTATATCCTTCATTGATCGCGAGAGTTTATCATGGGCTAAGTTGGGACACCCCTGCAGGGTATAAACTTTCGAAAGCCGTGCCTGCGTTTATAGGCAGATGGGAATTTGTTAATGTTCGGTTGTAGATAATTTGACACCAGATCCGAATTAAAACGCATCAACCGCGTGTGTAGCCGTGATGGTCTCTTTCCGGCGGAGTCCGGGAAGTGAACACGGTCTTTGGGTTATGTTTGACGTAAGTAGGAGTTCAGGATCACTTCTTGATCATTGCTAGCTTCACGACCGTTCCATTTGCTCTCTTCTCGCTCTTATTTGCGTATGTTAGCCACCATATATGCTTAGTCGCTGCTGCAACCTCACCACTTTACCCCTTCCTTTCCCATTAAGCTTTGCTAGTCTTGATACCCATGGTAATGGGATTGCTGAGTCCTCGTGGCTCACAGATTACTACAACAACAGTTGCAGGTACAGGTTATGCGATGATCATGACACGAGAGCGATGTTACTTGTTTTGGAGTTCTTCTTCTGCTTCTGCTTCAATCAGGGGATAGGTTCCAGGTCGGCAGCCTGGGCTAGCAGGGTGGATGTCGTTTGAGTTTCTGTTTGTGTTTCATCCATAGTCGGATGTTGTTCTTATGTATGATGATGTTGTATTCGTGTGGCATTGTATGCCTCTTGTATGTATCCCCATCTATTATGTAATGTTGATGTAATGATATCCACCTTGCAAAAGTGTTTCAATATGCGGTTCTATCCTTGGTGGGACCTTCGAGTCTCTTTAGGATAGTATCGCATATTGGGCGTGACACTAGCCCCCTCCGGTGTCTATATAAACCGGAGGGTTTAGTCCGTAGGACAAGAACAATCATAATCATAGGCTAGCTTCTAGGGTTTAGCCTCTACGATCTCGTGATAGATCAACTCTTGTAATACTCATATCATCAAGATCAATCAAGCAGGAAGTAGGGTATTACCTCCCTCGAGACGGGCCGAACCTGGGTAAACGGCGCGTCCCCCTCCTCCTGTTACCATTAGGCTTAGACGCACAGTTCGGGACCCCCTACCCGAGATCCGCCGGTTTGGACACCGACATTGGTGCTTTCATTGAGAGTTCCACTGTGTCGTCACGATAAGGCTTGATGGCTCCTTCAATCATCTTCAACGATGCGGTCTAGGGTGAGGTTTTTCTTCCCGGACAAATCTTCGTATTCGGCAGCTTCATACTGCGGGCCAACTTGCTCGGCCATCTGGAGCAGATCGATAGCTACGCCCCTGGCCATCAGGTCAGGTTTGGAAGCTTTAACTATATTGTCGACATCCGCAGAGACTTGATCTTCGACGGATTCGAGCCCATGTCAGGTGCGCCGAACAGTCACGACGAGCATGACCTAGATCTGCCATCGGACAGTATTCGGGAGATGATGTCAGCGGCTGCCCCGGGCATCAATCCGGAGCAGATTGTGCCATCTGAGGACGTGTGGATGGACCCCGCCACGGAGGCCGCACACTCATCGGCGCTTGAGCCAAACACAGACTTCACATCCAAAGAAATCTGTGTCATCAGACCCTCGGACTCATCTCCGGCCATAGGCTCGGAACCGCGTACTTCGGTGCCTATCAAATCTGATTGGGCACCGATCATGGAGTTTACCTCCGAGGATATCTTTCAACACTCGCCCTTGGGCGATGTGCTAAAGTCATTGAAGTCTCTCTCCTCGTCTAGAGACTCTAGGCCGAACTATGTCCGGCTGGAGTGGGAAGCGGATGACGAAGAAATTCGTTCCCCACCCACCACCCACTTAATAGCCACTGTCGATGACTTAACTAACGTGCTTGACTTCAACTCCGAAGACATCGATGGTATGGACGACGATGCAGGAGAAGAACTGGAACCACCGCCCTCAGGTCGCTGGACAGCCACCTCATCATATGATATATATATGGTGGACACCCTCAAAGAAAGCAATGGCGATGAGGTAACGAAGGATAATCCCTTGGAGAAGCAATCTAAGCACCGACGTCATTGGCGCCGCTCTAAGCCCCGCCATAGCAAAAATAGCGATACCGGCACAAGAGATAATAGCAATATGGATGGTGCCGAAGACGAAAACAATCCCGCCCAGCCAGGCTTCGAGCAGGCCAAGCGGGAGGATGGGCAAGCTAGCCCTAAGGAAGAGGCAACAGATGGAGAATCAGAGGATGACAATTACATGCCCCTCTCCGAAGACCAAGTAAGCCTTGGCGATGAAGAATTCATCGTGCCTGAGGACCCCTTCGAGCAGGAGTGCTTGAAGCGCCAACTTATAGCCACTGCAAAAAGCCTGAAGAAGAAGCATTAGCAGCTTCAAGCTGATCAAGATCTGCTAACTGATAGATGGACCAAGGTCCTGGCAGCCGAGGAATACGGACTCGAGCGCCCAACCAAAACTTACCCAAAGCGCAGGTTGCTACCTCAACTTGAGGAGGAGGCATCAAAACCTACACTACCAGCGCACGATGCGGCTAACCGGCCACCTCGTGGCCGAGACAAAGCGGTGTATGAGCCCAAACACCAGCCCGCACCCCGTCGCCAATCAGACAAAAACACTAAGGCTCGAGGCTACACGCAGGACCTACGAGACATATTGGAAAACAAAGCAGGCCAGTCAAGATCGATCTACGGATCACGGGGGCGCGCCACAACGCATGATGACGACCGTCACGCCGGATATACTAAAAACAAGAACAGCCAGGCCGAATACAACAGACCGGACTCATTTGAGATGCGTCGTGATGTAGCCCGGCATAGAGGCTCCGCACACCACCTATGCATCACGGATGAAGTAATGGATCATGAATTCCCAGAAGGGTTTAAACCCGTAAACATTGAATCATATGATGATACAACAGACCCCGCGGTATGGATCGAAGATTTCCTTCTCCACATTCACATGGCCCGCGGTGATGATCTACATGCCATCAAGTACCTCCCACTAAAACTCAAAGGACCGGCTCGGAATTGGCTAAATAGCCTGCCGGCAAACTCCATTGGCAGTTGGGAGAACTTGGAAGACGCATTGCTTGACAACTTCCAGGGCACTTATGTGCGACCACCGACTGCTGATGACTTAAGTCACATAACACAACAGCCGGGAGAGTCAGCCGGGAAATTCTGGACTCGGTTCCTCACTAAAAAGAACCTAATTGTCAGCTGTCTGGATGCCGAAGCCCCAGCGGCCTTTAAGCATAACATCCGCGACGAGTGGCTCGCCCGACACCTCGGCCAAGAGAACCCGAAGTCCATGGCAGCCCTCACGACACTCATGACCCGCTTTTGTGCGGGCGAGGACAGCTGGCTGGCTCGTAGCAACAACACATCAAGAAACTCTGGCAATTCAGATGCCAGAGATAGCAACGGCAAGCCAAGACGCAATAGACACAAGCGTCGCAATAATGGTGACAACGCCGAAGACACGGCAGTCAATGCCGGATTCAGTGGCTCCAAATCCGGTCAGTGGAAAAGCCATTCAAAAGAAACAATCTGGACCCGTCCAGTCTGGACCGCATACTTGATCGCTCATGTCAAATTCACGGCACCCCCGATAAGCCAGCCAACCACACCAACAGAGAATGCTGGGTGTTCAAACAGGCCGGCAAGTTGAACGCCGAAAACAAGGAAAGGGGTTGCATAGCAATGATGATGAGGAGCCCCGACCGCTGAACATAGGAGGACAGAAGAAATTTCCTCCCCAGGTGAAAAAGGTTAATATGATATACGCAACCCATATTCCCAAGTGGGAGCGGAAGTGTGCACTAAGGGACATCTATACGATGGAGCCAGTCGCCCCAAAGTTCAACCCATGGTCTTCTTGTCCAATCACTTTCGATCGCAGGGACCATCCCACTAGTATCCGTCATGGAGGTTCGGACGCATTGGTCCTCGACCCCATCATTGACGGAATCCACCTCACACGAGTCCTTATGGACGGTGGCAGCAGCCTGAACCTGCTCTATCAGGATATAGTGCACAAAATGGGCATCAACCCCTCAAGGATCAAACCTACAAAAACCACCTTTATAGGTGTCATGCCAGGTGTAGAGGCCTGTTGCACGGGCTCAATCACACTGGAAGTGGTCTTCGGATATCCTGACAACTTCCGAAGCGAGGAGTTAGTCTTCGATATCGTCCCCTTCTGCAGTGGCTATCACGCACTACTCGGACGAACCGCATTCGCCAGATTCAATGTGGTACCGCATTATGCATACCTCAAGCTCAAAATGCCAGGACCTCGTGGGGTTATAACAGTTAATGGAAACACAGAGCACTCACTCTGTACGGAGGAGCACACTGTGGCCCTCGTAGCAGAAGTACAAAGCGCCCTTCTTAGGCAGACCGCCAACTCGGCGATAAAGCCCCCGGACACCGTCAAGCGAGTCCGGAGTACCCTGCAACAGGATCGTCCGGCATGTCCAGATCTCAACTAGCAATTCGGCCTCCGTCCAAGTCCCATTCAAGCGGCGAAATTTGCACCGCGCGTACATAATTACGCACTCAAAATACCATGGGCATAGGCGGAGGCACGACTACGACGCGGTCCACAATGCGGCTAAACCGCACCAGGACCCGTATACCTTCATCATCTTCTTTCTTTCAGGACCTTACTTTCTGGAAGCCCATTCAGATAGCCTGATTATCGGACTCATCACGGGAAGGAAAAAACAAGGAGGCAAGAAGCTTTGACGTATAAGGGAATACCCAGGTGGTCTCTGATAACGATTGTTATGCCCATTTTACATACCCACACGCAGCTTACCCTTGGCTAGGACATGTCAAATAGTCCTATTTTGCTTATCGCAATACTTGTACAGATACGCTTTGACATATTATTTAAATAACAATTGAAAAATATACAGCGTCAACTTATTATTACATTTCTTTATGTTTTTTCCATGACTGCTCATTTACTACAAATTGCAACCATACACTTTGGTATGTTCACCTCGCCAGGGGCTTCAGTGTACCCCATAACACGGCAAGAAAAGTTCGAACACTTTCGACAGTGTGGCACCCCAAACTTATAGCATTATATGCATCAGCTCTGAATCATGTCTTGGGTCAATAGTTGGGTTTGCCTGGCTCCCATGTTTTGGTACCTTACGTTCCGCTATATCGACTAAGGTCGCACATGGAGAACTACTGCGATTGTGTCCCGGTTCTTCCGAACAAGCACCTCAGTAGAGAAAGACGAAAACTGACTATCATGATGCGCCGATAGCTGGTCGCTGTTCGAGAGGTCTCAAATCCTTAAAGATTTTTCTGCTTCGCGCGAGGAATCGGCCTTGCCCGATTTAGGCGTGTATAGCGCCCCAAGTTCGGCCTTCCGAATACTAGGGGCTTCGCCGAAATTTAAAATTGTAGACTTCTATGGCTAAGTGAGGGTGATAAAGCCGTATAGTCCGATTGCCTTGTTCGCCGCGCTAAACACCTCCTTAAAGGACCAAAAATTTGGATAAAGAGTGTTTAGATTTATCCCGAACACCCTAGTACTAGTTACATGGGGGCAGAAGCCGACGACTGGCCAACTCTCAAATTTTATAAACGGACGCACAGAAGGTAATTTTAAATCAACAATCGTTATATAGCGCACATGAACTCGTTTTCATATTCAAGGATCACATGAGTACATTTATTCAAACATTACTTCCTTAGCACATTCATCCGCCACAAGGCGGGCACCCTTCAGGACATCGTCATAATACTTTTCGGGGTGGCGATGCTCCTTGCCCTCCGGCGGCCCCTCTGTCACCAGCTTCTTGGCATCCATCTTCACCCAGGGCACTTTTACACAGGCGAAGGCTCTACGCGCACCTTCAGTGCAGACTGACCGCTTACTGACTTCAAGCCACGGACAGGCATTCATAAGCCGCTTTACCAGGCCGAAGTAGCTGTCGGGCAGGGACTCGCCAGGCCACATCCGGACTATGAGATCCTTCATGGCTAGTTTTGCTGCCTTGTGAAGTTCGACCAGTTGCTTCAGCTGGTCGCTCAAAGGCATCAGGTGTTCGACCCCAATATACTAGGACCAGAACAACTTGTTCGTCGAGCTCCTTTCCTCAGCTCGGTAGAACTGTGCGGCATCAGAGACGCTGCACAGCAGATCTGACAATGCTCCCGGGGAGCTCCGAATTCGGGTAGGAAAAAAGGAAAGTCTCCTTTACATGCTTGCTTTTTATTATGAATGCCTTACCCGCCGCTATCTTCCTGGCCGCCTGAATCTCCTGAAGGGCCTTCTGGGCTTCTGCCTTGGCGTCTTGCGCACTCTGGAGGGCCTTCGCAAGCTCGCACTCTTGCGTCTTGGAGTCACGCTCCAAGGACTCAAATTTTTTGACGAAGTCCTAGAGCTCTTGCTGGACCTCATTAACCCGAGCCTCCTGTTTCTCACGCTCGGTGTGCTCCTTGGTCGCCTTGTCTTCGGCCTCGGACAGCGCCTTCTTAAGGGCCGCCACTTCGGTCATGGCCCCTATTAAAATTCATGATGCTTCTATTAGCATCAAGGATTTTTCCTTTAGATAACACACAGACGGGGTATCGCTTACCTTTGTTCTCCTCGAGCTACCTCTTCACGAGTATGAGATCTTCCTAGGCCCGCCCCAGGTTCTGCTTCAGTCCGGAGACCTCCGCAGTGCGGGCGGCAGTGGCTAGCAGCAACGCCTGCTTATTCACATAGACATAATATGATTAGACTCCTGTGAATGTTATTTGATCCTCTATTCGGCCTTTCTTTTCGAACACCAAACAAAGCATCAGGGGCTACTGTCTATACTGTGATATTTTCTCATAATTTAATTACTTAGCTCAAAGCCCGTTAGGAGGCTGGCGCAGGCTTCGATCAGTCTGCTTTAGGCGGACTGAACCTTCTTTATCAATGGAAGCGCCCTGAAGTGCTTCCAGCAAGTTGTCCGATGCCTCTAGATGGACAGAGGTCATCAGCACAGGTGGCTCGCCCCCCTTAGCGAGGGGATGCCTGCCTGAGTCTGGAACCACTAGAGGTTCCAGCGCAGTATCCGACTGGGGGCCAAACCTGGTGCGGCCCCTCTCATCAGAATCCATGGGGGTCTTCCTCCCCATGTGCCCGGCGTCGGGGATTTCACCTTGGGGCGCCTCCAGAAATGTCTCCCCCTGACCCGGTATCCTCTGAGACAACACCTCGGTGTCGTCCGCGGGCCGGGGGTGGTGGCCGTCGGGAGCGAATCGCTGTTCATCGCCGACGTGCTCAAAAACCCATCCGATAAGGATAGGTCAATGCGGGCTTTGGACGGGCTGCACGATCATATTTAACACGATAAGAAGCAATAAAGCAAAACATACCGGAAGTATTATAGCGTCCGGATACTTATGACTTCACCAGGGGCTTGTCCCTCGGCAGCCACTCCTCATCGCTGTAGGCGGGTGTTGTGGAGTAGTCCAGAGGGAGGGTCTTTCCCTTCTTGGACCCTTCGGCCTCCCCAGATGGGGCGGACTTGTTTTTCTTGTCCCCCGGGTTGGGGGGAGGACTTTCCACTTCCTCCTCCTTGTTTTCATTGGAGGAGTGCGCCTCGGTGTCTTCGGACGATGAATCCGACACAACCTTGCACCGGAGACCTTTTCTAGTCCCCGTGGCCTTCTTCTTGGCCTTCTTCTCCGGCACCTCGTATAGCGCCGGAAACAACATCTCCGTTAAGAGAGCCATTGCTGGATCTTCAGGCAGTGGGGCTGCACACTCGACCCGCTCCGCTATCGCAACCCAGTCCTGTGGAATTGGTGTGGTGGCTTAGATCCCTCCCACGAATATACTGGGAAAGGAGCATCTTGTAAAATATGGATAACTTACCGGATTGGCACGGCGCTTTGCGCTGAGTCCGTGATCCTCGTTAATGGGAGGAGGTACCTCGGCAGCCTTGAACAGCACCTTCCAGACATTTTTGTGCATCGTGTCGAAGAGCTCCCACAGCGTCTGGTGTTCGGCCGGGTCGAACTCCCACATATTTAATGCCTGTGTTCGACACAGGAGGATCCAACGGAAGAGCATGACCTGGACCACGTTGACAAGCTTGATTTTCTTGCTTATCATATTCTTGACGCAGTTCTTGAGTCCGGTCAGCTCCGCCGGCTCACCCCAGGCTAAGCCCTTCTTTTTCCAGGAGGTGAGCCGCATGGGGATGCCAGATTGAAATTCGGGGGCGGCTGCCCACTTGGAGTCATGCGGCTCAGTGATGTAGAACCACCCTGATTGCCACCCCTTCACGGTCTCCACATAGGATCCTTCAAGCCAAGTGACATTGGGCATCTTGCCCGCCATGGCGCCACTGCACTCCGCTTGTTGGCCAACTACTATCTTCGACTTCATGTTGAAAGTCTTCAGCCACAGGCCGAAGTGGGGCTTGATGCGGAGGAAGGCCTCGCACACGACGATAAACACCGAGATGTTGAGGATGAAATTGGGGGCCAGATCATGGAAATCTAGCCCGTAGTAGAACATGAGACCGTAGACAAATGGGTGGAGGGGAAATCCCAGTCCACAGACGAAGTGTTCAAGGAACACAACCCTCTCTTGGGGTTCCGGAGTAGGGACGATCTGCCCTGCGTCCGGGAGCCGGTGCGCGATGTCTGCGGCCAGGTATCCGGCCTCCCGGAGCTTTGTGATGTCTTCCTCCGTAATGGAGGAGACCATCCACTTGCCTCCCGCTCTGGACATGTTTGGAATGGCTTTACAGAGAAGGTGAGAACTTGGGCGCTGGAGCACGAGCGTGTGAGAATGGATGAGCGAGGGAAGAAGAAGGCGTGGGTGGAAAAAGGTGAATCCTTATCTCTTGATAAAGGCGATAGAAAGCATGCGCCTCCCCACTTGCCTGATAAACTCGCTTATTCCCCAAGCGCTGTGTTGATGGCTAGGTTGGGTTACCCACACCCGTATTGATGAGAATCCCGTGATAAGGGGACACGATCTCTGCTTCGACAAGACGTGCCAAGGAAACCGCCTCGCAATATGTGCAGTAGCTAGTTGAGAAAAATGGTTCGTATAATGACTGGGCTGTGGCGTGATGTCACGCTATGAAAAGTTGTCAGCAGATTAGATTTGTAAAATATTGTGCTCTCTACGATGGTATGTGGGAATTATTCTACAGAGTTGGACACGATCCTCATATTCAATATCTTCTATGGAGTATTCGGAGAAGGAACCCGCCTTGCAATGCCGAAGACAATCTGCGCGCCGGACTCATTGTCATTGAAGCCTGGTTCAGGGGTTACTGAGGGAGTCCTGGATTAGGGGGTCCTCGGACAGCCGGACTATATACTTTGGCCGGACTGTTGGACTATGAAGATACAAGATTGAAGACTTCGTCCCGTGTCCGGGTGGGACTCTCCTTTGCGTGGAAGGCAAGCTTGGATATTCGGATACGTAGAGGGCCCGAACCTGGGTAATACTCATATCATCAAGATCAATCAAGCAGGAAGTAGGGTATTACCTCCATCGAGAGGGACCGAACCTGGGTAAACGTCGCGTCCCCCGCCTCCTGTTACCATTAGCCTTAGACGCACAGTTCGGGACCCCCTACCCGAGATCCACCAGTTTTGACACCGACAGCGGGGCCAAGACCGAGTTTCAAAAAGAAAGAATGAAAAGAAGGAACAGAAAGCAGAGGACTTACCGGTGCCGAGCTGAGAAGAAGCGGCCCCTCCCCGCCAACATCTGTTGCCGAGACGGAGCCCCCGCCGCCCAAGTTGACCTCCTCCTCCTCTGTGCACATGGGCTCAGTGCTTGGCGCCCTTGCCGGGGACGCCACTTGGGGTGGTGTGGTTGATGGGGACGACATGTTGGGGGTGGCTCTAGGTGGCTCCTCCCGCTTCCGTCCTTCTCCTGCAGCCATGGAAAGGTCAGTGCCAAAAGATAATACCCCAACGCACGTTGACGTTTGAGTGAATGGTGAACGCACACTGGGGGCTGTGTCGGGGGCTACTGTCCGGGATGATCTCCACCACCGGCGTGCGTGAAGCGCCTGCCAGGGGCTGGTCGCTGACGAGGCCCTGGCCTCTTCGCCACCCTCTGGGCCAGCGTATCCCTGGCCCTGCGAAGGTGAAAGCAAATCAAGAGAAGTGGTGCGGTCTAAAAGGACGGAGATGACGAAGGGAATATGCTTACTCATCCTCGGCCTCCTCTCCCGCTGCCTTCCTTTTCCTCCTTGGGCCGAGAGACCCAAAATCGAAGACGACCTCCATGTCGACATCGGCAGGAGGAGGGGAAGGGGACCGGCGACTCTTGGACGAAGAAGAGGCGGTCGCTTTCTTCTTTGCCACCACGGTCTTTGCTGCCTTCTTCGCTGTCGCGGCCCTCGTCTGGCGCACGGACTCCCCCTGGGCCCCTTGCCGCGGTTCGGTCCTGCCGGGCCGGACCGACTCGCCAGAGTTGGCCCGCCGTTGGACACGCCCCTCTCCCTGGCCGAAGGGTTGGCGACCTCGGCCTCTTCCTTGGTCAAATCCTCGACCACCTCCTAAACAAGGGGGGCCTTGGTGTGGACGCTGCCGGCGTCCCCAACAGCCCCCACCCACTTGGCGAGCTCCCTCTCCTCCGCGACCGCATTGGCCTCATCCTCCACGCCGCTAGCGCTGCCGGCCTCCCTGGCGAGCTCCGCCTCCGCCACCCTGGCGAGCTCCGCCTCCGCCACACTGGCGGTGATGCAGTCCAGCTCCGCCTGGATGGTGTCCTCGATGAGTAGCGGCTCGTCGTGGTCATAGCCCTCCGACAAGTTGTCGAAGAACTCATGTAGCTCGCATGCCAGGGGCTCGGCCCAGGACAGGTCGAGGCCATGCGCGTTGAAGGCCGGCATCATGTCGAGGATGGCAGACTGGCAAGAGTTGTTGCTCAGCGGGAACACACCCGGTGGCAACCCAAACAGGTCCCCCTTGATGACCTTGCCGGCCTTCGCGGCCTTGCCGGTCCTCTCCACCCTGCCGTCGCTGAACACATCAAGCTGAAAGAGCCTCTGACAGAAATGGGCGTGTCCCATCACCGTGAAATTATGCTTCAGGCCGTGGCGGAGCCTCATGATGTCGGCTGCATTCTTGAAGTCCCAGGCCGGCCCCCCCTTGTTATGCAAAGGGGCGATTTGACGGCAGATGAAGTCTGCCCCAATCATCTCAAGGTTGAGCCCGACCATGGTGGCAATCGAAAGGTTCCCGTCGTTGGCATCAAGGTCGCTCCAGTCCTTGCCGCGGGTCGGCGGGCTCTAATGAACCCGGGAGAACTCCGGCGGGTTTTTCTCCTTGATCCAGCACCACCGACCCTGCCACTCCTCCCACCTCTCCTTGTGGGCACCCTTCGGATACGTTCCTTTCTCTTGGACCCTCGGAATCCAGGAGATGCTCCCAGAGAGGGCGCCCCCTGGTTGGAGGCGAGGGTAGAAGTAGTGGCGGAAGAGTGCCATGCTGGGAAGCACCCCATCAAAGCCCTCACAGAGGTGGGCAAAGAACGCCATGCACGCCAGGGCATTCACGTAAGATCCAAAAGATAGAAGCTGAAGGTGTGCATGACATCGTTGAAGAAATCAGAGAAAGGGGGGCAGAGCCTGCAGGAGAAGAAATCAACCAAAAAGGGGTACCGATTCGGTCCGGCCTTGACGCAATTGGCGGGGATGACGCACGTGGCAGGGTGCCCTGTCGTCTCCGCCCCCCACAGAGGCTTGAAGAAGTCTCTGAGGTGGATCTCATCCACCATCGACGTGGGGAAGTAGGCGAACTGAGCCCGCCGCACCGCCCCCTCATTCTCCGGCGCCTCCCTCTCCACGGCATCCTTGGACGCCCCTTGCCCTTGTCAGTCTTGGGCGCCATGGCGGCTGGGAGGAGGCGAAGGATCGAAAGAAATGGGGGCGCAGCGGCAACAAGCAAAAGAGAGAGCTCGAGGAGGAAGAAGATAGGGACGGTAGTTTTAAGATTGGAGAAGGCGCAGAGGGTAAATGAGCAGCGCGCCTGTGGTTATTCCTTTTATGGAGAAGACGCGAGCTGCCTCTTTACCATTTACTGCGACATGACGCCTGCATGCAGCAGGTGCCCCACGCATGCCCCCCACGTCATGCACAACCCTCCATGTTGCACATTCAATGCGGGTCGTGGGGAAGAGGAGTGGGCGAAAAAGTTACCGTGGTAAAAATCCGCCCCGCCTGCCCGCGCACCATTCTGGGCCTAGCCCAACAACGCGTCGCGCTTATGTGTGGCCCAGGCCCAGGGGCTCCTGTCGGTGTACAAAAGTAGGGGCTCTGCTTTGGACCCCTTTACTTGTGCACGGTCAGTCAGAGCCGCGCCCACGGCCACACTTAGCGGGGCAGAAGAGGGAAGCCAAAGCCACAAGACAATCAAGCAACACCAAGACCAGAAACACAAGGAGCAGAGAGGGCGAGGTAGGCTCCCCCGGCAAGACCCTTGCTGGGGCAGCCACCGCAGCCCCGGCGAGAGCCTTGCCGGGGCAACTTGTCCAACGCCAGCATAGTGCACCGCCCTTGAGCCCAAGGATTCCAACGCCATCAACCACATTGGAACCAAGGCTTGGGAGGCACCTCCATGGTGGCATGCAGATCTTCGTGAAGATCATAAACACGCAAGATCAGATAAGGACCAGAAGACGATGATCCCGAGCAAGATCCTTGCCAAGGAAATCCACGAGACCTCCGGCAAGATCCTTGCCAGGGATGACAACAGTGCCGCGGCAAGACCCTTGCCGGGGCCCCGACAAGACCCTTGCCGAGGACGTCAGCGGGGCCACGTCCAGGACCGCGCCCACCAAGGCTCCACCGCCGTTCCCATGCAGCTGCCAGCCCAGCCAGGCAGGCGAGCACCTGTGTGGCGACGTGCGGTCCCGAGACCAACTCAGCAATCACCTGCGTGGTGGCCTGCAGATCTTCGTGAAGACCCTGCCACTGCACCAGCTTAGCAGCCTGCCAGCGTACATGGCACTGCACGCCGCGCTGGGCCGGACGCGTGTCGCAGCAAGGTGAAGCGGCGACAGCAAGAAGGGCATGTCGGCAGTGCCTTAAATGCGTTTGTTCGATGCTGCCAGAGGATAGGCTCAGCCACCACATGCACTTTCCACCTCCTGTATGCCACTGTGGCGTCCCCTTTTTCCTATAAAAGGAGGCTCGAGGCATACGGGAAAAGGATTCAGCTTTTTTGAGCAAGTGACACACCGTAGCTAGCTCAAGAACATTCAGATATACACCAAAGCAGGACTAGGTATTACGCGATTCTCGCGGCCCGAACCTGGGTAAACGATCCTTGTGCTGTCTCCTAGACCCGCTCTTTCCACAACCTCGCACCCGCCGACTGTAGTAGGGATTCTAATGATCCCATAGGTGTCGTTTCCACCAACACTATCCAACTTATTCAACAGAGTCTAAGTAAGAGATCCACGTACTCAACCATCATATAATCTTCTATGATTGCTAACACTCACTGCATACACATGAGCAAAACATTTGAACCGGACACATAGAAAGATAGGGGCTTATAATTTTGCCTCCCAACGTATTCACCTCAGGTGTGATGTCAACAATAATGACTCATGCTACCCATATCCAATTGGATATATGTTCCTAGATCTTTCCTCACCACATGATGCTTGCCAAAATAGAAAAATAAAAAGGAATAGAGAGAAAAATTTTGACTCTTGCATGAAAGTAAATACATAAAAGTAAAAGATAGGCCCTTCGTAGAGGGAAGCAGAGATTGCCATGCGCCTTTTGTTTGTATGCTCAACCCCTTAGTGCAAAAGAACATCATGTTATATTGCGCCTTATGATAGCAACCTTTATTATGTAGTCTTTCACTTTTATTACTTGCCATCACAGTTTTAGAAGCAATTTTTATTGCCTTGTTGCACTGATGACAACTTACTTGAAGGATCTTGCTCAATCCTTAGGTAGGTATGGTGGACTCTCAAAATAAGATTTTGGTTTAAGGGTTTTTGGATGCACAAGTAGTATCTCTACTTGGTGTTGAATTTTTGGCTAGGAAAGATAGGGGTGAAGCACCACATGTTGAAGGATCTATGACAATATAACTTCTATGTGAATATGAACAAACATAAATCATTATGTTGTCTTCTTTGTCCAACGTCAACAATTTTGGCATATAATATTTTGATGGGGGCTCACAATCACAAAAGATTTCCAAGATAGTGTATTTGCATGTGAAAGTTCTCTTAAACTAATTATTCATGAATTGCTTGTATATATGACCCATATTGTGATTGTCAAGCTTCAAAAGCTTTCACTTCCTAAACCCAATGTGAAGCCACTACTAGGCTTGATATGAATAAGGATGGCAATTTTACCCATGGACAAGGATACCCATGGATATCCGACCCAAATGGATAGGGTTTGGATATGCTTTTGTGTCCATGGGCGGCACCCAAACCAGACCCGATTATTCATGGGTAGGGCATGGATATAATCTTGTACCAGTGGGTATACCCAAACCCGACCCAATTATTCATGGGTAGGGCATGGATATAATCTTGTACCAGTGAGTATACCCAAACCCGACCCGATAGTATTACTTAATGGGCAAAAAAATTCTATCCCTCTACCCCACAGTCACATGTCACTCCACAATTCTACACTTGTTATCTAAAACATGCAAAAGAAATTGCACAATCCCCATCGTAACTTTTATTAGTTGACATTTAATCCCCTCCGTAACATACTCCAGCGCTCCTTAATTTATCACCTTGCTAAATGACTATCATTCTCGTCTATTAGAAAAATGCTAAATGATCTTAGGTTGTTAGTGGATGTTGATTTACCATAAGTTGATGTTCACCATAAGTGAGGCCTAGCCTGCCACGAGGTGAAGGATGGAAGAGTTTATGTTAACATTATGTTATATCTTATTATATGTCTCCAGAGGACCCAATGGATATCTAGTGGATATGGATATCCATCGGGTTTGGACATGGACACAAATTTCCACCCATGGATTTTTCCATGGGCGGGTAAAGACTATCTTCATGGATATGGATATGGATTTGATATTGTTCAACCCGATCCAAACCCGACCCATTGCCATCCTTAGATATGAACATGTAATTTCAACTTCATGATATTCAATTCATTTGACAATTTACTCATAGGATATAAGTGAAGCACTAGAGCAATTCCGTAGAAAAGAGCTTCGTTGACGGGATGTGAATGCTGCTTACCTAGCCTCCTATTTGAGGACTCTATTTTATTTTAAAAAAATCATGTCTAAGTATTTTATTAAAACAGTAAGCAAAATGAAAATAAAATGACATTCCAAGAATAGCACAACTCATGTGAAGAAGCAAAAACTTAGGTTCAACCAATACTAATCGATAATTGTTGATGAAAAAAGGTGGGATGCCTACCGGGGCATCCCCAAGCTTAGATGCTTGATACTTCTTTGAATATTAACTTGGGATGACTTGGGCATCCCCAAGCTTGAGATTTTGTGTCGCCTTAATTCCTCTTATATCACGGTTTCCCTAAATCTCAAAAGCTTCATCCACACAAAACTCAACAAGAACTCGTGAGATAAGTTAGTATAAAACAATGCAATAACCTTATCATTCTCTATTGTAGAAAATCACTAAAATTATTATTTAGCATGGCATACTAAATGCCTCTGCATATTTAATACTCCTATTCTCAAACAGAATCATTAAACAAGCAAACATATGCAAACAATGCAACCATAACCGCAATCTGCCAAAACAGTACAGTCTGTAAAGAATGCAAGATTCATCATACTTCCCTAACTCCAAAAAATATGAGAAAAATACCATACTGAAGGAAATTTATTAGAGCTTATTTTGCAAAAAGTTTCAACAAATTATCATATTCTAAATTTTCTAGGGAATTTTTGCAACATCGGTAAACTTTGTTTTTTGAAACAGCAACATGTATACTTGAAAAATAAGCATGGCAAAGGCTATCATTGTCAATTTTATTGAAATAAAATATGAAAAACATTATTCTAAATTACAACCAGAAAATCCTAACAAAATAAATTGATGCTCCAAGCAAAACACATATCATGTGACGAATGAAAACATAGCTCCAAGTGAGGTTATCGATAATGTTGGAGACAAAAGAGGGGATGCCTTCTGAGGCATCCTCAAGCTTAGTTGCTTGGTTCTTCCTTGAATATTACCTTGGGGGTGCCTTGGGCATACCCAAGCTTAGGGTCTTGTTGTCAGTGTCAAAACCGGTAGATCTCGGGTAGGGGGTCCCGAACTATGCGTTAGAGGATCGAAGGTAACAAGGAGGCAGGGGACACGATGTTTACCCAGGTTCGGGCCCTCTTAATGGAGGTAATACCCTACTTCCTGCTTGATTGACTTTGATGAGCATAGGGGTTACAAGAGTTGATCTACCTCGAGATCATAATGGCTAAACCCTAGATATCTAGCCTGTATGATTGTGATAATCGCTAAAGACTAAACCCTCCAGTTTATATAGACACCAAGGGGACTAGGGTTGTACAGAGTCGGTTATAGAGAAAGGAAGATACATGATCCAAACGCGAAGCTTGCCATCCGCACAAAGGAGAGGCCCATCCGGACACGGGGAGGTCCTTCTATCTTGTAACTTCATGGCCCATCAGTCTGGCCCATGTAACATAGGCCGGTTCCCCGAGGACCCCATAGTCTAGGACTCCCTTAGTTGCCCCTGAACTGGGCTTCAATGATGATGTATTAGGCGCATAGATTGTCTTCGGCATTGCCAGGTAGGTTCCTTCTTCTAATACTCCAACGCAGTTCTCCATGCAAAACAGCTGTATCCGGCTTTATTTAACAATTACAGCCTTGAGCTGTAAGGGCAAAAATATTTGAAACGAAAAAAGTCACGTCCATAGGGATTTTTTCGGCGAGGCGTTATGTCCTAGCCTTGTTAGCATTCTGAACCGTTTTACAGCCCTGTTTTGCATTTTGAGGCATGGCCATTGACACGTCTTGTCAAAGCAGAGATTGTGTCCCCTTATTATGGGATTCTTATTAATAGGGGTTTGGGTAATCAAACCGTGTCGTTCACACACCCCCTTGGGAATAGGCGAGATTTTAACGCTCTGTAGGGGACTTTGATATCCACTGCCTTTATGAGAAGACAAAGATCCATCTCTTCACCCCATGCCTTCTTCCACCTCAGCCTATCCGCCATTCGAGCTCCGGCGCCCAAGTCTCAATCCTTTCCATTGCCACCAAACACTCCCAGCCATGTCCGGATCTGGAGCGCAGGGCAAGTGGATGGGCTCCTCTGTTATAGAGTGGAACATCAAGGAGCTCCAAGAAGCTGGGTATTTGGCCACGGACATAGTCCATCGGCTCCCTGCCAAAAAGCAGATCATTCCCACTCCGGAGCCTAACCAAAGGGTAGTGTTCATACCCCATTTCCTTCGCGGACTAGGGTTTCCCCTTCATCCTTTCGTCCGCGGCCTCATGTTCTACTATGGGCTAGATTTTCATGATCTAGCCCCAAATTCCTTCCTCAACCTGTCGGTGTTTATGGTCGTGTGCGAGGCATTCCTCCGCGTCCCTCCCCATCTCACCCTATGGCTTAGGGTCTTCAATGTGAAGCCAAAGGTGGTCGAGGGCCAAAACGCGGAGTGCGGCGGCGCCATGGTGAGCAAACTCCCCAACGTCACCTAGCCAAAGGGGACCTTTGTGGAGAGCGTCAAAGGATGGCAGCAGGGGTGGTTCTATATCACGGAACCCCGCGACGCCACATGGGCCGCCACTCCTGAGTTCAAATCTGGGCCCCCGATGCGACTTACATCCTGGCTCAATAAGGGCCTAGATTGGGAATCGCCTCACGAGGTGACGACACTGGAGAGCCGCGTCAAGGGCAAGATAAACAAGAACACCAGCCTAGCCAGCGTGATCCAGGTGATGTTTTTTCGCCGGATTATCCCTTGTCAATGCTGGACGCAATATATGTGGGAATGCGACCCGGCCGGTCCTCAAACCATGTAGCGGTTCTTTGGCACGACGCACGAAGACATATGGAAGCTGCTCTTCAAGACTCAAAACTCGTGGCCGGAGACATCCGAAGACCGTGGCCTTGACTGCGCATGTCCAGCCACTCCCGTAAGTTTTATGATAACTTTTATTTGCAATTACGAGGAGTATATTGAATTCTCTGAATCCCACACTGCTGTACAAAGAAGGCGGAGCATATCAAATGCCCGGCTCCGCTGCCCGAGGACCAAGCTACCCCCTTGCTGACAAAGATGTTGGTCCCGGCACCGTATCAGGCACCGGAGAAGAAGGCCAAGAAGAAGGGCAAGGATACCAGAGGTGGCCTTCGTCATAAGGGTGCTTCAGACGCCATGTCTGAAGGCTCCGAGACCTCCTCCTCCCATGATGAAGATGTAGAGGAGGAAGAGAGTAACTCCCCCCCTAAGGGGGGGGAGAAGAAAAGGGTGGCTTCCGTAGATCTGGAGGCAGAGGCGAACAAGAAGGGAAAACCCTCCCTTTCGGATGATTCCGAAGCGGATGTTGATGCCATCCCAGAGCGGCACCCTAGGCCGAAGCCCTTGGCTGAATCGTAGGTATCCGAAGACACCATACACATATCCGATTTTATTCCTTATTATTTTAACATACTGAATTGCGCATTATAGCTGGGCTCGCGATCTCCCCCAACAATCATCGTCATCTGGGAACTCGCTAGGTACGAACGCGATGGAGAGCGAGTCGCCTCCGCAGACCTCTCCACCCATTGCCACGGATAACACCAAAGTGTTGTCCCAAGGAACCTCTCCAGGTCATGGGGAGGTACAGGAGGCCATGAAGGTTGCGGCGGAGGGTAATACCTCTATTGCCGAAGAGAGGGGGAAATCTACCCCCATGGAGACCAGCGATGGGGGCAACGCTCAATTCCGCCCCCAGCCGGGTATTATTCCGGAGACCCATATAGCTCCGGAATTGGACCAGTAGCCTTCTTCGAGGGAAGTGGTTGTGCCTTCTCCACTGGCGTCCTATGTCAATCCAAAGGCGCCGGACACTCTGGTGGAAGCGCTTCAAAGTGCTTCTATTATGGAGGAACACCGTGCCCTTATGGGTTCGGTGGTTGAAAAGGTTCGGTCCGCTAAAAGCGGATTGAACCAAGCCTATACCAGCCTTCTAACGGGATTTGAGGTATGTGAAGTGATATATTTTTGGTTATTTACAAAAGGAATACCTGTATATAGATAGTAGCCCCTGATACTCTGTTTGGCGTTTCGTGAAGAAAAGCCGAACAGAGGATCGAATAATACTTCACAGGAGCTAACATATATGTCTACTTGGATGAACAGGCTACGAAGTTGGAGGCAACCTCGCATGTTGTCGAAGTCTCCGAACTAAGGCGAAAGCCGGAGGCAAAACAATGTATGTGATATCGAAGCATATCTGAACTGATATGAGTTCCAATTTGTTATCTGGCCGAGCTTTATGTTTATTCTTATAGTTGACACGTCTGCGGTTGAAGCCCTCAAGAGTGCACTGGCCGAGGCCAAGAAGGAGGCGGATGAGGAATGGACCGCCCGCCAAAAGAATGAAGCGAGGTTGGAGGATGTCCATTAAGAGCTCACTGATGCCATAAACAAATGTGAGTCCTTGGAGCGCAAGGTGTCGGATCAAGAATCCAAACTTACTGTAGCACTCCAAAGTGCGAAGGAAGTCCAGGTTGAAGCCCAAGGCGCCTGTCAGGAGATCCGCGAAGCTAAGAAGATCATGGTGGGTAAGACTTTTAATATGCAGAGCAAATATGTAAGGAGAAAGTACACCTTACTGACACGCATTTGGAGTTCTCCAGGAGTGTTTGCGGATCTGCCCCGAAGTATCGTAGATGCTGCCGATTTCTCCCGGGAATGGAGAAGCTGTTCTGGATGCAGTACCTTGCGCCAGAGCATCCTGTGCCCCTTAGTGATCAGCTGAAACAATTGACCGAGCTACATAGGGTGGTCGGACTGGCCATGAAGGATGTCATAGTCCGTCTTTGGCCAGCTGAACCCATACCTAGTAGCTATTTTGGGCTTGTGAAGTGGCTGGTCGATGCCTGCCCACGGCTTGATGCTATAAAGCGGTCAGTCTGTATCGAAGGTGCCCGGATGGCCTTCGCCCGTGTCAAGGCATAGTGGGCAAAGATGAATGCCACCAGTCTTTCAGCCGAGGGGCCGCCCGCAGGCAAGGAGCATCATACGCAGGAGAAGTATTTCAACAAGGTCCTTGAAGGTCCAGCATTATAGAGGGCCTGTGTTCGAAGGACATCATTTTTGAATGAATGTATCTGCGATCCCCAAACTCTGTAATGAAAACAAAGTGTTCGTATAATTTTAGTCTTGTTTCATCTGAAATTATTTATCCTCCATTGCGGCTGTTTATTAAATCTGAGAGTTGGCCAGTCCTCGGCTTCAGCCCCTCATGTAGATACTACGAGGGTGTTCGGAACAGCACAAAAACACACTTAACCCAACGACTTAGTCCTTGAAGGAGGTGCTAGTGCGGCTAACCAAGCAATTAGACTATGCGGCTTTATCACTCCCACTTAGCCATAGGAGTTTGACAATAAGATTGTGGGTGTTGCCCCTGGTATTGTTCGATGATCCGAACTCGGGTGTCGTAGACATCTGACACTGGTAAAAACAAGTCCTTCGTGTGACACGAAAAGTTAGCAAGAGATTTATACTGAGTCGCCGAATAGCTGACCAGCTCTCGCTGCATCATGACAATAAGTTTTTAGCTTTCTCTACTGAGGTGTTTATCCGGCTAATTAGAAACACAATCGCAGTAGTTATCCCTTTACTTCCTTAGCCGAAAAATCGGAACGTAAGGTAGTAACCACAGGAGCCGGGCAATCCAACTATTGACCAAAGACATGATTCGGAGCCGACGCATATAATGCTAGATTCGGGACGCCGAATTGCACTATGAAAGTGTTCGGACTTATGGTAAATTTTAAGAAATGTATGCGGCTAAATAGAGCCCCTGGCGATTTAAGTCGTGCCGAGGTCTACATGACAATCAGATGAAAAGGAAGAAGGAATACATAATAGGGAATAAGCCAGTACCGAATAGTTTGGGCGAAAAATTGTTTCCATTATAGTCTGGTTGATACGTCAAAACATATTTGTACAGATAATGCTATAAGCATCGAGGCTATTTTACATGCCGAGCAAAAGGGAAAGCTGTGTACAGGTATTAGAAAAGGGGAGGAGGTGATCTTGAAGGATCCTTTAAGTACTCCACCATACATCTGCGCTGCCTTTCGCCTTGGTGTGTAATCCTTTGAGAGGATTAATGAATAAGTTTTCATAAGGGGCCGGAAAAAGTGCCCTTGACACCATAAAAAGGGTGACGTGGGTTGTAAAGAACCTGAAAAGGAAAAATGAAGTGAAGAAAAATATAGGTGGGGGTCCAGGTACGGTAGAGCCGTATTGTGGAATTTATCCTCGATATGCCTCCATCGTCTCCCATGGTATTTTTAGTGCATAGTTATGAGCATGCAGTACATACACCGCTACTTGGTTGGGGCAAAGACAGAGGCCGGATTGCTAATCAAGCTCCTGACGAGCTGGACTATCATTCTGCGGGGTAGTCCAGACTCGTTTGACAGGGTCCGATGGCTTGGCTGCCGATGTGGAGTTTGGCTTGATAAGGCCGACCTGCACTTCTACTGCGAGGGCTGCGGTGTGTTCCTCTGTACAGAGGGAGCGATCTATGTTTCCATGAACTGTTATAACACCGTGTGGTCCTGGCATTTTGAGTTTTAGATAAGCATAGTGCGGGACCGCATTGAAGCGGGCAAACGTAGTTCATCCGAGTAGTGCGTGATAGCCACTGCAGAAAGGGACGATGTCGAAGATCAAGTATTCTCTTCGAAAGTTGTCCGACGGACTGAATATGCCCTCCAATGTGATTGAGCCCGTGCAGCGGGCCTCTACACCAGGTATTAATCCTTTAAAGGTAGTTGTGGTGGGTTTGATTCTTGACGAGTCAATACCCATTTTCCAGACCGTGTCCTGACAGAGCAGGTTAAGACTACTGCCACCATCCACGAGGACTCTCGTGAGGTGGAATCCATCGATAATTGGGTCGAGGACCAATGCGGCTGAATCTCCATCACGGATACTGGTCGGATGGTCCCTGCGATCAAAGGTGATCGAGCATGCTGACCATGGGTTGAATTTTGGGGCGGCTGGCTCTATCGCATAGACGTCCTTTAACGCGTGCTTGCACTCCCTTTTGGGGATGTGAGTAGCGTATATCATGTTCATCGTCTTGACCTCGGGCGAAATTTCTTTTGTCCCCCTGTGTTTGGTGGGCGAGGCTCCTCATCGTCATCCTCGCTGGGCGACCCTTTTCCCGTTTGCTCGGTGTTTAACTTGCCGGCCAGTTTGAAGACCCAACAACTTCTGTTAGTATGGTTAGAAGGTTTGGCAGGGGTGCCGTGATTCTGGCAAGGTCAATAGAGTATTCGGTCTAGGCTAGATGAATAGTATTTGTTTCTTTTGAATGGCCTCTTCCGTTGGCCGAGCTTGGAGCCACTGAATCCGGCGTTGACCACCGTGTCTTCGGCATTTTCAGTGTTGTTCCAACACTTGTTTTTATTGCGTCAGGGCCTGCCATTTCTGTTCCTTGCTTTGGAAGTGCCATGATCGCTGGTATTGTTGCTGCTACACGCAAGCCAGCTATCTTCGCCTGCACAAAAGCAGGTCATGGGTGATGTGAGGGCTGCCATGGACTTCGGCTTTTCTTGGCCGAGGTGTCGGGCAAGCCATTCATCGTGGATGCTGTGTTTGAAGGTTGCTAGAGCCTCGGCGTCCGGACAGTTGACAATTAGGTTCTTTTTGTCTAGGAACCGGGTCCAGAATTTTCTGGCTGACTCTCCTAGCTGCTGGACTATGTGACTAAGGTCACCGGAGTCCGGAGGCCGAATATAAGTGCCCTAGAAGTTGTCTCTAAAAGCATCCTCCAGGTCTTCCCAGCTTCCAATAGAGTTTTCTGGGAGGCTGTTTAACCAGTGCCGAGGTGGTCCCTTAAGTTTGAGGGGGAGGTAATTGATGGCATGTAGGTCGTCACCACGAGCCATGTGAATGTGGAGAAGGAGATCTTCAATCCACATTGCGAAATCTGTTGTGCCATCATATGACTCAATGTTCATGGGTTTAAACATAGGGGGTGTGCGACGCCTCTATATCGCACCACGTCACGACATAGTTCAGATGGAGTTCGTATGCGGTTTTCAGCCCGGGTGAAGTTATGCTTCTCGTGCCAGGCTTGATGGTCGTCTGCTTGCGCTGGGGCCCGCCCCCTTGATCCGTATATTGATCTGGTCTGACTGGCTCTATTATCTTGGTCCTGTCGTAGGTCATAAGTGTATCCTGCAGCTGCTGTCTTTTTACCTTTACGGCGGGGTGGTGCAGGTGGGTGTTCAGCTTGAGTTGTCGCTCTGTCTCGGCCACGTGGTGGTCAGTCAGGTCTGTTGGCAGTGTTACGCTTGAGCTGTATAGGCTCTGGGGCCTCGTCATCGAATTGGGGTAGCAGCTTGCGCTTTGGGTAACTCTTGGTTGGTCATTCGAGGCCGTATTCCTCGGCTGCCAGGACATCACTCCATCTATCATTGAGTAGATCCTGATTAGCTTGAAGCTGCTGCTGCTTCTTTTTCAGGCTTCTTGGAGTGGCTATTAGCCAGCGCTTAAAGCGCTCTTGTTCGAAGAGTTCCCCTGGCATGATAAATTCTTCGTCGCCCAGCCCTCGTCCTCGATGGGGTCGTCAGTGTTTACTTGCCCTTCCTCCCAATCATCATGCTCGGATGTTGGCTCGATGGTGGCTTCTTGATCTTCGACGTTATCCGAAGTATTGTTATCTCCGGTGCCGGTATTGTTGTCTTTTTCGCACCGTGATTTAGAGCGGCGTCGCTGACGTTGATACTTTGGTGGTGCCATGGGAGGCTTGTCTTTGAGTGAATCCTTCCCCCCTTCACCGTCATCCTCCTTGGGGGTGTCCACCATGTACACGTCATATATGGAAGTAGTCGTCCAGCATCCGGTAAGCGGCGGGTTCTGGCTTTGCTCTTCTCCAGCATCGTCGTCCATGCTGTCGATGTCCTCGGAAGCGTAATCAAGCATGTCGGTTAAGTCCTCGACAGTGGCTATGAAGTGGGTGGTGGGTGGGACGTAAAATTCCCTGCTCTTAGCCCCTAGTGCGGGCTGGCAATAGTTCGGCAGCGATCCTTCTGTAATGGTGAGAGATCGCATTAAGTCCAGAGCCTCGTTTAAGAGTGAGGTATGGACAGGGAAGCGAGAATACGTGGAGTGGGGCGAGATAGGAATTCCCTGGCCGAGCTCGTATAACACAGACCTCAAGAGTTCGGAGTTGGTGTACGGCGGTGAGTCCGGCTCCATGAGGATAGAGGGAGCCTGGAGTGATTCTGGGCCGGCCGGTGAAAAGATCCCCTCCGTATCTCCATTGTTGTGCTCTATGGATGTGGAGAGTCCGGCGGTCTCTAAACTCCCGTCTTCGGACTCGGCGATGAGTTCCGGATCTTGTTGGGTAACGCTGTAATTTCAAAAAAAATCCTATGATCACACAAGATCTATCTAGGTGATGCATAGCAACGAGAGGGGAGAGTGTGTCCACGTACCCTCGTAGACCGAAAGCAGAAGCGTTATGACAACGCGGTTGATGTAGGCGTACGTCTTGACAATCCGACCGATCTTAGTACTGAACATACGGCACCTCTGCGATCAGCACATGTTCAGCTCGGGGACGTCCCTCATACTCTTGATCCAGTTGAGGACGAGGGAGAGTTTCGTCAGCACTACGGCATGGTGACGGTGATGATGAAGTTACCGGCGCAGGGCTTAGCCTAAGCACTACGACGATATGATCGAGGTATGTAACTGTGGAGGGGGGCACCGCACACGTCTAAACAATGTCAACTTGTGTGTCTATGGGGTGCCCCCTGGCCACATATATAAAGGATGGAGGGAGGAGGAGGCCGGCCCTCAAAGGGCGCGCCCAAAGTGTGGAGTCCTACTAGGACTCCCTAGTCCTAGTAGGATTCCACCTCCCACATGGAATTGGAAAAGGGGAAGGGAAAAGGACAAGGAAGGAAGGGGGCGCCACCCTTCCCTAGTCCAATTCGGACAAGTCCATGGGGAAGGGGTGCGGCCACCCTTGAGGCCTTTCTCTCCTTTCCCGTATGGCCCATTAAGGCCCAATACGAATTCCCGTAACTCTCCGGTACTCCGAAAAATACACGAATCACTCAGAACCTTTCCTATTTCTGAATATAGCCTTCCAATATATCGATCTTTACGTCTCGACCATTTCGAGACTCCTCGTCATGTCCATGATCTCATCTGGTACTCCGAACAATCTTCGGCCATCAAATCACATAAACTCATAATACAAATTGTCATCGAACGTTAAGCGTGTGGACCCTACGGGTTTCAGAACTATGTAGACATGACCGAGACATATCTCCGGTCAATAACCAATAGCATAACCTGGATGCTCATATTGGTTCCTACATATTCTACGAAGATCTTTATTGGTCAAACCGCATAACAACATAAGTTGTTCCCTTTGTCATCCGTATGTTACTTGGCCGAGATTCGATCATCGGTATCTCAATACCTAGTTAAATCTCATTACTGGCAAGTCTCTTTACTCATTCCGTAATACTTCATCATGCAACTAACTCATTAGTCACAATGCTTGCAAGGCCTATAGTGATGAGTATTACCGAGAGGGCCCAGAGATACCTCTCCGAAACACGGAGTGACAAATCCTAATCTCGATCTATGCCAACCCAAAAAACACCTTTGGAGACACCTGTAGAGCACATTTATAATCACCCTTTTATGTTGTGACATTTGGTAGCACACAAAGTGTTCTTCCGGTATTCAGGAGTTGCATAATCTCATAGTCGGAGGAACTTGTATAAGTCATGAAGAAAGCAGTAGCAATGAAACTGACACAATCATAATGCTAAGCTAACGGATGGGTCATGTCCATCACATCATTCTCCTAATGATGTGATCCCATTCATTAAATGACAACACATGTCTATGGTTAGGAAACATAACCATCTTTGATAAACGAGCTAGTCAAGTAGAGGCATTCTAGGGACAATATATTTTGTCTATGTATTCACACATGTACTAAGTTTCCGGTTAATACAATTCTAGCATGAATAATAAAATTTATCATGAAATAAGGAAATAAATAATAACTTTATTATTTCCTCTAGGGCATATTTCCTTCAGTCTCCCACTTGAACTAGATTCAATAATCTAGTTCACATCGCCATGTGATTTAACATCAATAGTTCACATTTGTATGTGACTAACACCCATAGTTCACATCGCCATCTGACCAACACCCAAAAGGTTTACTAGAGTCAATAATCTAGTTCACATCGCTATGTGATTAACACCCAAAGAGTACTAAGGTGTGATCATGTTTTACTCGTGAGAGAAGTTTAGTCAGCGGGTCTGTCACATTCAGAGCCGTATGTATTTTGTAAACATTCTATGTCTACAATGCTCTGCATGGAGCTACTCTAGCTAATTGCTCCCACTTTCAATATGTATCCAGATCGAGACTTAGAGTCATCTGGATCGGTGTAAAAGCTTGGATCGATTTAAATCTTTACGACGAACTCTTTATCACCTCCATAATCGAGAAATATTTCCTTAGTCCTCACTAAGGATAATTTTGACCGCTGTCGAGTGATCTGCTCTTAGATCACTATTGTACCCCCTTGCCAAATTCATGGTAAGGTGCACAATAGGTTTGGTACACATCACATCATACTTTATAGAACCTATGACTGTGGTATAGGGAATGACTTTCATTCTCTTTCTATCTTCTGTCGTGGTCGGGCTTTGAGTCTTACTCAACTTTACACCTTGTAATACAGGCAAGAACTTCTTCTTTGATTGATCCATTTTGAACTCTTTCAAAAAAACTTGCCAAGGTATGTATTCATTGAAAAATCTTATCAAGCGTCTTGATCTATCTCTATAGATCTTGATTCCCAATATATAAGCAACTTCACCGAGGTCTTTCATAGAAAAAAAATCCTACTTAGGTATCCCTTTATGCTATCCAAAAATTCTATATCATTTCCAATCAACAATATGTCATCCACATATAATATCATAAATGCTACAGAGCTCCCACTCACTTTCTTGTAAATACATGATTCACTACAAGTCTGTATAAAACTATATGCTTTGATCAACTCATCAAAGTGTATATTCCAACTCCGAGATGCTTGCACCAGTCCATAGATGGATCGCTGGAGCTTGCGCACCTTGTTAGTAAGTTTAGGATTGACAAAACCTTCTGGTTGCATCATATACAAATCTTCTTTAACAAATATCCATTTAAGGAATGCAGTTTTGACATCCATTTGCTAGTTTTCATAAAATATGGCAACTGCTAACATGATTCGGACGGATTTAAGCATCCGCTACAATTGAGAAAATCTCATTGTAGTCAACACCTTGAACTTATCGAAAACCTTTTGCGACAAGTCGAGCTTTGTAGATAGTAACACTACTATCAGTGTTTGTCTTCCTCCTGAAAATCCATTTATTTAATATGGCTTGCCGATCATTGGGCAAGTCCACCAAAGTCCACACTTTGTTATCATACATGGATCCCATCTCATATTTAATGGTCTCAAGCCATTTCGCAGAATCTGGGCTCATCATCGCTTCCTCATTGTTCGTAGGTTCATCATGGTCAAGTAACATGACATCTAGAATAGGACTACCGTACCACTCTGGTGCGGACCATACTCTGGAAGACCTACGAGGTTCTGTAGTAACTTGATCTGAAGTTTCATGATCATCATCATTAGCTTCCTTACTAATTGGAGTAGGAATCACTAGAACTGATTTCTGTGATGAACTACTTTCCAATTTGGGAGAAGGTACAATTACCTCATCAAGCTCTACTTTCCTCCCACTCACTTCTTTCAAGAGAAACTCCTTCTCTATAAAGGATCCATTCTTAGCAACGATCTTGCCTTCGGATCAGTGATAGAAGGTGTACCCAAGAATTTCCATTGGGTATCCTATGAAGACGCATTTCACCGATATGGGTTCGAGCTTATCTGGTTGAAGCTTTTTCTCATAAGCATCGCACCCCAAAATTTAAGAAACGACAACTTTGGTTTCTTGCCAAACGACAGTTCATAAGGCGTCGTCTCACCGGATTTTTATGGTGCCCTATTTAATGTGGATGCAGCTGTCTCTAATGCATAACCCCAAAATGATAGTGGTAATCCGGTAAGAGACATCATATATCGCACCATATCTAATAAAGTACGGTTACAACGTTCGGACACACCATTTTCTGGTGGTGTTCAATGTGGCGTTAATTGTGAAACTATCCCATGTTGTTTCAAATGAAGACCAAACTCGTACTCAAATATTCTCCTCCACGATCAGATCGTAGAAACTTTATTTTCTTGCTACGATGATTTTCCACTTCACTCTGAAATTCTTTGAACTTTTCAAATGTTTCAGACTTATGTTTCATTAAGTAGATATAATCATATATGCTCAAATCATCTGTGAAAATTAGAAAATAACGATACCCGCAACGAGCATCAACAATCATTGGACCGCATACATCGATATGTATTATTTCCAATAAGTCACTAGCTCGTTCCATTGTTCTGGAGAATGGAGTTTTAGTAATCTTGCCCATAAGGCACGGTTCACAAGTATCAAGTGATTCATAATCAAGTGATTCCAAAAGGCCATCTTTATGGAGTTTCTTCATGTGCTTTAAACCAATATGACCCAAACGGCAATGACACAAATATCACTACAAAAAAATACACTTCCGTGATGATACGTGTTTGTCATAGTAGGTTGCGTTTTTTGTCATGCATGTACATCCATGAAGATTTTATGACAGAATCAAGATAGTCATACCTGTGCTGTCGTAGAAGTGTTCCATGACATTATGAAAATTATCATCACGGAAGTGTCCACTTCCATCGATAAATCACACGCCACAGAAGTGCTTTCGTCAAGGGTGACCGACACGTGGCATCCACCATAACGGAACGCCGTTCAGCTATCGGGTCGGGTTTTGGATCCAATAACCCGTTAACAGCCCTGACCAATGGGGATTTTCCACGTGTAAAATCATCATTGGCTGGAGGAAACACGTGTCGGCTCACCGTTGGGACAGATGTCATCCGCTCATTGGACTGAAGGCGCCTATGATACGGCGACACATGGCACGGCCCAACAGAGGCTCATTCCTGTGAAAAGGCCGACCCATTTGACTTGGTCAAAATGTGGCGGGCCGGCCCACGGAAAGCCTGTTAACGGACTGTTCGCATATAGCCCATTTACAGCCCGCTAACCTAGGGCCCGTTACGCCCTATCCGAATTAGGCCCAGTAGTGTCATCTGGGCCGTCCAATATGATTCAGCCCGTTTTAACTTCCGGCCCATGTGTGGACCATGACTTCTTTCGGCCCATATGAGGACCTTTGTAACTCTTGGCCCATTAACAGCCCGTGGTGAAACTGGCCCGTAATGAACAGTGGATCACTTTATACCCATTAACGGCCCGTTATTCCATTGGGCCATTTCCAGCCCAAGTTATCTTTTGGCCTTCTCAGTGCCCATTGATTCTTGGGCTCATTTGCAGCATTCGGTTACATACGGCCCGGCCCGTTACTGTCATTTTCTGCTTGTGGGCCAAATTCAGCCCGTCGTTACAGTCGGCCCGTTTGCGGAGTTAATACGTTGGGCCGTTTTCATGTCAAAAAAAAACCGTTGGGCTGTTTTCATAGAGTTATCAAATACAGCCTATTAACGGCCCGTTATGGTCCACGAATAGTACGGCCCATGATTGGCGAAATGATGATACGCCCCGTAGAAGGCCCATGGATCCTACAGCCCGTATGAGGCCCATGGATAGTACGGCCCATAGAAGGCCCATGGATCGTACGTCCTGTAGAAGGCCCATGGACCCTACGGCCCGTAGAAGGCCCACGGACCATAAGGCCCGTATAGAAGGCCGATGGATCCTACGGCCTGTATAGAAGGCCAATGGATCCTATGGTCAGACGAAGGCCCATGGATCATACGGCCTGCAGGAGGCCCATGGTTACAACAGTCTGTGTGTTGCCATGATTATTTTGGCCTAGTTACCAAAAATAGGTTATTGTGGCCACTAGAAAAAAACAGAAAAAGAACTGCAGTGACTACAAGCAAACAACTAAACAAGACAATAAGGAAATAAATAAGCAAGCAATTAGCGCTAGCCTATTACCGGTATTACACATATTACATCCATTGGGCATCAAAGTTCGCCACCTGCGCAAATATAGGGAACAAAGCAGCACATTACATACACTGGCTGTCAAAATTGGCCACCAGTGCAAATAAACACGGCAGCAAAACAAGAGCATAACTGAAACAACTTCAAAAGAGCTCAAGAAACGTTATCCTGGGTATGCACCATGCTGGCAATAAGCTTAGCAAGCTGATTAGCTTTGTCCTGTTTGGCGCTAAAATCCTCCAACGCTTGCTGTTGCACCAGAAAGTATGCATCTAAATGCTCCAGGGACTTCCCCAGTCCTTCCACTTCTTGTCGCAGCACAACTGATCGATGTCTTTCAGCTTGTAGTTGGGACTCAAGAAACCGAACTGATTCAGACAGTGAGTTTGAATAGCTTGTGCAAGCGGTAGTGGCCAGTAACTCGAACACTAAACCAAGACAGGACTTTGGGGTTGTCTCGCTGTCTTCAAGATAGTCTTCCTTAGCTGTTTTATCAGCTTTGTTGGAGACCAACAAGGATGTCTCACTATCTTGAACCTTATCTGCATTACTTCCTTTACCATTGCTTAATAAGGCTCTCTTCCCCAATATTCTGTAAGCATTCTAAAAGAAGAAACAAGCAGACACATAACAAGTTTAGCATGTACTAGTATATGAAACTCATTTCGGTGAACCAGTTCATTAGTAAGGTGGATAGGATTAAACTACCAAGTCTTCTATTGCCAAGTACTAGTACATAATAAAAGCATCAAACAAACACACACACACACACACACACACACACACACACACACACACACACATATATATATGTCCTATGGTCACTGCATTGTCTTGCCAAATAAAAATAGAGACACGGTTCAAATCATATCAGTTCAAGACAAAGCAGCAGTGAAAGAATACAAAAGCGTGGGAAACTACATGACACAACAAGATTTTGGATGGGTACCACGGGTCTACATGTACAACAACACTATTGGCTCTGTTGTGATGCTAGTAATGTGTATGATATGAAAGTCAACTGTATGCACAATTGAAATTGAAATCAAGAAAGCTATTGATAAGAGCAAACCTGTTAAAGAAACATGCATGAACATACCTGCTGTGTCATTGAAGTTTCGATTGGATCCTTCAATTTAAAAATAAGTTTGTATGAGTAAATACAGTGATACAAGAGCAAAGCAATCATAGTTAAAAAAAGGTTCGCCTAAGCGAGCGCTTAAGCGCGCCTAGGCTCTAGGCGTTGGCAAAACGCATTGCGCATAACTACGCATAATCTGTGCATAACTGCGCATAAGCATGCGCTTTGGTCAGTAAAGCGCAAGGCGGTGGCAAAACGCACAATTAACGCCTAGCACTTTTTTGAACTATGACAACAATGGAATCTTAAATTAGAACAGTTGTTCTTCAGGTTTAGGCACTTGTTCGACATGAACAGAGTACAGTAAGACGCAAGAATATAATACTTAAAAATAGAAAATGAGCTCATAGACCTTACCACATTCTTGGTTCGTGACCAGTACAGAACAAGGCGTTCCCAGTCACCGTCCAGCAAATGTGTCTCAGGAGAACGTAAGGGAATTTGATGAGTTTCTTTGCCGGTGAAGTATGTTTTCTTCAGGTAATTCCGATACTGCCACCAAGCATTCTTGAAGATAGCAGAGGTATTAGCACAGGTTACCTCATCCTGAGTTTCCAAATCAGTTCTTCTCTATAGAGAAAAATGGGAAAATTTGCTGTATTATAACCATCATGGAGGTAGGTTGTATGGGACGAAGCAAATTGCCATGAATAACATTACTTACACATAACTCCTGGACAAACACCTGCAACTGGCATTTTCCTTCATCTTCAGTATAACATTTCCAAGATGGGAAGATACGCACATACGATTTAACAACATCAAATGCGATAGATGCTAAACTACGACTAGCTAGTTGTGCTTCCTCCACAGGAATAGGCGTACTAACTGGTGGAGTTGGGGTTCGCCATGATAGTACTGGCCCTTTGGGAACTGGAGCTGCCTTACTAACCGCTCTTGTTTGGGAGCTCTGTGGTGGAGATGGTGCTGTGTCAACAGGAACTGGGTTACTATCGGCTGGGGTTGGGGTTAGATTGGGTGAAGCTGGTTCTCTGTCCATCGCAGTAGGGGTACAATCTGCGAGAGTATGGGAAATGTGTGGTAGGGCTGGTTCTTGTGCATGTACAACTGGGGTGCTATCTCCACCAAGAGGTAGCACTGCTTTATTTGAAGATCGTGGTTTTAGTTCGCTAGATACTGGCATCACCCGCTCCAATTCAAATGGTTGATAAACAGGAAACATAGTTGAATGTACAGACATTGTATGAGAGACAGATGCAATAGATAGTGTGGAAAAAAGAGGGCATGAAGTTGACATGTATATTGGTTAACTAAAACGGATAGCATGACATAATTTCACATATATGATGTCTATCTAAACTGGATAGCATAGCATAACATAATTCAAAGATATGATGAATAACTAAACAGGATCGCATGACATAATTCACCTACATGTTATCTATGTAATCAGGATCGCATCATTTAATTCACATATGTGATTTATATGCTAAACAGAGGGCATTCGATATGATGTCTGAACTAAGAACATGGTGTTGAATATTGTGTATATGATGTCTAAACTATGCAATGCAAGACACCGTATGCATGATATGAGCAGTATAACCGTGCCAAGTTAGAGCATACACCTCAGTGGGGGAATAGGACTGGTCATCTATCTCTGAATCCATCTCTGAGGAGCTATCGGGACCCAACAAGAGATCTGCTTCGACAGGTAGCACCGTCTGCTCTGAAGGCCTTGTTTTCACTCCAGATTTTTCCATCTCCCACCCAAATGGCTGATTCACAGGAATAGTAGTTTAATGTACAAATATTGTCGACAAATGGAAATGTAATGAAGAAAAGGATGGGCAAGATATCATTCAAATATATGATGCCTGGTTAAACAGGATGGCATTGCACATTTCACATATATTATGGCTGGCTAAAAGACATGAGACTGCATAATTCCCATATATGATATAGAAACTAAATAGGTGGCATTACAGAACATGTCTAAACTAAGCAGATGACATATATGATGTCAAAAGTAGGCACTGCAAGGCAACATATGCATGATATAACTAACATCATCATGCCAAGGTAGAGCAAACACCTTGGGGGGTAAATAGGAGTGGTCAGTGGCATCTGAATCCGCCTCAGAACAGATATCTTCCTCTGGATTGCAATCTGGAGAGGGTTGGGGAGGGTTTGCCATTGAACCCACCATGGAGCGATGTCTGTATGACATTGCATTGCCGCGCAAAAGTCTTCTCTTTTTCTCTACATGTTTAGCATGACCGTGTACAATATCTGACATGCATACGAAAAAAATATGGTGAGATTATGTAAGAGAGCATGCAGAAATTGAGAGTGATTGTAACAACCAGTGGATCGACGTTTTTCCGTTGAACCAAAACAGCCCTAATGGATCGACGTGAATGTATAGTAATAAGTGATGCAACAAGTGTACAACCTCTTTGCCGTAGCCGTGTTGACCTTAGCATCATTGGTTTGGTCGCTGAAGAAGTTGAGGCAGAGGTGGCTGTCGGAGGTGTGGAGGAAGATCTGAGGAATCTGTAGAGGCGTCTAGGGCACTGCTCTGTTGTGATGGATCATTCTGTCATTGGAGTAGCTTCGGTGAGCCGTAAGACGTCAAGGCTGAAGCAGCACAAGACAGACATCGTCAATCTCAAGTGGGATTCTAATAGCATCTCCAGTAGGTGATGTAAAATGGATGTAAAATTAACATCACCAAAAACCACCTAACTACAACTGATGAGGTAAAAACTGTTGACTCTGAACTTAACTGTCGAAACTGAAATTTACTGTGGAATCTGAATGCTACTGTCGAAACTGAACGCAATGGTAGCAGAGAGGCATTTGACATGTAGTTTAGGGAGGGCCTGCAGTTCATCTTCAACCTGCACCCCCCTGAGCTGCCAGCCACCACCGGCCGAACCGCCGGCCCCAGCGCCGCCTCGCCGCCCCGAAACAACTGGCCACCGCCGCCCCGGCCAGCCCTCTAGGCCCCCCGCCCCCCACCTTGAACCCTAAGATAGATAGTGGGGTACCTCTCCGGCGAGCCCGCGTCCCTGCTGCGGGTGGTTCTTCCTTAACTCCGGCGAGCCCCCAATCCCTGAAAATCGACTGACCCAAAAGTCGATTCAGTCGACTGAAGTGTGGCTTAATCGGAGCAGAGCAGCAGCACGAGCGAGGGGGAGAGCAGCAGCAGCAGCTGGGCGAGCGAGCGATCGAGCGAGAGCCGGAGCAGCAGCAGCAGTGCGAGCGAGCGAGGGAGAGCCGAAGCAGCAGCAGCAGATCCGGCTGGTATGGACGCTGCCGCCGAAGGGGCCTCGCACTGGGGGAGAGCCGCCGTGGAGATGTCGCCCCGGCGCCGGCTTCAAGGTAGCCGCTCCATGGGGGTGCGGGATGGAGCACCATCGGCGCCGGGAGGTTGAGTTAAGGAGAAGGTGCGATGCGATGAGTGTACAACCTCTTTGGTGGCACCAAGTAGCCATCAGCTTCATCCGAGGAGTCGGTGAGGATGCTACGGTTGCGGTGGAGCAGGTTAAGGCGGCACTGTGGGGATGGAGTAGCCGCGATAGACAAGGCGATCGTCGGAGTAGCTCCTTGGAGGTGGAGGACGGTGCGGCTGAACCAGCGGGACGGCGAGATGGATGACGGATCCTCATCCGGGGAGGTGGACGAGGGACGTAGAGCTGTTGTGGTGGACGACATCGTCGGGGAAGAGGCTCCGGCTGGGCAGCAGTGACGTGGCAGATGGAGGAGGGTGGGGTTTCGTGGATGGAGCGGAGAGGTTATGGCGGCCTGGGATTTTGAATGGCGAAAAGGGGGCGATGAGAGGGGGTGAAGCATGAGTTAGGGACGCGCTCGTCCAAAATGGAGGGTGTGTTACAAAAGTACCCACCACCAATTTGAACTAGCGGCCCTTTCGGCTCAGGGTTAGAAGGCGGATTTCGCGTGTCGGGATTTGGCAGCTGGAGGGAGTTTTCGCACGCATTGTAATTTCGGGATAGCAAGGCGCGGGTTGTGAAGGCGCCAGTTTTGAGAGCAGGATATCTGAATTCTCGGGATATAACAAGACGCGGGTTGAATTTTAGGGACAAGCCTAACGTGTAGTAATATTGTACTTGTACGTACCAAATCAATTCGCACTTCCCTCAACCAAAAAGAAAACAAAAAAAATAAAACTATTCACACCACACAAAGAGAGAGTCTTGCCCCGTTTTACTATACAAATGCTATTCAAAGCTACTCCGTCCTTCCATCTATATAGGGCCTAATGCGTTTTTTGATGCTAACTTTGACCAAATATTAGAGCAATGATATATGACATGCAAGTTACACAAAGCACACCGTTAAATTCGTCTGTGAAAGGTTCTTTCAATGATATAATTTTCACATTGTGCATGTCATGTACTATTAATCTTGTCAATAGTCAAAGGCGGTCTTAAAAATCTCATTACGCCCTATATAGATGGAAGGAGGGAGTATGAATCCATGTTATGTCCGATTAAATTTTTTTGCTTGCTGTATAATGCATGTAACCTACTCATACCAACATTTTAGTGCATTCCAAATGTCTATACTACCGCTGCAATTCGAACTAAATTTGAATTCGTTTATCTATTTCAATAAGAATCTACAATCATGATTGTTGCCAACTTCAACCATCATAGTTTCCTTGCTATCCGCCAGATATAAATTGGACGACCTATAATGCAGCATGGCAAGCACACCATCATCAACAACTCCATTTTTTTATAAGAATAGAGATAAAATATATTAAATGTAGTATAACATGTTCATAACCACACCATGTGTATCACCGTTATATATATTCACACATGCGTCGGTTTAAAACACTATGATAAATTTTCAAATATCCGAATTCGCTTTTTATAATGAAGTATATATGATCTCTATTCGTCTTTTACACCCACACAACCCTCTTATCTTTGTAGCTAGCTGTAGGACCTTGAAGTATGTCTAGAGGGGGGTGATTAGACTACTTGACAAATTAAAAACTTAACCTTTTCCCAATTTTAGAGTTTGACAGATTTTAGCTATCTTAGGACAAGTCAAGCAATCATCACACTATTCAAGCAAGCATGCAAAGAGTATATAGGCAGCGGAACTTAAAGCATGCAACTTGCACGAAAGTAAAGGGAAGGGTTTGGAGGATTCAAACGCAATTGGAGACACGGATGTTTTTGGCGTGGTTCCGATAGGTGGTGCTATCGTACATCCACGTTGATGGAGACTTCAACCCATGAAGGGTAACGATTGCGCGAGTCCACGGATGGCTCCACCCACGAAGGGTCCACGAAGAAGCAACCTTGTCTATACCACCATGGCCGTCGCCCACGAAGGACTTGCCTCACTAGCGGTAGATCTTCATGAAGTAGGCGATCTCCTTGCCCTTACAAACTCCTTGGTTCAACTCCACAATCTTGTCGAAGGCTCCCAAGTGACACCTAGCCAATCTAGGAGACACCACTCTCCAAGAAGTAACAAATGGTGCATTAATGATGAACTCCTTGCTATTGTGCTTCAAATGATAGTCTCCCCAACACTCAACTCTCTCTCATAGGATTTGGATCTGGTTGACTGAAGATTTGAGTGGAAAGCAACTTGGGGAAGGCTAGAGGTCAAGATTCATATGGTAGGAATGGAATATCTTGGCCTCAGCACATGAGTAGGTGGTTCTCTCTCAGAAATGGTAAGTTGGAAGTGTAGGTTTAGTCTGATGGCTCTCTCCACGAATGAAGAGGAGGTGGAGGGGTATATATAGCCTCCACACAAAATCTAACTGTTACACACAATTTACCAAACTCGGTGGGACCGGTTCAACAGACTCGGTCGGACCGATTTAGTAAACCTAGTGACCGTTAGTGATTTTCGGTGGGACTGACATGCAACTCGGTGAGACCGATTCGGTTAGGGTTAGGGCATAACGTAATCTCGGTAAGACCGATTACACAAACTCGGTGAGACCGGTTTTGGTAATAAGCTTCCCAGAGAGTTGGTCAGGTAAACTCGGTGGGACCGATTTGCTCTTTTCGGTGAGACCGAAATGTTACAAAAGGGAAACAGAGAGTTTACGTTGCAATCTCGGTGGGACCGATCGCTCACTTCGGTTAGACCGGAACGTTACGAAGGGAAACAGAGAGATTACAATCCCATGTCGGTGAGACCGAGATCCCTATCGGTAGGACCGATTTTCCTAGGGTTTTTGGCAGTGGCTATGACTTTTGAAATCGGTGGCGCCGGGTTGGAAGAATCGATGTGACCGATTTTGGCTTTGGGTTTAGGTCATTTGTGGATGTGAGAAAGTAGCTGAGGGTTTTGGAGCATATCACTAAGCACATGAAGCAAGAGGCTCATTAAGCAACACCTCATCCCTCCTTGATAGTATTGGCTTTTCCTATAGACTCAATGTGATCTTGGATCACTAAAATATAAAATGAAGAGTCTTGAGCTTTTGAGCTTGAGCCAATCCTTTGTCCTTAGTATTTTGAGGGATCCACTTTCATCATCCATGCCATGCCATTCATTGAGCTTTCCTGAAATAATAGTCTTGGAATAGCATTAGCTCAATGAGCTATATGTTGTTATGAATTACCAAAACCACCTAGGGATAGTTGCACTTTCAATCTCCCCCTTTTTGGTAATTGATGACAACATATAGATCAAAGCTTCGACAAATGATAATAAGATTGAAAACCATCGTCGCTTTGAGAAGTATGTGATAAGCAAGAGCTCGCCCTAAATTTGTGCATAGTTTAAAATTTGCTTTGGACTGCAAATGCACAAGGAATTAGGCTCATGGGTTACTCTTCCATGTCACATACATCTTGGTGGAACGCTCAAAATGATAAAGATTGAATACATGCACTCATCACCAAGCAAAGTGAATGATCACATAGGATAGATAAGATAATATCATCAAACATGCATAAGTGTAGCTTATGATCAAACACATGATCATCAATGTCTCACAAATAACAGCATAGTATCTCAAGCAATCAAAAGCAAACAAGTTTGAACCAGCAAATCAAGAGAGAATTAAAGCAACACTCTCTCTCTCTCGAAGCCTATGATCTATACATTTTTCTCCCCCTTTGGCAACAAGTTACCAAAAAGTTCATAGAAAATGCATAGTGCTAGATCGACTCTCAGGCTTGATCTTCAGTTGGTGGTGTAGAGATGGCTCCTTGGACGAAAGCTTCAGTTGATGTAGAGGGTGCTGGAGTTCATGCTAGAGCTGGTTGCACTGGAGCTATAGGAGCTGTAGCTGGTGCAGCTGATGTGGCTCTGGTGTCTGGCACTGGCACTGCAGCTGACCTCTGAGCTCTAGGCACTCTGGCAAAGACATTAGTGGTAGTCTTGCCCTTCCTCTCCTGCATGTCATCCTGTAGCTGCTCCACAACTGACTGAATCTCAGTTACCTTGACATCTAGTTCATAGAATTTTTGTTCCATGATTCTCTCCAAGCTCTCCTGATTTTGAGTGAGGGTGGTCAATCCCTTCTCAATCCTCAGAGATGATGCTATCAAGTAACCAAGCTCCTCCTCCTTGTTCTTCAAGAAATACTGAGATGCCTCCTCTTGAGTTGGCATCTTGGCAGCCTTCTCCTTCCTTGCCTTCTCCTTCTTCTCTTGAGCTTGAACTAATGATGGATCATCCTCATTCATGACAACCTCATTGTCCTCAAAGTCTGGATAGAGAGGAAAATGTTCCCTATCCAATAGATATTTGCCTGTGCCCATCTTTGAGTTAATCAACTCCTGAATCTGAGGGGCATATCCACAAGTCCTCTTATGATCTGCTGCAGTCCTCTTAATGGTTTCAACTATAAGGCTCATGACCTTGAATTTTTGTGGCACATCAAATAAATGCAACATATTGATTGCATGCCCTCTGATCATGTTGTGGTCGCCTGACTTAGGCAATAGAGTGTGCCTTAGGATCCAGCTGATTGTAGGCAGCCCTGACAGAAGAAAGTGGACTGATCCAAAAGAGAAAGTCTCTAGGGCTTTGTCTGGTATCTCCTTGTACATATGTGCCATGGTATTGTGTCCCATTTTCTTCTTGGCATATACATCCAGGTCATCATCATTTTCCTTTGGGGTATTTATCAGTTTTGCCCACTCCTCAACAGTTGACTGGTACCTTGTACCTTCAGACATCCAAACTATCCTCCCATCTGGATAGAAGTGTGCTGTGGAGTAGAATTGCATGATAAGTTCATCATTCCAGTTTGTGAGCTTTTGCCCAACAAAATCTGCAACTCCACAAGCAACAAAACTGTCTTGCACTCCAGGATAGTACTCTTCATTTTCCTTCATGTAGGTCCAGTCTACCCACCTCATATCACAAACTATGGGCTTCTTATCCAACAAGATTGTCTCATAGAAGTCCTGCTGTTCCTTTGTATGGAACCTGTAATCAACAGCAGTTCTTCTCCTTGTGGCATATGGATCTGCCATCCTCCATAGCCTCAATCCTGAATCTTTTCTGATGTTCATGTCCTCAGCCACATGATGGGCATCATTGTGATCTGGTATCTTGGGCTTGAGCTTCCTCAGAACTTGTCCTTCTTCATCTTCCTCCTCAGCAACCTCAGGCACTGGGGCCTTGTTCTTCTCAGCAGCTGGAATACTCCTGGTATTCCTTTTTGGTGCAGACTTGGCCTTGGGGGCAGCTTTGGGTGCTTCCTTGGGTTTAGATGTTGCAGCCCCTGATCTAATAACATCTCCCATAAGCTTTAGTGCCTTTGGTGCTGGTGCAGCAAGCTCTTCTTCTTCTTCCATCATGGAAGGTTGACCAACAACTCTGGCCATGGTCTTCTTGACCCTTTCCTTCCTTTTCTTTCCTTTAGCAGCAACTGGCTCTTTGGGATCAGGCTTTTCAGGCAGTTGAGTTGATTCTCTGGCTTTGGACATTGGTTGTCTTCCTGCAGGCCTTTTAATCTTCATGCCTGGCTTTGTATGCTTTGTTGAGCCATACTCCTTTTTGAGTACTACTTTCTTGGAAGTAGCCTCATCTTCTTCTGCTCTATAATCCTCATCTTCAGAGTCTGAGGTTCTCTTCTTCCTTTGCCTGGTAGCAGCCTTAGGCAGGTTGCTAGGAGTGCTCATGCTGCCTTCATCTGAAGTGCGGGAGGGACTAGTGCCCTCACTCATGTGCATCTGCCCTTCTGACCTGTTCTGGCTGTCACTCTTGTCTGACATGCTGCAAACACTGACTGTTGACCCTGTGAAGAGTTATAGATGAGATAGAGTGGATGAGCATCACAAAATGCAGAGATTTTTGCAAAAGAATGATTCAAAAATTCAGTTTTAGTTTTCCATAGAAAGCATTTCGGATCAACCGATTTTCAAACCCGGTGATACCGAAGCAGTTTTGGAACCTAAACTGATGAACTCGGTTGGACCGAGTCACAGTTCGGTGGCACCGAGACTGCTAGGATTTCACAAAGTCCTAAAATCGGTCGCACCGATTAGCAATTCTCGGTCAGACCGAGAGCTACTAGTGCAATGGCATAAGCCAAATCGGTGGGACCGAGTTTTTCAACTCAGTGGGTCCGAGATGGTTTCGGTGGAAACCTAACCCTAAATTTTCAAATCTCGTCTAATCTATGGATTGCATTGACTGGATAGGAGTGTTTCAATCGTGGCAAGAATCAATAAGAACACAATGTGCTAGGAATCGAACGAGGATAGCACTGTGATCGAGTCCATACCCTAGTTCGGCGATGAACTCGCTGCGGCGGCAACGGCGGGGTTGAATTCCCTTGACGGCAGCGGAGACCAGCGACAGGAGGCGGCTGGCGACAAGGAGACGATCCGAAGACCTTGGAGGCAGAGCGAGCTTATTGCGCGGGCGAAGGGGTTCGGAGGAATTTCCAAAATTTTTCCCGTGTCGATATATAGCCCGACCCTGTCGGTGTGACCGAGTGGAACAACTCGGTGGCACCGAGATGCATAACTGTGTTCAGTTACAGCAACTCGGTGTGACCGAAAAGTTCAAATCGGTTGCACCGAGATTGAAAACCTAGATCGACTTAGTGATCTCGGTAGGACCGAAATGGAGGAATCGGACAGACCGAGAATCACAAAGAAGTTTTGGAAGTTTAAGCCTATGATGAATCAGGAACTCCGAGTGCTCCTCACACAGAGTTGTTCGAATCTGACTTGATCAAATTTTGTGATGTAGCATGAATAGAATTTTAGACGAGAAAAGCATAGATAGCTAGAGAAAGTTCTTAGGCATTCTTTTCCATCCACTTGGCCAAAAGAAGAAAGAACCAAACAATCAAAACAATAAGTGGATGTCCTTGAATGAGTAAAATATGCACCAACATGCTCACACAATAAGATAGCAAATGAAATATGTGGCAAAGCATGCACAACCAATTCTAGCATCTATCAAACAATTGGTGATGACTAGGTCATCTATATATGAGTATATTGACCTAGGAGTCAAATGATAAACATTTGATCATAGGTCATACTCATCGTTTAAGCTCAAGTGGGGTTACCACTTTTACATAATGCATTGATGTGTTCACACCATTAGAGTTGCTTTGACTCAATTCTTAGAGTTAAGCTCCCCCTAGATGTGAGATCCCCTTTTAGAGGGATGAACTAACCTTGGGTTTTGTCGATGTTGACTTCATGTAGGTGTTGAAGATGTGGATGCTCAATTTTGATGTAGATCATTGGGAGCAATCCTTTGGAGTGAGTTGCACTTTCAACTTGCCTACATTGGTTAGTCCCACAAGGAACAAACAAGAATATCCATAGACAGAGAGTGATGCACACACAAGATGATGTCCATGAAAATATTAGGTTACCTTGTCCCTTGCCTTACCAACATGAGGGTTTGTGACTCCTTGAACTAGTGCAAGATGTGGAAGTTGATCGCACTTGTCCTTGCCATAATAATATGAATGAAGAATGCTGGCGGAGTCACCCTCAAGAACTCTCTAGTTCTTCTTCTTCGGGATCCACATCATCTTGATGGGAATCCTTGGATTTGTAGTTGTACTTGATGAAGTAGAACTTGATGTAGTCTTGGGAACCCACTTGACCGAGACTTTAGGTGCTTCTTCAAATGCATCAATCTCTTCTTGAAGCTTGTCCTTGCCTTTGTTCTTGTGGTCTTGTGGTGGAAGATCATCTTGAGCTTGTGTTCCCTTGAAGGAAGTAGGATCATACTTCTCTTGTTGAGGAACAAACTTCGTCTTGGGGTATTGATTTTCTTCCCACTCAACTCCACTGGCATTGAACTTTCGTTCAAAACCAACACCTTGATTCTTCCGGTGTCTTCCTTGCTTGCGTACAATTTCCCCGAATTGCTTACTCCCGGCAAGGCTCTTGTCAACACCTTTCTCTATAATTCCCTTCAATAAGCTATTTTCTTGCTCAAGTGTAACTTGGCTAAGAGAATCATTACTGGAATCAAGAGAACTACTAGAAGCAACAATATTGGATTTGACATTATTATTGTTACTACTAGAGGAAGTATCTTTCTTGTACTTGTTACTAGACTTGACTTGAGGCATGTAAGTAGATAAGAGTAAACACTTGGGAATGTAAGAAGAACTTTTCTTACGGAGATCATCATTGATTGCTTTTAAGAACTCATGCTCTTGCTCAAGATTGAGCTTTTCAAAGCGTAACTTCTCATGAGCCCATAAAAGTTCTCGATGATCTTCGAAGATAGTTTCATAAGCCAACTTAAGAGTGTTTAGTTCTTTAGTTAGAAGCTCAATTTTCTCCTTATCATTGTCATTCGTTTGATTAGCATGATTAATTGATTTTTCATCATAGTATTCATCACTAGAGTTGTCAACAAGTAAATCATCATCCACAAGAAAGTCATTTTCATCACTATTGAAATCAACATACTCAGGATGTGTTACCTTTGGACCTTTGGCCATGAAGTTCCTTCATTTGGTGAATCAAATATGTCGTAGGAGTTGGTTGACACAAGTGCTAGACCGGCAACACCTTCATCTTGAGTATATTCGGAGTCGAAGTGAAAGCTTCTCTCGGAGTGATGGTCGGAGTCGGAGCTGGATACCCATTCACCAACATGAGCTTGATGTCTTCGTTTTGTGTAGCTCCTTGATGACTTGTCCTTCCTTTCCGAATCCTTGCTTCTCCGTGAGGGTCTTCGCTCATAACGATCATCTCTACTCCTCCTCTCTCTTGGTGGTGATTCTTCTCTTTTTATTCTTCTTTTTTGAGAATCTTCTCTTCTTTTGTAGGGTTCCGTACACTCATTGGAATAGTGTCCAGGCCTCCCACAATTGTAGCAATTGCGCTCTCGACTAGAAGATCTTTTGTCATGATAAGACCTTGACTTCGAGCTTCTTTCTTTGCTTCTACTCTTGTAGAATTTGTTGAAGTTCTTCACCATTAAGCTCAATTCTTCATTGAAGGTTTGTTTCTCACTTGATGATGTGGGGGCTTCACTTGAGGCTTTGTAAGCACCACTTGACTTGTTGTGAAGTTCCTCCTTATCCTTGAGTGACATCTCATGAGCAACAATTCTTCCAATGACTTCTGTTGGCTTGAGATCTTTGTAGTTTGGCATCATTTGGATCAATGTGCACACGTATCATACTTTCCATCCAATGCTCTTAGGATCTTCTTGATGATGAATCTGTCGGTCATCTCTTCACTCCCTAAGCCGACAATCTCATTTGTGATAAGTGCAAGCCTAGAGTACATTTCAGCGACACCTTCACCATCCTTCATTTTGAACTTGTCAAGCTGACTTTGGAGCACATCCAACTTGGATTCCTTGACGGATTCGGTACCTTCGTGCATATCAATCAAAGTATCCCAAATTTCCTTTGCATTCTCAAGATGGCTGATTTTGTTGAATTCTTCGGGGCACAATCCGTTGAAGATGATATCACAAGCTTGAGCGTTGTATTGCATCATCTTCAATTCTTCCGCATTAGCTTCACGGTTCGGCTCTCTCCCATCAAATAATTCACCCTGCAAGCCAATACAAATAATTTCCCAAACGGCGGGGTTATGTCCGAGAATATGCATTTTCATCTTATGCTTCCAACTAGCAAAATTAGTACCATCAAAGTAAGGACCTCTACGGTGATAATTTCCCTCGCTAGATGCCATACTCTCCTAGGTTCAGAAACCAAGGCTATGACCACCAAAAGCTATGGAAATCAAAGCAAATGGAGACCAAAGCTCTGATACCACTTGTAGGACCTTGAAGTATGTCTAGGGGGAGGGGGTGATTAGACTACTTGACCAATTAAAAACTTAACCTTTCCCAATTTTAGAGTTTGACAGATTTTAGCTATCTTAGGACAAGTCAAGCAATCATCACACTATTCAAGCAAGCATGCAAAGAGTATATAGGCAGCGGAAATTAAAGCATGCAACTTGCAAGAAAGTAAAGGGACGGGTTTGGAGGATTCAAACGCAATTGGAGACACGGATGTTTTTGGCGTGGTTCCGATAGGTGGTGCTATCGTACATCCACGTTGATGGAGACTTCAACCCACGAAGGGTAACGGTTGCGCGAGTCCACGGAGGGCTCCATCCACGAAGGGTCCACGAAGAAGCAACCTTGTCTATCCCACCATGGCCGTCGCCCACGAAGGACTTGCCTCACTAGCGGTAGATCTTCATGAAGTAGGCGATCTCCTTGCCCTTACAAACTCCTTGGTTCAACTCCACAATCTTGTCCGAGGCTCCCAAGTGACACCTAGCGAATCTAGGAGACACCACTCTCCAAGAAGTAACAAATGGTGCGTTGATGATGAACTCCTTGCTCTTGTGCTTCAAATGATAGTCTCCCCAACACTCAACTCTCTCTCATAGGATTTGGATCTGGTTGAAAGAAGATTTGAGTGGAAAGCAACTTGGGGAAGGCTAGAGATCAAGATTCATATGGTAGGAATGGAATATCTTGGCCTCAACACATGAGTAGGTGGTTCTCTCTCAGAAATGGTAAGTTGGAAGTGTAGGTTTAGTCTGATGGCTCTCTCCACGAATGAAGAGGAGGTGGAGGGGTATATATAGCCTCCACACAAAATCTAACCGTTACACACAATTTACCAAACTCGGTGGGACCGATTCAACAGACTCGATCGGACCGATTTAGTAAACCTAGTGACCGTTAGTGATTTTTGGTGGGACTGACATGGAACTCGGTGAGACCGATTCGGTTAGGGTTAGGGCATAACGTAATCTCGGTAAGACCGATTACACAAACTCGGTGAGACCGATTTTGGTAATAAGCTTTCCAGAGAGTTGGTCAGGTAAACTCGGTGGGACCGATTTGCTCTTTTCGGTGAGACCAAATGTTACAAAAGGGAAACAGAGAGTTTATATTGCAATCTCGGTGGGACCGATCGCTCACTTCGGTTAGACCGAAACATTACGAAGGGAAACAGAGAGATTACAATCCCATCTCGGTGAGACCGAGATATCTATCGGTAGGACCGATTTGCCTAGGGTTTGTGGCAGTGGCTATGACTTTTGAAATCGGTGGCACCGGGTTGGAAGAATCGGTGTGACCAATTTTGGCTTTCGGTTTAGGTCATTTGTGGATGTGAGAAAGTAGCTGAGGGTTTTGGAGCATATCACTAAGCACATGAAGCAAGAGGCTCATTAAGCAACACCTCATCCCTCCTTGATAGTATTGGCTTTTCCTATAGACTCAATGTGATCTTGGATCACTAAAATATAAAATGAAGAGTCTTGAGCTTTTGAGCTTGAGCCAATCCTTTGTCCTTAGTATTTTGAGGGATCCACTTTCATCATCCATGCCATGCCATTCATTGAGCTTTCCTGAAATAATAGTCTTGGAATAGCATTAGCTCAATGAGCTATATGCTGTTATGAATTACCAAAATCACCTAGGGATAGTTGGACTTTCACTAGCTCTAACTTTCTCTTGTGCATGCACACACCCGCATCCCTCTCACCCTCCCTCAGCATTCTCTAGCTCCATCACGCAAATTCGTCTTTTCACTTTAGGTCATTCACACGCGGTGTGTGTAGGCCCCCAGCTCCTTCTTTACGGCACACATCGATCGATATGCTTATCTAGCCAGGTGTGCCTAGCACAAACACAAGCTTCCCCTCTTCTATTGTCACCGTCCATGCCTCACTCCCACCACTCTATTCATCGTTCTCGTACTCGCACACTCCTCTCCCTCGATATAGTATGCCTCTCGTACCACCTCCTACATGCATCCCTCTCTCTCTATCCTTCTCCTCGTGCCTCATTTGCTTCTAACACACACATGCATGTATACCGATCGATCTCCCAACATATACCTAGATCGACTTTAACTACCCCCCCATCGATCGATGTACCTCACAAGTTATGTCTCTCCTTTCTCTAACAAAGGGCGATTGATCTTCCTATGTAGTTACGTCTGCTTACCACAGCCACATCGTCCCCCCTCATCATTTGTGCATGCCTTTTGACTTGTCTCTCACACGCACGTGCACAGACAACAAGCAGCCATCTCCTCTCTTATTGATATTGCGGGCGTGCCCTCCGTTTGTCTAGCAAGCCTATCCCACCATTTGTTAGAAGCAACTCCACTACCACCCCCTCCAACACTCTAGCTCTGTCTCTCTCCCAACCTTATTCCTCTCCTACACATATGCATGGATGCCGATCGATCCCCCTTAATACATGAGGTAGATCGATCTCCTTAATACATGAGGTAGGCCTCTCTCCTCCTCCACACATATACCAGCCATTGTACCTCTATAGTTAATTGGGCCTCCCTCTTCCCCCACCACACACCGATAGTCAAGCGCTGCAGGTAGGTATCCATGCCACAAAGACAAACTGCACATGTCCCCTCTCACGTTCCAGTAGGCCAGCCACTCTATATCTTTGACGTGAGCACACACAAATTCGATGGCACTCTTTATCGATCGCGCGCGCACACACACACATCATCCCTCTCTTCAATTCTATGGACACCTCAAGCCGATGATACCTCCACTCTCTTCTCGAGGATCGCCCCTCTATATATATGTTATATCCAGGACTCTATTTCACACACATTGCATATGTTACATTTTTTGATTGACCCCCCCCTAAAAAAAAACTCTCAAGAACCCACACACTATATCTCTCTAGGTTTGTATCTCTCTCACACAACCCCACGTAGGTGGTGTACGTATACAAGAAGAGAATACGTGCACCATGCACGTAGTCATGCTTCGTGCCCAGCCACACCCGCGCGGGTACACGGTGGAGCTCATTTCTTTACGAAATGGAAGCCCACGTGCTAATTTGAACGCCTATAGCGGTTGTTTTCCTAGGGAGGTCGTGTACCACGCGTGCACGAAACAAAGTTTGACTTGACGTGTTGCCGCGTTATTTTTAAATAAAGTTATAGTGCTCAATGGCACGTGCACATAATATAAAATGATTTTTATGGAGAAAAAGGTAGTCCGCTCACTATATACAATGGAGCATGCCTGCCTGGTTTGTCGCTCTTCAGAGTATCTCACACAAGGCTGCGGTGGCCTCTCTCTCTCTCATCGTTGGTCACTGATCCGGCCGCATCCCGTCCGCCGGGGGCAAGGGAGTGCAGTGGCCTCTATCTCTCTCACGTTGGTCACTAATCGGGCCGCATCCCGTCCTCCGGGGGAAAGGGAGGAACTGCATCGTTTCTCCGTTCGACGGCGCCGAGGCACCACTTCCCGATTTGTGGTACACGTCGTTCTCTCTGACCAAGCTCCGGCGCCGCATGGCCTACGCCACCTGCTCGCAGATTCCGCCCGCCGCCGCTCACCTAGTTACATCTCGATGACCTCCAGGTATCCCCTCCGACCTTGCTCCACTGCCCGTCTTCCCACGTTGCTGCATGTGGATCTTCCATAGTTCTTTGCCCAAAACGTAGCTCGTCCGACGTACTTTCCATATTGCATTCTCGTCCTCACACCGTTTTAGACAAACACAACCGTGTTGTTATCTTCCCTTAGGACAAGGAATATGCTTCTTTTTTGTCGTCGCATGTGTCATCAACTGTTATTGGCCAGTAATTGTTTCATTTCTACCTCTTTTTTGCAAACAGGGCTATCCATTTCACCTCGTTGCTATTGCGACCTTTTGGTGAACTGCACAAATCACTTTTTTCTTAAGAATGTTTTGTGCAGTTGTACTAAAATGTCACACGGGCAACGTCTCTACATTTCAGTGAGACTGCACAAAGGGGGATTGGTTTTGCTCTATCCTCCTCATCCAACTCCGAGCCTAATTTTCTCCAACTAGTTAGTCTTAAGAGAGACTGCAAAGGTGACCGGCTTCTATTTGTGTGTATATTGTTTCATCAGCAGTCCTCTATTAGCATAATCACACTTAATATCTTTGGAACAGGGACGCTCAGCTCTATTTTAGTGCAACTGCACAAAATGACCGGAATGTTGCATGCTCCAGACAACTACTTTTTTCCCCAACATGCCTTGTTGATTTAGACAGAGCTGGGGGGACGTTGCTGCCAATGAAAGCATGGATCAATTTTAAGTTAACACCTTCTCACAACTCTGTCTTCAGTTGTGATGTAATTATTAGCTCTGATCTGCTAATAATTGACATACATTAGCAAGGAAGTTAGTTTTTTATTGTTTCCGAAAGAGCATCGATGGCAAGACACGCGAAACAAAAGCTGAAAGCTCACACCATTGTACAATTTCATGTCGCTGGAAAATTATTTGTATAATACGTCAATTATGTAAACAAATGATGGAAGCTTGATAGCATTGCGAGAAGCCTCTTCATCATCCGGGTCCATGTGCCATGCAGAAAATTATACTCCTTCATTCCTAAATATTTGTCTTTTTACAAATTTCAAACGGGCATATTTTAGAGTGTAGACTCACTCATTTTGCTTTGTATCTGTACTCCCTCCGTTCCTAAATATTCTATTCGTCTTTCTAGAGATTTCAACAAGTGACTACATACAGAGCAAAATGAGTGAATCTACACTCTAAAATATGTCTATATACATCCGTATGTGCCAGTCCATTTGAAATCTCTAAAAAGACAAATATTTGAGTAGTCACTCGTTGAAATCTCTAGAAAGACAAATACTCCAGGGTATATTTAAGAACCGAGGGGGTAGTGCACAACCGCATGGGAGACTCAGCCTGGTTGTTGCGCCGCATTAATAGTGAGTAATGAGCAGTCAAATCATAAGCCCCACCTTTCCCACTGTAAGTTGCTCTGAAGAAGCAACCATCAATACACTCTTCTTTGAATCCGCTCATACTACTCCATCCGTCACTGTTTATACAGCGCGCTTCAGAAAAAAGAAAAATATCTGTGGGACCAAGGCGACTAGCGATCGGCCTGAAAAATATCATTGGTAGTTATAGCACGGCGTCTATTACTAGAGGGAATAATGCGTACACACATGCATGCAGTGCTTCCACCCCGGGTGCACACATGCATGCACTTACTCCACTCCGTAGTAGTACATAGTACATGGAGAGAAAATTGTGGACTTGATTGCGGTTACCACACCCTAATTAATTGAGCATTAAACCAAACACGTCTAAAGTCTCTCTGGTGGTGGAAATGCATTGAGAGAAATGCATCATAATGAAGCACGCCCTGTAAACTGTGATGGAGGGAGGAGTAGTATGAAGGTGCAAAACCAAGTACTCGTATGGCCAATCGGTCAACACACCTCCTCTTAGCATATCACTGACATGTGGGACAGGAGTGTGAGCAAACCGATCTCAATTGACGGCAAAGAGCCAACCCGCCGTTCCTTGAGAGAGACGGGGAGCGAGAACACATAGACGGGCTCGCACGGAGGCCAAGATATATTCAAGCATGGTTGGTTGATCGATATCATTCATTACATGTTAGGCTGCCGTTTTCCGCCCTTCTCAGGAAGTAACGTGTACTTTATCAGAGATAAAAATAATAATAGTACAGACGCTCCACCATGCGGTTCTAGCAGTAGTACTACTCGTACTACTGCGCTTGGCTCTTCGCCTCTTCGTGAAGTCGAACAATGATGGTACTCCGCATGTTGGGTACTACAGTGTATGCCTCTTACAATCTGACACCGAATGGACTGATGCATGCCCATCGAGGGTAGGTTGCATTAGTCAAAAGGCGTAAGCGAGCTTCGCCTCGTCTTGCAAGCTTCTCCTTGTTCTACGAGTTGACGGGACACACCAAAAAGTAGTGCTAGTCCATACTCCCTCCTTTCCGGTTAATATGGCTTAATCTTTTTTGCGGGTAAATGAGAGAGCTTTATTCATATATAAGAATTCTTAGGATGATCAACCAAGACACTGGTCACTAGGAAGAGGGGTACCCCGCAAAAAAAGAAGTAGGAAGCGAGGTGTTTCATCAAGCCAGCTCTCGACAACATTCAAAGTGCAGCAAGCACGGTTTGCACGAAGATGTGCCGCAAGGTTTGCTGACATGTTTACATGCTGAATAACAAAAAAGAGAGGAAATATTACCGAGCACTACTATTTGTAACAGGATATGAGCCAGAATTAAGCGAGAATTGTGGCGAGTGTTCCATGCAATCAACTTCCATTATCACATGCGAGAACCCTCGAACAGAACCAAATGTGTTGAAGATTGCTTTATCACATTTTAAAATTATAATAAGAGTGCAGACGCTCCTCCATCCGGTTCCTAATACTAGTATAATATGTACCTTTATAGACTATAGTAGTAGTACTAGTACTAGTAAACTTTGCGCTTGGATGTTCGCCTATTCGGGAAGTCGAACAATAATAGCACTAGTAGTATAGTGTATGCTTCTGGCAATCTGACACCAAATTAACCGTTGCAAGTCCACCGCCTGAGCGAGGGAGAGCTTGCATTAGTCAAAAGTTTCTCCTTGTCCTGCGATCCACCGCGCGCAAGCTTCTCCTGTCCTGCAACCTTCTCCTCGTTCGGCAAGTTGACCGGACACAACAAAGTAATGCTAGTCCATACCGCCTCCTCTCCGGTTAATATGGCTTAATTTCAAACAAGATAAATACATTGTCTGTCACTGTATATTTGTAAAAATACGGTCAATGGACTTCATAATATGCTCATTGCGCTCGATATATATATTTTCCGGTGTTTATACGGTCACTAGCTCACCCTGACTGAGTATGTGTGTGCATGCACGTGTAGGTTGAGCACTTGAGCGTGACCGTGTGTGTTCCGTCGTGTGATTGGACATGCATGCATTAGGGCGTCGCGTGCGTTTTGGCTTCCATGTGTACGTGTGACTGTTGCATACACGTAGGGGGAGTACGCGTAGGGGCCACTAAGGAGCAGTCAAATCACACAGTAAGTTAGTCGGAAGAAGCAACGATCATTTCACTCTTGAATGACACGTACGCAATATAAAATGGTAGATATGGAGAGAAAAAGAAAACCACTATATATACAATAGCAGGAGCCTAAGCTACAAGCCTGCTTTCTTAGGTTGCTCTCTTCACAAGCATAGAACGACGGGCCTGATCCCGCAGCTGGGGGAAGGGAACAATGTTCTTCGTAGACGCGGTCGACATCGGCAAGGGAGAAAACCCACAGTCGGTGTGTCCCAATCGGGGGTCACCGCGGTATGGGCCAATGTCGCGTCCCAACCGCCCTTCTAGCTACAGCCCAACGTTCCAGGTAGTCCACCTTCCTTTTGGAGCCGGCTTGCTCCACTGTTGTAGCTCCATCTCCATGTTGATCTTTCTCTACTTCTACCAGCTTCTACTTGTGATGAGTTTATGTCTCATGAACTAGTGCCAGTACTATTATTCTAATCAAACTTCTTCAATATCTTTGCCATCAGGGATGCTCAAGTCGATTTTAGTGGAACTTCACAAAAGCATCGTATGATCCGAGGGTGCCAACCGTCTTTCCTTCGACAGGTTCTACCTGGCCAGGAAATTAAATCATGTTTAGGGTTTAGGGTTTAAGTCGTAGTGACCCCATTAGTAGTTTTTCTTTTGTACACGCTCTCACAACTCTTTTCTTTAGTTGTGAAGTAAATATTGCCTATGATCTGTGAATCATTGAGATGCATCATCATGCGTGTTAGTTTTCCTTTGTATTTGATGGAATGTTGTAATGGGGCAACCTTGGAATAGGAATGAAAATGGAGTGGAAAGTTTCTGTTTTTCCGGAGAATAAATAGAAACGGAGAGAAACCAATGTTTTGTTTTGTTGGATCGCACCATCGAGCAAAACCAACGTTTAAATCACGTCTGTCGTGTTTGTGTCTCACCCTCCTCCATGGCTCGACCCCACACGATCGCTCGGCATGACATTCATCGCAAACCGAGTATACGATAACTTTCCCGCCTGCTTGTCGATGGACCGCGCCATGGAGTACTAGCACTACTGAAAGAGATTGAAGGGTTGGGGGAGGACAGCTAGCTGTAGCAAGGACTCCCAAGAACTTTTTACATGCATGTTGTAGCCGGCTATTGTGACCTTTGAACGCGGAGCAGCCGCGTGCACCCGAAAGCGGCGCGGGCGACGCTCTCTCGGCCGGCGCGCCGCTTCAATGCCGACGCCAGTGAGAGTTCGCTTCCGCTCTGGCCGTGCATGAATGCGGCACAGACTGTTTCGGGCGGGAAGCACGTGCGGGTGATGAAGAGGGTTCGGGTTGGTCAGAACCGGCCGTGGCAGCGGTCCGGACGTGCGCAAACAAGAGATGATGTACGTTAATATTGCTGCGTATATAATTAACAACGTAAATAATGTGCCAGTTGGATAAATATGATTGGAGATGGAGATGGAAATAGAATTTTACGTAAACATAGATATGCTTGTCTATGTCTATGTGTGTGTGCGCGACGACTCTCGCGACCTAGAAGCGGGGGCGTGTTTTTGATTGAGTTTTCTTTCTTGGTACGTTAGAAAATCAGTTTGTCTAATTCACATCTAGATGTTATTTAAGGATATCACATCTAAGCTCCCACAAGTATATAATGTAGCAACAAGAAACAAAAAAAACTAGGACAAAAAAAATCGATCACAAACAACTTAGATGTGACATAACTATGTCACATCTAGATGTGTCCTAGACAAACCCTTAAAAAATTGTCCGCCAGTTTCCGTTTCTTTTTTCCGGGAATGCACATATTCTATTTAAAACCACTGCTATGGAGAGATTTTTTACTCCATTATAGCCTCTTGTTTGATAGAGTTTCTCGCATCTCGCTCTCTCACCCTCTCCATATCAAAACAAGATGATAGTGTCCAATCTATCTCTCTCCTCACCGGTGGTCAAAGATCCGGCCGAATCCCGTTCGCTGCGGGAGGTGAGCAGGTGCAGCGTTGACGTTGTTGCCGTCGGCGACGGAGGAAGCCGATGCGCACTGTCCTCTCAGAGCCGGCGCTGGCGTGGACGAAGTTCCTCCGCGCCCTTGTTCGCTGCCGTTGTGTGGGCAGATCCCGCCCGCCCGCCGAAACGACATATCGCCCACCTGAGGTATAACTTCTTGTACCGTTCCAGCTCCCTAGGTCGCTGGGTGTGGGTTTTCTTCTATGCGACTACTCCCCAGCTCCCCATGCATAGTAGCTAGGGTTCGTCGGCTGGTCCAACATCACCTACTAGTACTATTATAGAGGAAATGCCACTCAAAAAGTTGTCCTGATTTATGCGTCGGTGAATGTATACATGTTGTTTCGACAAAAAGTACATGATGGTTGTGCGGTCATTGTCCATATGGTGGTAGTACTATCACTGGTTAAATGAAGAAATGCTTTTATTCTCGGGTATCCTGGTTTAGTTCCCATCAAGATAATTATGATGCTTCTGTTTGTTTGTGTACTTTTCATTAATTCTTATTGACAATTGAGATGTCGTTGCTAACCCTTTTTTATATTTTTTTGGAAACAGTGATGCGTGTCTCCATACCCGGGCATGTCTTCCTCAATTTTAGTGGAACTGCACAAAACTGGATGGCATTGTTTTTCCGCCTCACTGTCCTCTGCCACGTGGTTCTTCCTTCCTCAAGCTTGATTACTTAGAAGAAAAAGACCACAGTGAGGATTTGTCGAACTTCATAGGTGCCTCACCCAAACTTGATGCCAAATGGATGATGCATCACCACGAGGACCTATCGATGCTCATGGTTGCGCCTCGTGGTTGCGTCAGCTGGTGAAGCTGATCGATTTTCAATGAAAAACAAGCTTTCTTCCATCAGTGCTCTTTGCTTGTTACGCACAAAGATGATATCCTTTGTCAGTTCACCTTGGTTGCGTTGGAGACGCAGTCGTCTTTCATGTTGGTGCAATTTTATCACACAATTGGCTATGAACCAAATGTTTCCTCGAAGAAGGATCGACGTTGGTACTAAGAGCATAAGTTTTGTATCGATTTCTAAGCCTTCTCACAACTTTGTCTCCAGCTCCCCTGTAATTTTATTTGTCCAGCTATTAGCTTTGATTTAAAAAATGGTGTGGACTAAAAACCCGGATGGACATAGTAGCCCTCCATTTTTATTTACTACGTGTATTAGAGTTGACTGAAGTCAAACTTTGTAATACTCTCAAACCTTTCCGATAATTGAAATTAAAATTCTTTATTTGTACACACTCTCACACGTTTCCGATAATTTGGCGCATGTGTGGTTGTTCACTTAAGGGAGGGTAGTGTCCCACACGTGAAGGACAGGAAGTGCAACCAGGACGTGTGGGCGTGGATCGTTAGTTCATCGGAAGTAGTACTAGTTTTCTTCACTGTACATTAAATAAAGTGTTTCATTTTGTACTTACACAATTTAAAACGATTGTTATCGAGAGAATAAGAAAACCACTCCACTATATATTAGTCGTATACACGAGAGTACTATATGGACGCAGCTTCATTGACTTAGTGCACCTGCCTTTGGGTTTATGACAGGTGGGCCCAAAATGTGGCTGGCTCACCTGTCATACCGCCAAAAGTAGGTGCAGTGAAGGCACTGGAGCTCAGTCTGTACTACAGTAGTATATATATAAGCGGGAGCCTCAGCACTTGTTCGCTAGGGTTTGAACTCTCCACACTCTCGCCGCACTACATATATGTTACATGCTGGAGGCTCAGCATTCATTTGCTAGGGTTTGCTATATTCACAATCTCTCACCCTCTCTTCACCAGATCTAAACAAGACTACGTTGCCTCTTGTCTCTCTCTCCCCCCTCACAGCTGGTGAAGGAGGTGTCCGTATCCCGTCGCACCGAGAAGGGGAGGAGGTGCAGCATTCACTCTATCGCCTTCGGCGAGGGAGGCAATCCACTGCCGGCTACACTTTTCTCTTTCACCTAGCGCCTTGTGCGGGAGGGCCACCGACCCCTTCTTCCTTGCTGCCGTATGTAGTGTGGGAAGATCCGGCCTCCCACCGCACGCCTTGCCACATCCCGACGACCCTAAGGTATAAGTTTCTTTGAAACCGTCATTGCTCTAGCTGCATGTGGATCTTTTTCGACCTGTAGTCGAATCTAGGTCTTGGTTCAAAGAGGAAAGAAGGGTGCGGTGGGGTGGAGCATGAATCTAGGACGTGGTTCAATGAGGAAAAGAGGGAGGAAAAGTAGTATAGACTGGCTATCTAGCCGCTTTGTTGGTCCAAAAGGGAAAAGGGGGGTAACCCAGTACACACATCTGTAAGGAACCGATCTCTTTGTTGAAAAGGGAAAGAAACTGGGGGGGGGGGGTCGGGTAGTTTGTGCAGGACTAGATTTGCTGCCCTCACATAGGAAAAAAGTTCAAAGAGAACAAATATGGGACCACCACAGATATGCTGCTTGGCTACATACTCTGCATCACCCATTAATACATGTGGACGCACATGGTGCTAGCATGTCCCATACAACTATTTTGCTGTTGTTAATCTAAGAATGCCGCCGGAGAATTGAAGCAATGCCACTGTAAAAAGTAAATTACATTTTTTAATGAATGTTGTTTCAACAGAATGTCTCTGTTAATATGAATCAATGCAACCATTTTGGAAATGCTACTATCCTACTTTGTTTTCCATCCAAGATAAGTTAGATGCTTCTTTCTGTCACCGTTTGTTTCATCCTCCTTTATCGGCAAGTAATTATTTCCTTTGTTGCCTCTGTTAAAACAGGGGTATCGATTCAACTTGTTGCTATTGCGACATTTTGCTTCGCTACTCAAAACACTTATGTTTTAAGAGTGTTTTGTGCAGTTCAACTTGAATGTCACACCAGTGACTTTGCTTAATTTTGGTGGAACTGCACAAAAGGAGATCGAGATTTGTTTCCAGTCTTCGTGGCGAGTTGTTTCAAATCTTGGTATCAACCACATGATGTGCAGTGTGCTTTGAGATGTTGTGCTACTTGTTTTGGTACTATTTTAAATAAATTTGCTGTCTTTTCCCATTAAGTAGTGAACAAAAATGGGACCAACCCAGACATGATGCTTGTTGCTTTATTACAACAAATTTAGCATCACCCCCTTTATAAGCTAGTAATTGATGCCACTCTTAGAATTAAATACTGAATCTTATTTCAAAACTGCAACACTTGTTAGGGATTGGCGGGATTACCAATTTTGTGGCCGCATGTTTCATCCTCCTTTATTAGCGAGTAATTGATTCCTTTTTTGCCTCTGTTTAAACAGGGATATCTATTCAACTTGTTGCTATTGCGACATTTTGCTTCGCTACGCGAATCACTTTGCTTGATTTCAGTGCAACTGCACAAAACGAGATTGGATTTCCTATTCGTGTTGGCAGATTCATATTTTATCTTGTCCATCTCATGAAAGGTCAGTACAGGCCTTCATCCACATGATTGCAGTGTGCTTTGAGATGTTGTGCTACTTGTATTGGAACTGTTTTAAATAAATGTTCAATTGAAGCTATTGTATTGCTATCTTTTCCCATTAAGTAGTGAACAAAAATGGGACCAACCCAGACATGATGCTTGTTGATTTGTTACAACAAACTCTGCATCACCCCCTTTATAAGTAGATGGAAGCACATACTGTTGTTGCACCCACTCTCCCCTGGAACTGTTTATGCTTTTCGTTAATCATAATGCCGCTGGTAAAATTAAGCAATTCCACTCTCAGAATTAATTAACTACTGAATCTTACTTCAAAACCGCAACACTTGTTAGGAATGGTACTATCCTGCTTTGTAGTTCTTTCTACATGTTTAACCAAGGTATTGTTATGATAATGTCTCTGTTAAAATGAATCAGTTGCATTGTTTTAGGAATGGTACTTTTCTGCTTTGTCGTTCTTTATACATGTTGAAACAAGGCATTGTTAAGATAATGTCTCAGTCAATATGAATGGATCACACTGATGGAGAATTGCTACTCTCCTGCTTTGTTTCCCATTAAGATAAACTAGATCAGTAGATGCTTTTCTTCTGGGAGTACAAGTCATCAACCGTTATTTCTCAGTAATATTGTTTCCCTTATACCTATTGTTGCTTACAGGGATATCAAAATTAAAGCTCGGTTTTATTCTGACTTCGATTTTAGTTGAACTGCACAAAAGGAGCCAATGTGTCCAAGGCAAACTGCTGCATTACTGGGTCGAGTTGGTTGTTCCACTTTGCAGAAAGAAGCAGTCACTTTTTGCGCTACATTACAGAAGGAATGACTGAGAAGCTTTACAAAATATTATTAGACACCGGTGACATGACTAGTCTGCAGAGACCATTGGCAATTTAACAACACGTGGAGTGCCCTTGGCAAAAAGTGCCCCAACAAGTACAAGAAGCTACGACAGGACTCCACGATCATAGGCATTACATATTTTGAATGGGAAAAGCTTGTCAAAGTTTAATCATTGATGTTAGCAAGAAGACGTTAGTTTATGTGTCAGTAGGATCCTTTCCTACTGTCTTTAACCCTTCCAAAAAAAGAATTCGCTAGTTTAATATATTGGAATTGGAAAACCTTGTCAAAATTTGCTCATTGATGTTAGCCAGAAGACATGCATTTGATATTTTTGAGTGGGATGCCCTTGCTGTGAGCAGCGTTGAGTGTTTTTTCCTATTCTTGTGTTCAGTTTAGAAGTAAATAGTTACTCTGCTGAAATATTCCTGTGTTAAGAGTTTGTTCTGAATATTGTCTATGTAATGCCAGGCCTTGTGTTTAATTGCAAAGTTGAGCTTGGAATGTTGTGGCATGCGGCATCACGAGCTATTCACCATGCCTCCTGAGAATAATGCTTCGTATTGTTTTGCATGTGATTTGCTTGTTAAGAAGATCATCCTCTTCTGTTGTTTCCGTGCTTAAGAAGTTCATCGTCCGATGTTTCATTCATAGCCTATACGACAAGTCGGGTAGGTTAGACGTTAAACCATATGATCTTCCGACCAACTCATGATATTAGGCTGTGACTGGATCGTTGTTTTCCAACCAAAACCGCTTGTAAAACTGACGCTTGTAAATTAAAGTAGATGGTCTCAGGTGAAGGCGCTTGGTTGGTCGATTTCGACTAGTAAAATATCGGAAGTACTTCAAACATGATAAAAACGGTGAATGACACTCGGACGATTGCTAATCCAGCTGTTAGCTGCTATTTCAGCCTTGCCCATGGATGGCATGATACACACATTGTGCATGTATCGTCTGGTAATGTCGTCCATATAGCAGTGCTCGTAAAATATACATTGGTCTCTCAAATTAAACGCGTAATCCGCCGGTTTTACTTACTGACCTCGGGCCCTCGGTTTCATTACGCCTATATTTTACGTGTTGTTTCCGATGATGAGTAAATTACACTTGTATGTTAATACAGGTCTGAAATAAACCAGAGCTCCCAAGACTGGCCTTACCGTTTCATGTCATCTCGGTTTCTTGAAGGTGCTCATTAGCTCATAGGTGTCCGATGATCTTGGCTTCCTGAATGAGCAGCGGGCCCTGTATCAGACCATCCGTAGGGCCCCCGAGGCCCTCCCCGTTGTCCTTCGAGTTATTGTGCTCTCCGTGGCGTCGAGCATTGTTAACATTGTCAACGAACATGAGGATTCAGGAAATGACTTTATTTTGACTGGATGACACTAGGGACCCACTAGGGCCATAGCCGTACGTACGCAAGTGCCTCATTATTATGTACAACTATATTTTTTTTCTTTCTCCTGGTTTCCTGACATCACGGTCCCACACCATTGTCAACCTATGTAGTCAATATAAACGAGAGAATTGCACAAGGTGCGGCCGACAGCTGGGACCAAGCAGCTCGAGCAGTATTTGTGTTTTTGAGGCGTGAGCACTGCAGAGTTTTTCTTGGCGATGATTTCGTTGTTGTTCAGAGGAGAGCAGTGTATTAACTGCGCGGGCTGTGGCCCGTCTAGCCCAGGCCAGATATCCAGCCCAGATACTAATTTTTTCAAGATGAAAATGGCTAGCCCAGCTATACGTCTTTTTGAGGAATACCCAGGCAAGGTCAACTTGTTATTCTCCGCCCCGCTGGGCTGCAAATCTTTCCTAGGAGGGATGCATTAGGCTTAACAGGAAAATGGGATTTAAAAAATAATAAATGGGATGTAATTATAAAAACTGGGCAGTAACTATAAAAATGCACCAAACACGAAATTATTTTATAAAATATTATTTATGGATTTAGAAAATCTTAAATTTTCACTGTTGCGTGCGCAATGTTTCGTTGGATTTTTATGTAATACAAATTTATATTTAATCTGACTAGAAATTTCAGGATAAAAATATTTCAAATGCCATCAACATGTGTGAAATTTTATTGAATTCTGTCTTCAATGGTTGGTTGAAATTATTAATCGTTGTCCTAGCTAGAAAATGGGTTGTACTTTTAACAAACTGTAAATGGGCTGTTGTAAATTCCATTAGAATTCAAAAATGGGTTGTACATTCTTACAGAACGCAAATGGGCTATAAGTTCTCTGCCACACACTTGTGGGCCTACTAAGTGACGCGTCCCCTAAAAAAATAAGTTGACGCGTATGCAAGGCTTTGTCAACTTATTATAGTCAACACATGGTTCAAGCAGCAGTGGCCGTTGGATGTCTATCCAACGGATGTCGTGCTTATTCTTCAATCTCGGATATTCTTAGCTTCGGCCGCCCAAAAAATGATTCCTCCCCCGGACATCTGGGGCGCACCATTTCGGAGGCTGACCTATGGGCCTACTAAGTTGGAGCGTACCAATGGCTTTGTCAACTTAGTCAATATAAACGATTCTAGCTTCAGTGACTATACGATGTCCATCCAACGGCCATAGTGCTTCTTCAACCTCTGGTCTTCTTGGTCCAGCCGCCCAAAGCAGCGTCAGTTGTGCCGCCTGCTCCTGCCTCCCATGGCCGGCTATGCTGCCGCGGAGGCCTCACCGCACCCATACTACTCCCACCGCTGGCCAGGCCATCCCTCCACTCACCCAGACCCCCTGTTATTCTGCTGCGACGGCAACCTCACACTGTAGTCGAACCAGTGAACCCTCGTACTCCTCTCCGCGCGGGCTTCCGCTGCTGCATCTTCCCCGGCTCCGCATCGTCTCGTTCCTAGGCCTCGCCGTCGTCCACCGCCCTGGTGCTCTCAACGCGGCGTGGTCAATGTGGTCAACGACCGACTTCCATCAGAAGAGTACTGTACGCGGAGAGGCTTACAGTTGGGTCCACGGCGGCCGCAAGGAAGTGCCTCCTTATTACACGCAAAATAATTATTCCTCCACCTCACAGCAGGGACCCACCAGACGAGCCACCTTATTTCGCGAAAAAATGTTTCCCCCCTAACTGCTGGGACCCACCGGACGGGCCACCGTATTTCGCGAAAAAACGTTCCCCCCGCTGTCAGCTCGGACACACCGGAAGTGCCTCCTTATTACGCACAAAAAAATGAATACTCCCCCTGCTAGTAGGGACCCACCTTGGTGGGAGGCTGACTTGTGGGCCTACTAAGTTCAAGGGGACAGAGGGCTTTGTCAACTTAGTCAATATGAACGATTCTAGCTCCAGTGACCGTACGATGTCCATCCAACGGCCGTAGTGCTTCTTCAACCTCTGGTCTTCTTGCTCCAGCCGCCCAAAGCAGCGCCGGTCGTCCCACCTGCTCCTGCCTCCCGTGGCCGGCTGTGCTGCCGCAGAGGCCTCACCGCCCCCTACTATTCCCACCGCTAGCCAGGCCCTGCGGCGACGGCAGCCTCACACCGCAGCCGAACGAGTGAACCCTCATACTCCTCTCCGCGTGGGCATCCACTGCCGCGTCTTCACTAGCTTCGTGCCGTCCCCTTCCTAGGCCTCGCCGTCGCCCACCGCCCTAGTGCTCTCGGCGCGGCGTGGTCAACGTGGTCAAGGAACGACTTCCATCGGATGTGTACTGTACGTGGAGAGGCTGACATCTGGGTCCATGGCCGCAGCAAGGAAGTGCCTTCTTATTACGCGGAAAATAATGACTCCTCCACCTGACAGCAAGGACCCACCGGACGGGCCACCGTATTTCGCCAAAAAAATGTTTCCCCCCTGACTGTTGGGACCCACCAGCTACACCTTCGCACGCAAGGAAGTGCGTCGGGGCAAAAAAAACGATTCGCCCCTTGACTGCTGGGACCCATCAGCTACATCTTCGCACGCAAGGAAGTGCATCCGGGCAAAAAAACCAAAACGATTCGCCCCCTGACTGCTGGGACCCACCAGCTACATGTTCGTAGGCAAGGAAGTGCCTGACAGTCGGGACCCACCTGGTCGAAGCGTACGTAGCATTGTCATTCTGGTGGTGAACGTGTACGTACATATATATTGGTCGATGTAGAGGCGTGCACGTGTCATAGTAGAGGCGCGTACATGCTGTAGTAGAGGCGCGCACGTAGCATGTACACGTACGTACAACGGCCAGGGTGCAAGAAAGAAAATACGGCCATGTATGTGTACATACGGGTGGGGTCTCGAACGCCTACTCGCGCAAATGTACGGCGAGGGCTCGTGTACATGGATGGGTCGGAACGGAGAAACAACGTCGTTGTCATGTTCATGGGGAGGCAACGGAATGCGTCATGTTCATGGGGAGGCAAGGGAATGCGTCGTGTTCATGGGGAGGCAACGGAATGCGTCGTGTTCATCGGGAGGCAATGGAACGCGTGGGAGCCAACCGGCTGGGTCGGAACGGAATGTGTCGTCGTGTTCATCGGGATGGCTTGGATGGAACAGGCGATGGAAACGAGGCCTGGCGTATCGCAGAACGGAGGAAACGACCTTGTGTCAGACCGAACACGTTCAAAACGGGGGTCCTGTTTATCAGGAGGGGTGTGGCATACCGCAAAACAGAGGAAATTGACCTCCTACGGTCGAAACGGGGGTCCTGTTGATCGGGAGGGGTGTGGCGTACCACAAAACGGAGGAAATGGACCTCCTACTGTTGAAACGGGGGTCCTGTTGATTGGGAGGGGTGTGGCGTACCACAAAACGGACGAAATAGACCTCCTACGGTCGAAACGGGGGTCCTGTTCATCGGGAGGGGTGTGGCGTACCACAAAACGGGACTCCACCGGATACTGTTCATCTCCACCGTCGACCTCCTCCAGCCTCCACGGGCTCCTGTTCATCCAGCCTCCACCGCACGCTACTCCACCAGCTACTGTTCAACCACCCCTCCACGGGCACCCCTCCACCATCTACAGTTCATCCAACACTCCACACCACGGGGTCCTGTTCAACCACCCCTCCACGGGCACCCCTCCACCGTCTACTGTTCATCCAGCCCTCCACATCACGGGGTCTTGTTCATCCAGAGGCAACATCACTGCTCACTATTCATCCAAACCCCCCCGCAACGCTCACTGTTCATCCAGTTGATCGGCTTCAGTTAGCAGCAGTAGCGAAGGAATCGCTCGACCGGGTTCAGTTAACAGCCATCGATCGATCGCTCGGGTTTAGTAACGCGCAGCCTGCAGTTCAATCGCTCGGGTTCAGTTAGAGCCCAACGCCTCGCTCGGGTTCAGTTAGAGCCAACACCTCGCACACACGCGCGTACGTGTACGAGAGAAACGCGCATCTCACTCGGGCCCCGACCTCCCACCGTAACCGGGAACTCCCCGAAATTTTCCTCGCCCTCGCTTCTACCACGGTTTTTTCCGTCATGGACGGCCCAAAGAATGTCATGCAGCTGCGTCTCCGGCCCGCCCAGGATGAAAAGCCCATTTTCTGTCATGATTTTTTGTCATAGAAGTAGGAGCCCACCACATCTATGATGATACCAGGTTTTGTCACAATTATCGTCATAGAAGTGTCATATGTATGACAGAAAAAAATTCGTTCGGCCCATAATGTCATGGATGTGTCTTTTTTTTGTAGTGTATGTTGCACTATCATTATCAACTTTGCATCTTTTGGCATCAATATTATGAATATGTATATCTACGATCAAGATTCAGTAAACCATCAACATTGTGTGTATGACCATTGAAGGTTTTATTCATGTAAACAAAATACCAATTTATTCTCTGTCTTAGATGAATAATCGTATCACAATAAACATGATCTAATCATATTTATGCTCAACGCAAGCACCAAATAACATTTATTTAGGTTCAACACTAATCTCGAAAGTATAGGGAGTGTGCGATGATGATCATATCAATCTTAGAACCACTTCCAACACACATCGTCACTTCACCCTCAACTAGTCTCTATTTATTATGAAACTCCTGTTTCGAGTTACTAATCTTAGCAACCGAACAAGTATCAAATACCTAGGGGATACTATAAACACTAGTAAGGTACACATCAATAACTTGTATATCAAATATACCCTTGTTCACTTTGCCATCCTTCTTATCCACCAAATATTCAGGGCATTTCCGCTTCCAGTGACTATTTCCTTTGTAGTAGAAGCACTTGGTTTCATGCTTTAGTCCAACTTTGGGCTTCTTCACAGGAATGACAACTTGCTTGCCATTCTACTTGAAGTTCCCTTTCTTTCCCTACACTTGATGCTCTTTCTTTATTTCTTCCTTCGTCAATTTCAGCATCACGAAAAGATCGGGAATCGTTTTTGTCATCCCTTGCATACTATAGTTCATCACGAAGTTCCAGTAACTTGGTGATAGGGACTAGAGAACTCTGTCAATCACTATCTTATCTGGAAGATTAACTCCCACTTGATTTAAGCAATTGTAGTACCTAGACAATCTGAGTACATGCTCACTGCTTGAGCTATTCTCCTCCATCTTTTAGCTATAGAACTTGTTGGAGAGTTCATATCTCTCAACTCGGGTATTTTCTTGAAATATTAACTTCAACTCCTAGAACATCTCATATGGTCCATGACGTTCGAAACATCTTTGAAGTCCTGATTCTATGTCGTTAAGCATGGTGCACAAAACTATCAAGTAGTCATCATATTGAGCTAGCCAAACGTTCATAACGTCTGCATCTGCTCTTGCAATAGGTCCGTCACCTAATGGTGTATAAAGGACATAATTCTTCTATGTAGCAATGGGGATAAACCTCTGATCACGGACCTAGTCTACATCATTGCTACTATCATCTTCAACTTAGTTTTCTCTAGGAACATATAGAAAACATAGGGAAGCTACAACGCGAGCTATTGATCTACAACATAATTTGCAAAATACTATCAAGACTAAGTTCATGATAAATTAAAGTTCAATTAATCATATTACTTAAGAACTCCCACTTAGATAGACGTCCCTCTAGTCATCTAAATGATCACGTGATCCAAATCAACTAAACCATGTCCGATCATCACGTGAGATGGAGTAGTTTTCAATGGTGAACATCACTATGTTGATCATATCTACTATCTGATTCATGCTCGACCTTTCGGTCTTAGTGTTCCGAGGCCATATCTGCATATGCTAGGCTCGTCAAGTTTAACCGAAGTATTCTGCGTGTGCAAAACTGTCTTGCACCCGTTGTATGTGAACATAGAGCCTATCACACCCGATCATCACGTGGTGTCTTAGCACGAAGAACTGTCGCAATGGTGCATACTCAGGGAGAACACTTATACCTTGAAATTTTAGTAAGGGATCATCTTATAATGCTACCGCCGAACTAAGCAAAATATGAAGCATAAAAGATAAACATCACATGAAATCAAAATATGTGACATGATATGGCCATCATCATCTTGTGCTCATGATCTCCATCACCGAAGCATCGTCATGATCTCCAACGTCACCGGCACGACACCTTGATCTCCATTGTAGCATCGTTGTCATTTCGCCACCTATTGTTACTACGACTATCACTACCGCTTAGTGATAAAGTAAAACAATTTCAATAGCATTGCATACAATAAAGCGACAACCATATGGCTCCTGCCAGTTGCCGATAACTTTGTTGCAAAACATGATCATCTCATACAACAATTTATATCACATCATGCTTGACCATATCACATCACAGCAAGCCCTGCAAAAACAAGTTAGACGTCCTCTACTTTGTTGTTGCAAGTTTTACGTGGCTGCTACGGGCTTCTAGCAAGAACCGTTCTTACCTACGCATCAAAACCACAACGATTTTTTGTCAAGTGTGTTGTTTTAACCATCAACAAGGACCGGTCATAGCCACACTCGATTCAACTAAAGTTGGAGAAATAGACACTCACCAGCCACCTATGTGCAAAGCCCGTCGGTAGAACCAGTCTCACGTAAGCGTACGCGTAATGTCGATCTGAGCAGCTTCATCCAGCAATACTGCCGAAATAAAGTATGACATGCTGGTAAGCAGTATGACTATTATCGGCCACAACACTTTGTGTTCTACTCGTGCATATAACATCTACGCATAGACCTGGCTCGGATACCATTTTTTAGAACGCGGTAATTTCAAAAAAATTCCTACGATCACACAAGATCTATCTAGGTGATGCGTAGCAACGAGAGGGGAGAGTGTGTCCATGTACCCTCGTAGACCGATAGCGGGAGCGTTATGACAACGCAGTTGATGTAGTCATACGTCTTCATGATCCGACCGATCTTAGTACTGAACGTACGGCACCTCCGCGATTAGCACACGTTCAGCTCGGGGACGTCCCTCATACTCTTGATCCAGTTGAGGCCGAGGGAGAGTTTCGTCAGCACAACAACGTGGTGACGGTGATGATGAACTTACCAGCGCAGGGCTTCGCCAAAGCACTACGACGATATGACCGAGGTGCGTAACTGTGGAGGGGGGCACCGCACACGGCTAAACAATGTCAACTTGTGTGTATATGGGGTGCCCCCTGGCCACGTATATAAAGGATGGAGGGAGGAGGAGGCCGGCCCTCTTAGGGCGCGCCCAAAGAGGAAGGGAAAAGGGGAAGGGAAAAGGAGAAGGAAGGAAGGGGGTGCCCCATTCCCTAGTTCAATTCGGACCAGTCCATGGGGAAGGGGCGCGGCCATCCTTGAGGCCTTTCTCTCCTTTCCCGTATGGTCCACTAAGGCCCAATATGAATTCCCATAACTCTCCGGTACTCCGAAAAATACACGAAACACTCGCAACCTTTCCGATGTCCGAATATAGCCTTCCAATATATTGATCTTTACGTCTCTACCATTTCGACACTCCTCGTCATGTCCATGATCTCATCCGGGACTCTGAACAATCTTCGGCCATCAAATCACATAAACTCCTAATACAAATCGTCATCGAATGTTAAGCGTGCGGATCCTACGGGTTCGAGAACTATATAGACATGACCAAGACATATCTCCGGTCAATAACCAATAGTGGAACCTGGATGCTCATATTGGTTCCTACATATTCTATGAAGATCTTTATCGGTCAAACCGCATAACAACATACGTTGTTCCCTTTGTCATCGGTATGTTACTTGCCCGAGATTCGATTGTCGGTATATCAATACCTAGTTCAATCTTGTTACCGGCAAGTCTCTTTACTCGTTCTGTAAAACTTCATCCCGCAACTAACTCATTAGTCACAATGCTTGCAAGGATTATAGTGATGAGTATTACCGAGAGGGCCCAGAGATACCTCTCAGAAACACCGAGTGACAAATCCTAATCTTGATCTATGCCAACCCAACAAACACCTTCAGAGACACCTGTAGAGCACCTTTATAATCACCCTTTTACATTGTGACGTTTGGTAGAACACAAAGTGTTCTTCTGGTATTCAGGAGTTGCATAATCTCATAGTCTGAGGAACTTGTATAAGTCATGAAGAAAGCAGTAGCAATGAAACTGACACGATCATAATGCTAAGCTAACAGATGGGTCATGTCCATCACATCATTCTCCTAATGATGTGATCCTGTTCATCAAATGACAACACAAGTTTATCGTTAGGAAACAGAACCATCTTCGATAAACGAGCTAGTCAAGTAGAGGCATACTAGGGACAATATGTTTTGTCTATGTATTCACACATGTACTAAGTTTCCGGTTAATACAATTCTAGCATGAATAATAAACATTTATCATGCAATAATGAAATAAATAATAAGTTTATTATTGCATCTAGGGCATATTTACTTCAGATCTGAGGCTGGAGCTGTTGTTGAAGCCGCGAACCCTTGAAAGACCAAGTCTCCTCGGATATCAGCGACGTAGTTTTGGTTTCCGAAACTCATCTGATGACCAAGGGCGTAGCTGCCAATCTGCTCCAGATGGCCAATCGAATTGGCATGCAGTGCGAAGCTGCCGGATACGAAGATTTGGCCGGGGAGAAAAGTCTCCCTCAAGGCGGTATTGTTGTGGATTATTGGAGGAGCCATCGAGCGTTCTGGCGACGGCACAGTGGAACTCTCAATGAAAGCACCAATGTCGGTGTCAAAACTGGCAGATCTCGGGTAGGGGGTCCAGAACTATGCGTCTGAGGATTGAAGGTAACAAGGAGGCAGGGGACACGATGTTTACCCAGGTTCGGGCCATCTAAATAGAGGTAATACCCTACTTCCTACTTGATTGACTTTTATGAGTATAGGGGTTACAAGAGTTGATCTACCTCGAGATCATAATGGCTAAACCCTAGATGTCTAGCCTGTATGATTGTGATCATCCCTAAAGACTAAACCCTCCAGTTTATATAGACAATGGGGGGACTAGGGTTGTACAGAGTCGGTTATAGAGAAAGGAAGATACATGATCTGAACGCCAAGCTTGCCATCCACGCAAAGGATAGTCCCATCCAGACACGGGGGAGGTCCTTCTATCTTGTATCCTCGCGGCCCATCAGTCCGGCCCATGTCACATAGGCCGGTTCCCTAAGGACCCCATAGTCCAGGACTCCCTCACTTGTCACTCCTTATTCTCCTCATATCGACATCTCACCCAATACTTGAAAACTTGAATCACACAAAACTTAACGGAACCTTGTGAGATAGGTTAGTATGATAAAGAGCAAACCATTTCACTTTTGGTACTATCAAAGACAAGATTCATAATTGTTTCCGCACAATGCCTACTGTAGCATATCATTTCTACAATTTATATTGAGCAATATAAGCCATAGAAACTAGGAAACAAGCAAACTCTTCACTGAAAAGAGAATCTGTCAAAAACAGAACAGTCTGTATTAATCTGTACTCAAACCATAATTCTGCTACTCCAAAAATTATGAAAAACTTAGGACCACGTGAGCAATTTGTATATTAATCTTCTGCAAAAATAATCAACTCAAAAGCACTCTTCTGTTAAAAATGAGAGCTATTTTCGTGAGCTCAAAAGTTTCTGTTTTTCAGCAAGATCAAATCAACTATCACCCAACATGATCCCAAAGGCTTTACTTGGAACTTTATTGAAACAAAAACAATAAAACATTATTACTACAGTAGCATAATCATGTGAACACACAAAAACAGTAGATAAAAGTGTTGGGTTGTCTCTCAACAAGCGCTTTTCTTTAATGGCTTTTAGCTAGGCATGATGATTTCAATGATGCTCGCATAAAAGATAAGAATTGAAACATGAAAAAGAGCATCATGAATCACATGGCAAGCACATTTAAGCCTAACCCACTTCCTATGCATAGGGATTCTATGAGAAAATAATTCATGGGAACAAGAATCAACTAGCATAGGAAGGGAAAACATGCATAACTTCAAAACTTTCAACACATAGAGAGGAAACTTGATATTATTGAGATATGTAGAAGCATATGTTCCTCTCTTAAAATAATTTTCAGTAGCATCATGAAGAAATTCAACAATATAACCATCACATAAAGCATTCTTTTCATGACACATAAGCATAGCAATTTTGTTACTCTCCACATAAGCAAATTTATTCTCATGAATAGTGGTGGGAGCAAACTCAACAAAATAACTATCATGAGATTGAAAATTAAAATCATGATGACAAGTTTCATGGGTATAATTATTCAATATAACATACATGTCATCATCGTAATCATCATAGATAGCGACCTTGTTCTCATAGTGTATTGAAGCCTCATCCAAAATGGTGGATTCATCATTAAATAAAGTCATGACTTCTCCAAATCCACTTCCATCAATATAATCATCATTAAAATAGGAGGCATACTTTCATTATAAAAAATTTGCACATCAAAATTTGGGGACTAAAAATATCTTCTTCATCAAACATAGCATCCCCAAGCTTATGGCTTTGCATATCACTAGCATCATGGATATTCAAAGAGTTCATAACAACAACATTGCAATCATGCTCGTCATTCAAATAATTTGTGGAAAGCATTTTATTGACTTCTTCTTCTAACAATTGAGCACAATTTTTTGAACCATCATTTTAAAGAAAGATATTATAGAGGCGATCAATAATATGATGCAACCTCAATTCCATTTTTATGTAGTTTTATTTTTATAAACCAAACTAGTGATAAAAAAAGAAACTAAAAGATTCGATTGCAAGATCTAAAGATATACCTTCAAGCACGCACCTCCTCGGCAATGACGCCAGAAAAGAGCTTGATGTCTAATACGCAAATTTATTCTTGTAGACTCGTGTTGGGCCTCCCAGTGCAGAGTTTTGTAGGACAGTAGAAATTTTCCCTCAAGTGGATGATCTAAGGTTTATCAATCCGTGGGAGGCGTAGGATGAAGATAGTCTCTCTCAAGCAACCCTGCAATCAAATACAAGAAATCTCTTGTGTCCTCAACACACCCAATACAATTGCAAATTGTATAGGTGCACTAGTTCGGCGAAGAGATGGTGATAAAAGTGTAGTATGGATAGTAGATATGAGTTTTTGTAGTGCGAACAATAAATAACAGCAAGGTAGTTAATCGTAAAATGGAGCACAAACGGTATTGCAATAATGGAAAATGAGGCCTAGGGTGCATACTTTCACTAGTGCAATCTCTCAACAATGCTAACATAGTTGGATCATATGATTATCCCTCAAATTGCAATAAAGAATCACTCCCAAGTTCCTATTAGCGGAGAACAAAAGATAGAAATTGTTTGTAGGGTACGAAACCACCTCAAAGCTATTCTTTCCGATCAATCTATCCTAGAGTTCGTACTAAAATAATAGCAAGCTATTCTTTCCGATCGATCTCATCAAGAGTTCATACTAAACTAAGACCATGTGATGCATATCAACCAACTCTAATGTCACCTAGATACCCCAATGTCACCGCGAGTACCCATGAGTTAATTATACGATACGTATCAAACAATTTCAGATTCATAATACTCAATCCACACAAAGAACTACAAGGAGACCCAAAAGTTTCTATCGGAGAAAAGATAATAAAAAGTGCATCAACCCCTATGCATAGATTACCCCAAAGTCACCTCGGGAATCCGCAAGTTGAGTGCCATAACATATATCAAGTGAATCAAAATAATACCCCATTGTCACCACGGGTATTCATATGCAAGACATATATCATGTGTTCTCAGATCTTAACATTCAATCCGACAAGACAAAACTTCAAACGGTAAAGACTCAATTCATCACAACAAGTGTAGAGAGGGGAAAACATCATATGATCCATCTACATTAACAAATCCCATGATACATCAAGATCGTGACATCTCAAGATCGCGCGAGAGAGAGATTAAACACATAGCTACTGGTACAAACCCTCAGCCCCGAGGGTGGACTACTCCCTCCTTATCGTGGTGGCCGCCGGGATGATGAAGATGGCCATCGGTGCTGATTCCCCCCTCCGGCAGGGTGCCGGAATGGGGCCTAGATTGGTTTTCGGAGGCTACAGAGCCTTGCGTCATCGGAACTTCTGATCTAGGGCTATTTCTGATGGTTTCTCAATTTATAGGAATTTTTGGCGTCGGTCTCACGTCCAAATGGGCCTCGAGATGAGCATGATACACCGGGGCACGGGCAAGGGCCCAGGCGCACCCCAGTTGGTTGTGCCCTCCTCGTGGCTCTTCTGGCCCTCCCATGAAGCTTCGGGGGTCTCTTTTGTTCCAAAAAAATTGTCAAAAAGTTTCAGCTCATTTGGAGAATTTCATTTGTGCACAAAAAACAACACCACTGTAGTTCTGCTGAAAACATCATCAGTCAGGGTTAGTTCCATGCAAATCATACCAAAACCATATAAAATTATTGTAAACATGGCATGAATACTTCAAAAATTATAGATACGTTAGAGACGTATGACGGAGCTGCTCCAACGATGGAACCATCTATCACAACATAGCAGTACCCCGGACGCCATCTACAGACGCCTCAGATCTTCGTCCACACCTCCGACAGGCACCTCTGCCGCAACTTCTTTCGTGACTAATCCAATGATGTTGAGGTCAACATGGCTATGCCAAAGAGGTTGTACACTTGTCGCATCACTTATTACTCTACATTCATGTAGATCCATTAGGGCTATTTTGGCTCAAAGGAAAAAGTGAAGGAAAAACATAGCAATAGTAAATTTTCCTATGGCACTCTACAATTCAATTATTCATGCATTTCGTTGAAAGGAATGGAGACAAAACATCCACCTGGACCTACTTTTCAAATTCCTATGCATGAAAACAGGACCAAGTTGACAGAAATCATGTGTTTACAAATGCTCTATTTCCCATCTGCGTTCTTACCCTATTCCGGTGTTTTTCCTATCCCTGGGGTTTTAGGATCCTACAAGCTAAAGGAGCCCTTACAGAATTACTTCAGTCACAGATAGGTGTGAAGAAAACTTTGTGTGGTCTGTCCTGCTCCTGCCGTCATGTCGTCCACCTCACCTGAGCTGCTCCATCAATAGAAGCGTCCACCATACCAGACATCATGACTCCTGACCATCTTTCACTGCCTCAGATATCCTTCACTGTCGCCTGCACCCACCACAACTGCTTCACCATCATCAACTCAGCAGATGAACCTGAGGAGTACACAGGTCCACAAGAGCGATCACACTCTTTTGTTTTTGCTTACGTTATGCATTGCTTAATATTACCTGCTAGTTTATCATCCTGTTCACCTCTTAGAATCCAAGTTTGGTCCAAATTAATGTTCAAACTTGAGTTTTCAAATGCTTTTCGGGCACATATCGAGGCAACAAAGAATAGTATATATGTCTATTATCTGGTTCGGGTATGCCTATGTTGTTCATCTTGGGTGGGAAACAAACAACAATCATCATCTGTCTTTTTTATTAAATTAAAGCCATCATCACCCTGCTATCATTATTTTTGGATCTATCCACTGGTTGTTACCATCACTATAGATTTCTGTGTGCTCTCCTTACATATGTCACTATATTTTTTTTGTATGCATGTCAGATATTGTAGACAGTCATGGTAAACATGTCGAGAAAAAGAGAAGAGTTTTGCGCGGCGGTACAATGTTATGCAGACATCGCTCCATGGTGGGTGCAATGGCAAACCCTCCCCCCCTCCAGATTGTAATCCCGAGGAAGATATCTATTCTAAGGCGGATTTAGACAGAGCTGACCACCCCTATTTACCCCCCAAGGTGTTTGCTCCAACTTGGCATGATGATGTTCATCATATCATGCAGATGTTGCCTTGAAGTGCCTACTTTCGACATCATATATGTCATCTGCTTAGTTTAGGCATGTTCTATAACGCCACCTGTTTAGTTTCTATGACCCTATTTGGATACTCTAACTTAGCTAGTGGTTAGTGTTAGTTTCTAGATCATGAATAACCCTGAACTAACTCTAGCCAAAGAGGTGTTTGGATGACAGGGTTAGATTGACAATAAATGCACTAGAAGAACTAGCTCCAATTAGCACCTCTTGGGTGGGATAGTTTTTTGGGTGGGTTAGATGCAACTAGCTTAAAATAGACCTCATGTTTGGATACTTTAGGGCTATTTGATACCAAACTAGCTCAAACAAACTCTAAATCATATATGTGAATTATGCAATCTCATCTCTTTTAGCCAACCATAATATATGTGAAATATGCAATGCCATCCTGTTTAACAAGGCATCATATATTTGAATTATATGTTGCCAATCATTTTCTTCATTACATTTCCATTTGTTGATAATGTTTGTACATTCAACTACTCTTCCTGTGAATCATCCATTTGAGTGGGTGATGGAAAAATCTAGAGTGAAAACAATGTCTTCAGAGTAGACAGTGCTACCTGTCAAAGTAGATCTCTTGCTGGGTCCCGATAGCTCCTCAGAGATGGATTCAGAGACAGATGACCAGTCCTATACCCCCACCGAGGTGTATGCTCTAACTTGCACTGTTATACTCCTCATATCATGCATATGGTGTCTTGCATTGCATAGTTTAGACATCATATACACAATATTCAACACCATGTTCTTAGTTCAGACATCATATATGCGAATGCTATCTGCTTATTATATAAATCACATATGTGAATTATATCATGCGATCCTGATTACTTGGATAACATGTATGTGAATTATGTCATGCAAACCTGTTTACAAAAGACATCATATAATTTTCGCATGCCATCCTGTTTAGTTCTTCATCATATCTTTGAATTATGTCATGCTATGCAATCTAGTTTAGATAGACATCATATATGTGAAATTATGTCATGCTATCCTTCTTACTTAAACAACATACATGTGAACTATTTCATGCCCTCTTTTTTCCACACTAACTATTGCATCCGTCTTTCATACAAGGTCTATATATTCAAAAAATTTATTGTTTATCAGCCATTTGAATTGGAGCGAGTGATGGCAATATCTAGCGGAGTAAAAACACGGTCTTCAAATAAAATAGTGCTACATCTTGGTGGAGATAGCACCCTGGTTGTACATGCACGAGAACCAGCCCTACCACACATAACCCAGACTCTCGCAAATTGTAGCCCTACTGCGATGGATAGAGAACCAGCTTCACCCAATCTAACCCCAACCCCAGCAGATAGTAACCCAGTTCCAGTTGACACAACACCATCTCCACCACAGACCTCCCAAACAAGAGAAGTTAGTAAGGCATCTCCAGTGCCCAAAGCACTAGTACTACCACGGCGAACCCCAACTCCACCAGTTAGTACACCTATTCCTATGGACGAAGCACAACCAGCCATTCGTAGTTTACCATCTATCACATATGATGTTGTTAAATCCTATGTGTGTCTCTTCCCATCATGGAAATATTATACTAGAGATGAAGGAAAATTCCAGTTGAATGTGTTCGTCCGAGAGTTGTGTGTAAGTAATGTTATTCATGGCAATTACTTAGCTTCGTCCCATACATTCTACCTCCATGCTGGTTATAATACAACAAAGTTCTCATTTTTCTCAATGGAGAAGGACCGATTTGGAAACTTAGGATGAAGTAACCTATGCTAATACCTCTGCTATCTTCAATAATGCACTTCTTGCTGCTGCTTCCATTTGTTGCACTTATCATCGGCCACACTGGTGAACACGACATAAGCTCCATGAGCCCCAGGATACTCATCTTGTATGGCGCCGACTGGGGTGGAGGAGGCGGCGGGTTGGCAGGCGAAGGAGGCAGGAGTCCATCTCCCTTAGCGATTCTGGTGAGCCAATGGCACTTCCGAGTGGTGTGGTTGGACGGCTTCGCGCCGCTGTGGAACTTGCAGGGTGCATCAAGAGTCTGCTCGTACAAGAAGGCGGGTAACCAGTTAGGCTTGCCGCCCTTCTGACGCTTGGGTGGAGGCTGCCCTTCCGGCTGTTGGTCTTCGACTGTCGCCACCTGCCGGCTTGTGGAAGCCGGCTGCGTGGCCTTGCACTTGTTCTCATTTTGCTGCTGACACTGCTGGTGTCGCCAGCTAGAGTCCGAGGAGCTTGAGAAGCCACTTTGCCGGAAACGTCGACTTGGATCTCCGCCTTCAAGGAGGAGTCGACTGTGGCGTACTTGTCTGCAATGATTAGCAGTTCGTCGAGGGTCGCCGGCTCATTGCAGAGAAGTCGGTGCTTGAGGAGGGTGCCTTCTCGGCACCCGGTAGTGAAGTATTCAATGGCCTGCACCTTGTGCATGCCCTCACAAGAGTTGCGTAGCTCGGCCCAACGCGCGAGGTAGTCGTGAGTCGATTCGCTGGGGCCTTGGACGCAAAAGGAGAGCTGGCGAGGCTTGGGAGGCCGCTTGTACGTGCTGGAGAAGTTGCAGATGAAGGCTTCGGTGAAATCAACCCAGTTGTTGATGTTGCGGGGCTTCAGGTTGTTCAGCAATGTCCGGGCTGTGCCCTGGAGCATGAGCTGGACGTACTTCACAGCAACACGCTTGTTGTCGTTCGCTATGTTGACGGTCGTGGAGTAGTCGACCAACCAGTCTTCCGGCTTCACGGAGCTGGTGTACTTGGGTGTATCCCTTGGAAGGGTGAACCTTTTGGGGAAGGGCTCATCTCTAATTCGTGGGCCAAAATAGGGCGGACCCAACGCGTCTTCTTCTTCTAGCACCAGCGATCGATTGAGGCGGTCGATCCAGTGGCGGGCATCATTCTCTCCGACTCCCTCCCGGCGGCCTAGGCGGTCGCCGAGTGTCGGGTGGGTGACAGGCGGCGGGGTGGGATGTCTCTCCCCGCGAGGCGGAGGAGGAGGCAGGTTGCCTCGTCGCTCCACGGCTCGGGGGCAGCCTTCTGCGTCACGCTCGATGGTGAGGCGAGTCCGACTACGCCTAGCAATCGGCTCCTTGTCCTTTCGCTCGCGGGCGCCGCCTGCAGTCAGCGTCCGGGATATCGCACCGTGATCCTAGCGAGGAGGCAGATCGTCGTTTCGCCGGTTGGGCGCTTCAGTGCGGTAGCCGACCTCTTGCTGCTCGGCGGTCGCGTCAAGGAGCTGCTGGACGCGCTCCGTCATGTGGCAACGCTCATCGCCCTCGAGCTTATCTGGCTCGTCTGCTGCCACCTGGGCAACTCATATGTTCTCAGCAGGCATGGCGTAGACGGGACGATCCGTCCCGAACATGTTGGCGATGGTCGCGCCGTGTTGCCGGATCAAACCGATGCGGCTAGGCCCACCAGGACCCGGCCTGCCACCGACAGCATGGACCATCTCACGCTGGTAGGCCTCCGAAAGGCATCTCATGCTGACCAGCCTGTTGGCGCTTTCCACAAGCTGGACGCGGCGTGCTTCCAGCGTCTAGGCGTCGGCGTCTTCTGGGATGGGCGTAGACAGGTCTTGCAACATTGCATCGAGTGGGTCTTGAGCACCTCTGCCCGAGTGCTCGCCATTGCTAATGACAAGCACCTCTGTGACGGTGCTCCCGCCACTATGCTCGCGAGGAGGCAGCTCGTCGTAGACCACCACGTTGGTGGGGAACGCGTCAAGCAACACTGTGTCGGAGTCGACAATCATCGGGTCGGTGGAGCCAACCGACTCGAAGTCCATAGCAGGCTCGCTGGCAATGTGGAGCTGGTCGAAGAGGCTGACGACATGGCTCTCGGGGCAATCTGTGCCCGCGCCGGACGCAAGCTCGTCGGAGAGGCGAATCTCGCCAACAAGATCGGTGAGGCAGCTTGCCACGCAAGCGATCTCGGCGCCGTGCAGCGCATCAGTGCTGACGCCGTCGGGCGTGCTGGACTGGCTGCGCTCGCCAGGAAGGAACACAGTTCCCGTCTAGAACAGGTCTCCGGATGATGGTGCACCTCGCCCCATGGTGGTCGCCAACTGTCCTGGTATTCTCACAGGGGGGGGGGGTGCAAGATGACAGATGCCACAAGGTGGCTTAGTGTGAGGGCAAGACTGCTGCCGGAATATCCAGGGACGAGTATGCAAGTAGCACGTGCTAGTTTACCCAGGTTCGAGGCTCTCTGGAGAGATAATACCCCTACTCCTGCATGTGTGAGTATATCTGATATATCTGGTACAGAGTGCTCCTGGAGCTATATCTGAGGTCAGTGCCGCCGGCATCTGGCCTCGTATATGCATATGGGCACAAATGTGTGCTTGGCCGTGGGTGGATGGATGAACGGATGTATGTGTCAACTAGCTAGCTATCTTGCTAGCTAGCATGAATGCGTGAGAGTGTGTGTGAATGGCCAAGAGGCCATAGTGGCGCTCATGGCTGTGAGCCTCTCCTGGATGGATGGATGGATGCTCATATATATAGTGTGGTTAGCTTACTATCTATGCTAAGTGGTAGCATGGGCAAGGCATGGTGGCGTGTCATGCTTGTCCCTGGGTCACTTCATAAATAGTGTCAGGGGACAAGTGACAATATACATGATGGCTAGGGTGACACATGAACAGTGCTCAGGTACAGTCGTCTCGTCGGTGTCTTGTCCGTGTCCGGGTCGGGCTGCAGTCGGCAGTCGGTTGGTTGGCACAGTCGGTAGCCGGCTGGTCGGTGCAGTAAGCAGCCGGACGGGGAGCCGGCAGGAGCGGCCGGGCATTCGGACTGAGGGGCTTTGCTAGCCCCGATGTCTTCAATTATCGTCTTGCCGTCTTCGGGGTACCCATCGCCAATAACTCCGACAGTAGCCCCCGAGCCTCCGGGCAACTTGGCAAAGTTGGGTGGAGGTTCCTTGGCGGGTGTTAATGTAGTCTCCGAGCCTCCGAGCGAGGAGGGGGGTTCCCCATGGAAATGATCATGCAAAAAGACAAAGTTAATCCACGCAGATATATCAAATGTTTGCTTTTAGCATTGCAAGTTTATGCGAAGGGTGCTGACTCAGTTTTGTCCGAGCCCCCTTAATCTTTTTCGTGTTCCCTTTGTTCTCTGGCTTGTGATCTCGCTTGCCGGGCAGCCGCTCTGCGGTCTGTGGCTGAGACTGGGCCGCGAAGTGGAGTGTACAGTACTCAGAGTCTGGGAGCAGATTCGACCGAGCAGATACTTGTAAAGGAAATGACCGGGTCGCCCGAACCATTTTTCTTCTCGGATGTTTTTCGCGTGGGTGGACTCCAGCATTCACTCTTGCCAGCCGGACAACCGCTCTGGGGTCTGTGACTGAGAGTGGGCCTTTGGTACCGCGCACGCTACTAAGCCGTCTGCGGGAACTAACGTCTCAGGCCAAGCGGCGAGCCCCCGGGCCAACTCTAGCGGGCGCCGAGGCGAACAATGTTGCAACTATAATAAAATGCGGAGATAGCTCCCGGGCATCGCTCGAGGTTATCCATGCTCTCGTGGTGCAAAAATATGTGGGTGAGGAGCTCACATTGATTTTCGTGTAGCCGAGGCAGAGTTTTCGGAAGACAGCCGGCGCGGCTCAGCGCTTGCGGAGCGCGCTGGCGCACCCGCTGGGTGCAGCCCTCGAGCCTTCAGGTGCTCGAGGAGGGTCCAGCCGGTCGGGCTTGAGCGGCCAGGGAGTGAGCAAGACGCGGATGAGCCGGCTTGGCACAGCTGGCCAGGCGGCGAGGCGTCTGGCAGCACCCTTTTTCTTCTTTCTTCTCTTCTGTCGGCTGCTGGCAGCCGGACGGAACTCTTCTTTTCTCTCTTGTTTTTGTTTCTTGCAATCTTCCGTGGGGGCGCGTCGACGCATCCACTGGGTGTAGCCCCCTAGATTCGGGCCGACTGCTGAGCAGTCGGGCCAGATCTCCCGGCTACTACTTCGTCTTCTTCCTCGCAGGAGCACGTCAGCGCACCCGCTGGGTGTAGCCCCCGAGATTCGGGCCGACTGTTGAGCAGTCGAGCCGGGTCTCCCAGCAACCAGTTTGTCTTCTTCGCGAGGGCGCGTCAGCGCACCCGCTAGGTGTAGGCCCCGAGATTCGGGCCGACTGCTGAGCAGTCGGGCCGGATCTCCCGGCGACTACTTTGTCTTCTTTCTCGCGGGGGTGCGTCAGCGCACCCGCTGGGTGTAGCCCCCGAGATCCGGGCCAACTGCTGAGCAGTCGGGACGGATCTCCCGGCAACTACTTTGTCTTCTTCCTCGCGGGGGAGCGTCAGCGCACCCGCAAGGTGTAGCCCTCGAGATCCGAGCCGACTGCTGAGCAGTTGGGCCAGATCTCCTGGCAACTACTTTGTCTTCTTCCTTGCGGGGGCGCGTCAGCGTACCCGCCGGGTGTAGCCCCCGAGCCTCTGGGCGCTCGAGGAGGGTCCGGCCCGTCGGGCTTGACTGGCCAGGCGGAAAGCAGAACGCGACCGAGCCGGCTTGGCACAGCCGGCCAGGTGGCGAGGCATTTGGCAGCGCCCTCTTTCTTCTTCTGCCGGCTGTTGGCAGCCAGACGCTTCTCCTGCACGAGCAGTCGGCTCGGCATCCGGCCTGACTTTTCGCCAAAGGCAACAATCTTTTCTTTCTGCTTGATTTCTTTCTTTTCTCTTTTATCTTCTTTTCGCTGCCTGAGTAGTCGGCAGGAGCAGGACGCTGCGGAGGCCGGCTGGCACGCCCAGCCGGTGGATGGGTCGCGGCAGAAGCCGACGGCTGGGACGCGGCGCGAGAGCGGAGACGGCGGGCCGGGTCGGAGGCGGAGCCGGCTGAGTCGCGTAGACGCGTGGAGCCGGCCAACGCTAGGCGGCAAGCCGGCAGGCGCGCGGGAGCCGGTGAGGAGCGGCGTGGGGCGGACCTAGCGAGATGACCGGGGAGGCCGGACGCCGGGCGGCGGGACGAGCCACAGCCGGGTGGCGGTAGCCGTCCAGGGCGCGTGGAATCCTGCACGGGGATGTCCGGGAAACGAACGCAGGGAAGCCAACTAGAGCGGAGGCCGACTGGATGCAGACGCGCGAGGCGCGCGGGCAGAGCCAACTTGCAGGATGTCGTCCCGGAGCCGCAGCTGGTTGGAGGCGGCGGCACGAGGCGGACCCGACACGACAAAGAGGGGAGCACGAGTGATGCGGCGCAGTTGGTGAAGATCCACGATTAGTCGGGACGACGCGCTCGGGGAGAGGACGCGAGGGGATCCGTCCCTGGTGGCGTGCGGACAGGCCGGGCGAAGCGGAGCCGACGTCGGCCATGGGCAGAAGCGACCCGGCGGGCGCTCGGAGCAGGCTAGAGTGGGCACGGGCGCACGCAAGGAAGACACGAGCGGCGGGCGGAGGTAGAGCAGGGTGGCGCCGGCACAGGCGGGCGCAAGGGGAAGCTCGCACTGCACGAGGGAGCCCGTACGAGGCCGATGCCGGGACTACGCAGGAGGAGCAATGTGGGCGGAGTCGCGGGCCGCAGGCGTGGAGCAGGCGGCCAAGCGGGGTGGACCAGGTGGTAGGTCAACTGGTCATGGACGGAGGCGGGGCGGAGCAGTCGACAACTCGTCCGTGGAGGATCAGCCCGGCAGGGAGCTTGAGGAAGCCGGCGGCTAAGCAGCGGGGCTCAGGTCCTCGCTCACGCGCGTGCGCGGAGGAGGATGAGGCCGGCGGTGAAGGAGTAGAGGTGAGCCAGCATGGCTACGAGCACGCACAGGAGAAGAGCAGAGGCGAGATGTGCATGGCCATTATCCGAGGAATATACGGCTATTGTACGAGGCGTGTACAAGGCATGTATTGCCATTATCTGGGGCGCATCTGACTAGCGTGTATGGCCAATGGCTTGACCATTGTATGACTTGCATCGAGCTAGCTCGCAAAGATGGTATGTGGAGGAGCGAATGCGCGTTCCGATCAGAACAAGGCGCAGCGCGGAGGGGAGCATACGCGAGCGGCACGTGGACGAACACGGCCGACCAAAGTGAGGCCCCGCGCGCAGGCGCGCATGGACGGACGGCCGGCGTTGCAACGGTGGTGGTGAAGAAGGCGCAACCGATGGCGAGGACGCGCCACCCCTCGCGGCCGCTCTGGGGGCGTGTCGGTGTCGAGCCCCCGAGCGCTACTGGAGAGACGCTCGACGCCGTGGTGATGATGACGAAGATGGTCCTGGCCAGACTGCGAAACTAGCAGCAGCGTGGTAGCATAGTACTGCCCACGGTGGGCGCCAAATGTCGGGGGTTGGGTGCGACATATGCCAAAGGATGGCTTATCATGGTGGGAGCAAGTAGAACGTCGCCGGTGCCTGGAAGCGGGATGAGACATAGACACGAACGCCGGGGCACTTTACCCAGGTTCAGGGCTCTCCTAAGAGATAACACCCCTAGTTCTGCTCTGCGGGGTCTCCGCATGATCACTAAGGCACTAGTGAGTACAACGGTGCTCCTCAAGCTGTATGCTAGAGGTAGAAGAAGGCAAGGCTTGCTCCCTTCTCCCCTAGGTATGAGTCTAGTTCTAACAGGTTGGGAACCCTTTGCATGGGTGCCCTGGGGGGTTTATATAGGCCTACCCCCAGGGGTACAATGGTAATCTGGCCAGGTGTAGGGCCCGGATGTCAGTGTCTCTGGTCGCCGGCTTCTCCGCCGGCTGCTGGGGACCGCCGCCGGGTGGGCCCCGCTGACTGGTCTGGTATGGAGCCGACAGGCCGCCTCCACCGCTGGCGGGTCTGGTTGGTAGCTGATCACTGTAGCCGCAATGCTAATGACGCATGCTTGGTCGGGGGAGGGCATGGCTAGAGTCCCGCCGCCTGGTGGGAGATCACTGTAGCATCACCTTGTCTCGTCTGGTTAATGGCGCACGGGCCTCGAGGGAGGATCCAACTGCCCGCCAGAAGCCGGATCCCCTTGGATCTGACTGGCCAGGCTAGGCCGCCCTCCGGGCCCCCGCTGCCGGCAAGTCGTACCGACAGGCCATCGTGGGAGCAGGCCCCGCCTAAAAAGGGTAACGTCAAGGGTGGGCTGGCAACCGTGCTGCGTCATGTGGAGATCTCTGCCTGTACGGGGCACTGTGGCCATGCCAAGCCCTTGATACGGGGGTGATGGCTACACTGTAGCCTCACCCTGTCTTGTCTTCTTAATGTGGGCACAAACTCTGAGGGCGTCGTGGGCCGCCTGCTAGGAGCTGGCCTCTCTGGAGGCCGCCTACTAGGAGTCGGCCCGTCTGGGTGTCGTATTCTGGTACTTGGCCGTCTTTTGGCAGCCGGTCGTTTGAGCCAGCCAGCCACCAGAAGGTGGCGCTTCCTTCTGGAGGCTCATGGGGCGCAGCCGGCCCAATGTCTTGAAAGGTTCAGGGACTCAGGTTAGGCTACCCGTGGCCCATTACTCCGACAAGGTCATTGTGTGATGATTCCCAATGACTCCCTTGGCATTCCTTTTGGATGAAAACTTCCTGAAGATACTCATCTTATTCCTACAAATAAAATTCTGAAAATTTTAGTCCACAAAAATTTTGTCAACAAAAAACTACAGAAGATTGATAGTAACTACTCATAAGTATGCCTAGAGGCCATATTAAACATTCAAACTACTTCGAACTCTAAGAATTCAACATGCAAGCCCATCTACAGCAGCACCAAGAGTAGCTAATTATTCAAAATATAAACCACTAAAGGAAAAACTAATTGGAGCAATGGAGGAGACCAAGTAGAAATCCCCCAAAATAGTCTCGGAAATGGATCTTCGAGCAAAGTGAATGAAATCCGTGGGTTTGAGAGCAAGAACACGAGAGAGAGAGCTATGGTGATTTTTTTCTGGATGTAGGAGATGACATAGGCTAAAGAGATATGTGAGGGGACCCATGTGGGGCCCACCACCCACCAGGGCGCGCCTGGCGCGGTTGGCACACCCTGGTGTCTTGTGGGCACTAGGGGCACCCCCCTTCTGTTGTTATTTGTACCAGAAATTCTCAAATATTCAGTAAAAAAATGTAAAATTTTCAGGTCATTCTAAGCACTTCTATATTTGGATCATATTTTATTGCACGAAAAATCCAAAAAACAGGATAAACATGGCATTTTATTTTATAACTAAGAAAAACAGAAAACAAAATGCAAGGACAGAAGGTTGTGCTTACTAAATTCATCGACCACATGTCTCTTGAAAATAGTCCATTAAAAGGTTGATCAAGTCTTATTGACAATCACTTTTGATTAACATGAACCCGAAGAACTTTCGTAAAACACTAAGTTACCTCAGGGGGGATATGCATGTCCCCAACAATAAGTATGTCATATTTCTTTTTGGCAGTAGGTAAACGAAGTTGAAAACTTCCAATAGTAATTGTCGGAGATTTTTCAATAACATTAATACCATTCAATTGAAATTGTTTCTTCGGAAAGTCCACCCTATGCTCATTACCATTGATATGAAAAGTGATTTGGTTTTATTGCAATCAATAAGAGTCCCTGCAGTATTCAAAAAGGGTCTGCGAAGGATAATGGACATGTTGTTGTCCTCGGGCATCTCAAGTATAACAATGTATGTTAAGATAGTAACATTTGCAACAACAAGGTGCACATCCTCACAAATACCGATAGGTATGGCAGTTAATTTGTTAGGCATTTGCAATGATATCTCTGTAGGTGTGAGTTTACTCAAATCAAGTCTTTTATATAAACAAAAAGGCATACCACATAAAGTAGTTTTGACACAGTTTCTTTTAATGGAGCATCGTATAGTTGGTATTCCTGGATCTCCAAGTTTTTTTATTTACTCCATTCTTAAAAGTATAATCAGCAAGCATGGTGGACATTTCATCTTCAGATATTTTCCTTTTATTAGTGACAATTTCTTTCATGTATTTAGCATAATGGTCCATCTTTAAAATACCAGTCAAGCGGGTTCGCAAAAACACTGGCCTAAGCATTTCAGCAAAGCTTTCAAATTCTTCAGCTTCTTTTTTCTTAGATGGTTTAGGTGGAAACGGCATGGGTTTCTGAACCCATGGTTCTCTTTCTTTACCATGTTTTCTAGCCACACAGTCTTTTTTATTATATCATTTATTTTTAGCTTGTGGGTTATCAAGATCAATAGCAGGTCCTATCTCAACATCATTATCTGGTTCTTTTTCATTGTTTGGTTGAGCATCTTCGTGAGCATCTTTATCATTTTTATTTTCATTATCACTAGGTGAATGTTCATTACGAGATTGAGTTTTAGCATCAGAGATAGAGACATCATCATTATCTTTAGGAGGTGTTTCAATTTCAGGTTCACTAGAGGTATGCAAAGTCCTATCATTTTTCCTTTTCTTTTTCTTTTTAGAAGGACTAGGTGCATCAGTGCTAATTCTTTGTGAGACTTGTTCAATTTTTTGGGGTGTCCCTCAGGATAAAGTGGTTCCTGAGTCATTCTACCTCCTTTAGTCATTACTCTAAGATCATGATCATTAATATTGATGCTCATTTCAATAAGCAATTCTCTTTGAGATTTAGCAACTTGTTCTAACTGAGTTTGAACCACAGAGGCATGTTTTCCTACACCTCTAACATCTTTAGTGAGTCTAAATAATAGGTCACTCAAGCAAGCAATCATATAAGAGTTTTGTTTCAATTGTTTCATAACATTTCCATTGAAGTGATCTTGCTTCATAACATAATTATCAAATTCATATAAGCATTGACTAGGATGTCTATTGTAAGGGATGTCACCTTGATCAAAATTAAATAAAGAATTTACCTCTACCACTTGTGGTGGTGTTGTGTCAAGTCCATGTATTTCGTCAATAGGTGGTAAATTCTTAACAGATTCAGCTTTAATCATTTTTCCTTCATACATTTCTTTGCCTCTTGCATATCTTCACGACTGAGAAATAAGATACCCATATTCTTTGGAGTAGGTTAAGGCCGTGGTTCAGGAAGAGTCCAATCATCATAATTTTTCAATATATTATTCAATAATTCCTCATCTTGCTCAATAGTTCATTCCACGAAAACACAACCAGCACAACTATCTAGGAAGTCCCTAGAAGCATCGGTTAGTCCATTGTAGAATATACTAAGTATTTCAGTTTTCATTAGAGGGTGATCAGGAAAAGCATTAAGCAATTAGAGAAGCCACCCCAAGCTCGTGGGAGACTCTCTTCTTCAATTTGCACAAAGTTAAATGTTTCTTGTAAGATAGGTTGTTTCTTGTGAGCAGGAAAATATTTGTCAGACAAGTAATAAAGCATATCCTGGGAACTATGTGTTAGGACCGAGAGTATATCGACCAGAGGGGGAGTGAATGGGAGATTCAAAAATTCTTTGGAATGTTTTGAAGCCAATCCCAATCACAGTAGCGGAAAGATGGAAAGGATCAAATGAAGTAAATCAATCTTATTGGTCAGAAGCATATTCCTCGATGAAGGAAGTAATAACAGTAAGAGCCTGGGAAATCATAGGTTCAACTATGACGAGAGTAATTCAACATGCAAACAGATGTAGTAGAATGAAGCAAAACATGATGCGGGTGTAGAGTGATATGCATGATGGTTAACCGAGGTCAAATGATGGTGTCTAAATAGACTGATGAAAATGCAATGGAATGAGATACGAAGAATAACTCAAGTGAATGACAACAAGGGAAAAGGGAAAGTAAAACTATGATAGATGGAGATGATCAGGTAAACTATCGACACAGAGCATGAAGGAAAACTGCTGAAGGAATTGCAGTAAGCAGAACGAACCAGCGGTGCTCGATGGCGACATTGAGATTTGGTAGAAAAGTTCACCGTTCTGCCAAAGGGCTACGTCTGGTTGCAGGGGCTGTGATTTAACACGGAAGATAAACTCTCTTCACCCTATTCTCCTTCAACTCGAAGCTAATCATACTCCAGTTGATTTCACTCGTGGTAGATACTTTTCAGCGAGCTCCAAACCTTCGGTCAACCTTCACGAACCACAATCACTCTTCGTTCCTGAAGATCTAGCTCGATGAAGAGAATAACTCTTCAACCCTCGAGCTGAAACCTATCTGTCTAGAGAGTGCTCAGCTCTCAAGAGTAATAGGTCAAGAACTCTAATCAGAACTACTGTGATGCAAAACTACTCTCTATGTTTGGGCTCTTGATTTTTTTCAGTGGATATTAAACTCAAATCACTCGGAGAGGGGTTGCTCAAATCAATCTTCTCAAAAATCTCAAGCGGAGCAGCCAACAGAGAACATTGGAGCGGGGTAGCTATTTATAGCCGCAGCCTTCCCTGGAGGGAAATGACCAAATTGGAGATCGATAGCAGCCAATGGCCGAACGACACGAGTGCAACGCTCGTATTTGAGCACAGCGGTAACATTACTTGTGGAGCAAGTAATACTAATTCCTTGGTCTGAGACAAATCTCTCGTAGCAAAGAAGATCACAGTCTCTTCCTGGCAAGTATTTGCTTGGAACACAAAGAGATTTCTCTCGCAACTTTCATAGGTTTTGGCTAGGCATCACAGCGGATCTAAGCTTCGAGAACCTACCCCTCTTAATAGTATTGTGGTCCTATGAATCAAATAGATAGAAGAAGAACAACGAAATGAAAACTACATCTTCACTTTGCTTCAACTTCCATGTGCTGCAGTTAATTTCTTTGGACGACCATACCGAAACAAATGCTTCGCATCAGCAGAAAAGTTTTGAGGGGTTAATTCCTTCACATCAATCTTCTCGTCCACATGACTTCATCAAATATAGCTCATTCTTCTCTGCAACGTAGATGTACTTCAGTGAAGTTTCTCGAACTTAGCACCGGAGATAGCATTCTCTTCGGTTTTGTATGGACTATTGCTATATGTATGCACAAGCAAACAAATCAGTCCATACCTATTTCTGTCAATAATCTCCAAACCACAAGGTAGGCAGATATTGCACCAACAATCTCCCCCTTTTTGGATGATTGTTGACAAAATAGACCACATCAAAAGATAGATAATGAATGGAATGAAATGAAAGGATAATAAAAGATGAGAGATAATTAGGATGATAAAACACGCTCCCCCTGAAGGTATGCATGAGAGCATAAGATAAATTGGGAAGTAGTGAATTAATTCTTTGTGTGAGTGACATTGACCTATAATCTCATTCAAATATTCTTTCAATGCACTCGATAGTGTCTGAGATCTTTCCTGTCACACAATCTTCAAACCGAATTATATATAATGCATACATTGAAGTGATTTGTGACGATGGATATAACATGGAGTTTTTCTCATAACAGAATTTGAAGCCACACGAGATATAATATTCTTGCATGGGGGAAGCTGGCACGGCGTGAGGCAGCCCATACGAGGCCGAGGCCGGGACTGCGTGGGAGGAGCGATGTGGGCGGAGTCGCGGGCTGCGGGCGTGGAGCAGGCGGCCAAGCAGAGTGGAACGGGTGGGAGGTCAACTGGTCATGGGCGGAGGCGGGGCGGAGCAGTCGACAGCTCGTCCGTGGATGATCAGCCGGGCAGGGAGCTTGAGGAAGCCGGCGGCTAAGCAGCGGGGCTCAGGTCCTCGCTCACGCGCAGGCGTGGAGGAGGATGAGGCCAGCGGTGAAGGAGTGGAGGCGAGCCAGCATGGCTGCGCACACGCACAGGAGAAGAGCAGAGGCGAGATGTGCATGGCCATTATTCGAGGAATATCCGGCTATTGTATGAGGCGTGTACAAGGCATGTATGGCCATTATCTGGGGTGCATCTGACTAGCGTGTATGGCCAATGGTTTGACCATTGTATGACTTGCATCTAGCTAGCTTGCAAAGATGGTATGTGGAGGAGCGAATGCGCACTCCGATAGGAACAAGCCGAAGCGCGGAGGGGAGCAGACGCGAGCGGCACGTGGACAGACACGTCCGGCCGAAGCGAGGCCCCGCTCGCAGGCGCGCGCGGACAAACGACCGGCGTCGCAACGGTGGTGGTGAAGAAGGCACAACCGACTGCAAGGACGCGTGACCCCTCGCGGCCGCTCCGGGGTCGTGTCGGTGTCGAGCCCCCGAGCGCTACTGGAGAGACGGCGCGACGTCGTGGTGATGATGACAAAGATGGTCCTGCCCGGACTGCGAAACCGGCAGCAGCGTGGTAGAAGAGTACCGCCCATGGTGGGCGCCAAATGTCGGGGGTTGGGTGCGACATATGCCAAAGGATGGCTTATCATGGTGGGAGCGAGTAGAACGTCGCCGGTGCCTAGAAGGGGATGAGGCGTAGACACGAACGTCGGTGCACTTTACCCAGGTTCGGGGCTCTCCTAGGAGATAACACCCCTAGTCCTGCTCTGCGGGTTCTCCACGTGATCACTTAGGCACTAGTGAGTACGGTGCTCCTCGAGCTGTATGCTAGAGGTAGAAGAAGGCAAGGCTTGCTCCCTTCTCCCCTAGGTATGAGTCTAGTTCTAATAGGTTGGGAACCCTTTGCATGGGTGCCCTGGGGGGTTTATATAGGCCTACCCCCCCAGGGGTACAATGGTATTCTGGCCGGGTGTAGGGCCCGGCTGTCAGTGTCTCTGGTCGCCGGCTTCTCCGCCAGACTGCGAAACTAGCAGCAGCGTGGTAGCATAGTACTGCCCACGGTGGGCGCCAAATGTCGGGGGTTGGGTGCGACATATGCCAAAGGATGGCTTATCATGGTGGGAGCAAGTAGAACGTCGCCGGTGCCTGGAAGCGGGATGAGACATAGACACGAACGCCGGGGCACTTTACCCAGGTTCAGGGCTCTCCTAAGAGATAACACCCCTAGTTCTGCTCTGCGGGGTCTCCGCATGATCACTAAGGCACTAGTGAGTACAACGGTGCTCCTCGAGCTGTATGCTAGAGGTAGAAGAAGGCAAGGCTTGCTCCCTTCTCCCCTAGGTATGAGTCTAGTTCTAACAGGTTGGGAACCCTTTGCATGGGTGCCCTGGGGGGTTTATATAGGCCTACCCCCAGGGGTACAATGGTAATCTGGCCAGGTGTAGGGCCCGGATGTCAGTGTCTCTGGTCGCCGGCTTCTCCGCCGGCTGCTGGGGACCGCCACCGGGTGGGCCCCGCTGACTGGTCTGGTATGGAGCCGACAGGCCGCCTCCACCGCTGGCGGGTCTGGTTGGTAGCTGATCACTGTAGCCGCAATGCTAATGACGCATGCTTGGTCGGGGGAGGGCATGGCTAGAGTCCCGCCGCCTGGTGGGAGATCACTGTAGCATCACCTTGTCTCGTCTGGTTAATGGCGCACGGGCCTCGAGGGAGTATCCAGCTGCCCGCCAGGAGCCGGATCCCCTTGGATCTAACTGGCCAGGCTAGGCCGTCCTCCGGGCCCCCGCTGCCTAGTAGGGCCCGCCGCCAGCAAGCCATACCGACAGGCCGTCGTGGGAGCAGGCCCCGCCTGACAGGGGTGATATCAAGGGTTGGGTGGCAACAATGCCGCGTCCTGCAGAGATCTCCGCCTGTACGGGGCACTGTGGCCACGACAAGCCCTTGATACGGGGGTGATGGGCTACACTGTATCCTCACCCTGTCTTGTCTTCCTAATGTGGGCACAGACTCTGAGGGCGTCGTGGGCCGCCTGCTAGGAGATGGCCTCTCCGAAGGCCGTCTGCTTGGAGTCGGCCCATCTGGGTGCCGTCTTTTGGTACTTGGCCGTCTTCTGGCAGCCGGTCGTTTGAGCCAGCCGGCCACCAGAAGTTGGCGCTTCATTCTCGAGGCTCATGGGGCGCAGCCGGCCCAATGTCTTGAAAGGTTCAGTGACTCGGGTTAGGCTACCCGTGGCCCATTACTCCGACAAGGTCATTGTGCGATGATTCCCCAATGACTCCCTTGGCATTCCTTTTGGATGAAAACTTCCTGAAGATACTCATCTTATTCCTACAAATAAAATTCTGAAAACTTTAGTCCACAAAAATTTTGTCAACAAAACTTTAGAAGATTGATAGTAACTACTCATAAGTATGCCTAGAGGCCATATTAAACATTCAAACTACTTCGAACTCTAAGAATTCAACATGCAAGCCCATCTACGGCATCACTAAGAGTAGCTAATTATTCAAAATATAAACTACTAAAGGAAAAACTAATTGGAGCAATGGAGGAGACCAAGTAGAAATCCCCCCAAAAAGTCTCGGAAATGGATCTTCGAGCAAAGAGATTGAAATCCGTGGGTTTTAGAGCAAGAACACGAGAGAGAGAGAGAGAGAGCTAAGGTGATTTTTTCTCGAGGTAGGAGATGACATAGGCTAAAGAGATATGTGAGGGGACCCATGTGGGGCCCACCACCCACCAGGGCGCGCCTGGCGCGGGTTGCGCACCCTACTGTCTTGTGGGCACCAGGGGCACCCCCCTTCTGTTGTTATTTGTACCAGAAATTCTCAAATATTCAGTAAAAAAAATTAAAAATTTCAGGTCATTCTGAGCACTTCTATTTTTTGGTCATTTTTTATTGCACGAAAAATCCAAAAAACAAAATAAACATGGCATTTTTTTTATAACTAAGAAAATCAGAAAACAAAACGTAAGGAGAGAAGGTTGTGCTAACTAAATTCATCGACCACATCTCTCTTGAAAATAGTCCATTAAAAAGGTTGATCAAGTCTTATTGACAATCACTTTCGATTAACATGAACCCGAAGAACTTTCGTAAAACACTAAGTTACCTCAGGGAGGATATGCATGTCCCCAACAATAAGTATGTCATATTTCTTTTTGGCAGTAGGTAAACGAAGTTGAAAACTTCCAATAGTAATTGTCGGAGATTTTTCAATAACATTAATACCATTCAATTGAAATTGTTTCTTTGGAAAGTGCACCATATGCTCATTACCATTGATATGAAAAGTGATTTGCTTTTATTGCAATCAATAAGAGTCCCTGCAGTATTCAGAAAGGGTCTACGAAGGATAATCGACATGTTGTTGTCCTCAGTCATCTCAAGTATAACAATGTTTGTTAAGATAGTAATATTTGCAACAACAAGGTGCACATCCTCACAAATACCAATAGGTATGGTAGTTGATTTGTTAGGCATTTGCAATGATATCTCAGTAGGTGTGAGTTTATTCAAATCAAGTCTTTTATATAAACAGAAAGGCATACCACATAAAGTATTTTTGACACAGTTTCTTTTAATGGAGCATCGTATAGTTGGTATTCCTAGATCTCCAAGTTTTTTTATTTACTCCATTCTTAAAAGTATAATTAGCAAGCATGGTGGAGATTTCAGCTTCAGGTATTTTCCTTTTATTAGTGACAATTTCTTTCATGTATTTAGCATAATGGTCCATCTTTAAAATACCAGTCAAGCGGGTTCGCAAAAACACTGGCCTAAGCATTTCAGCAAAGCTTTCAAATTCTTCATCTTATTTTTTCTTAGATGGTTTAGGTGGAAAGGGCATGGGTTTCTGAACCCATCGTTCTCTTTCTTTACCATGTTTTCTAGCCACAAAGTCTTTTTACCATATCATTTATTTTTAGCTTGTGGGTTATCAAGATCAACAGCAGGTCCTATCTCAACATCATTATCAGGTTCTTTTTCATTGTTTGGTTGAGCATCTTCGTGAGCATCTTTATCATTTTTATTTTCATTATCACTAGGTGAATGTTCATTACGAGATTGAGTTTTAGCATCAGAGATAGAGACATCATCATTATCTTTAGGAGGTGTTTCAATTTCAGGTTCACTAGAGGTATGCAAAGTCCTATCATTTTTCCTTTTCTTTTTCTTTTTAGAGGGACTAGGTGCATCAGTGTTAATTCTTTGTGAGACTTATTCAATTTTTTGGGGTGTCCCTCAGGATAAAGTGGTTCATGAGTCATTCTACCTCCTCTAGTCATTACTCTAAGATCATGATCATTCATATTGATGCTTATTTCAATAAGCAATTCTCTTTGAGATTTAGCAACTTGTTCTAACTGAGTTTGAACCACAAAGGCATGTTTTCCTACACCTCTAACATCTTTAGTGAGTCTAAATAACAGGTCACTCAAGCAAGCAATCATATAAGAGTTTTGTTTCAATTGTTTCATAACATTTGCATTGAAGTGATCTTGCTTCATAACATAATTATCAAATTCATATAAGCATTGACTAGGATGTCTATTGTAAGGGATGTCACCTTGATCAAAATTTAATAAAGAATTTACCTCTACCACCTATGGTGGTGCTGTGTCAAGTCCATGTATTTCTTCAATAGGTGGTAAATTCTTAATAGATTCAGCTTTAATCATTTTTCCTTCAGACATTTCTTTGCCTCTTGCATATCTTCAGGACTGAGAAATAAGATACCCCTCTTCTTTGGAGTAGGTTTAGGCCGTGGTTCAGGAAGAGTCCAATCATCATAATTTTTCAATATATTATTCAATAATTCCTCATCTTGCTCAATAGTTCATTCCACAAAAACACAACCAGCACAACTATCTAGGAAGTCCCTAGAAGCATCGGTTAGTCCATTGTAGAATATACTAAGTATTTAAGTTTTCATTAGAGGGTGATCAGGAAAAGCATTAAGAAATTGTAGAAGTCACCCCCATGCTCGTGGGAGACTCTCTTCTTCAATTTGCACAAAGTTAAATATTTCCTGTAAGACAGGTTGTTTCTTGTGAGCAGGAAAATATTTGTCAGACAAGTAATAAATCATATCCTGGGAACTATGTGTTAGGACCGAGAGTATATCGACCAGAGGGGGAGTGAATGGGAGATTCAAAAATTCTTTCAAACATTTTGAAACCAATCCCAATCAGAGTAGCGGAAAGATGGAAAGGATCAAATGAAGTAAATCAATCTTCTTCGTCAGAAGCATATTCCTTGACGAAGGAAGTAATAACAATAAGAGCCTGGGAAATCATATGTTCAACTACGACGAAAGTAATTCAACATGCAAACAGATGCAGTAGAATGAATCAAAACATGATGCGGGTGTAGAGTGATATGCATGATGGTTAACCGAGGTAAAATGATGGTGTCTAAATAGAGTGATGAAAATGCAACAGAATGAGATACGAAGAATAACTCAAGTGAATGACAACAAGGGAAAAGGGAAAGTAAAACTATGATAGATGGAGATGATCAGGTAAACTATCGACACAGAGCATGAAGGAAAACTGCTGAAGGAATTGCAGTAAGCAGAACGAACCAGCGGTGCTCGATGGCGACATTGAGATTTGGTAGAAAAGTTCACCGTTCTGCCAAAGGGCTACGTCTGGTTGCAGGGGCTGTGATTTAACACGGAAGATAAACTCTCTTCACCCTATTCTCCTTCAACTCGAAGCTAATCATACTCCAGTTGATTTCACTCGTGTTAGATACTTTTCAGCGAGCTCCAAACCTTCGGTCAACCTTCACGAACCACAATCACTCTTCGTTCCTGAAGATCTAGCTCGATGAAGAGAATAACTCTTCAACCCTCGAGCTGAAACCTATCTATCTAGAGAGTGCTCAGCTCTCAAGGGTAATAGGTACAAGAACTCTAATCAGAACTACTATGATGCAAAACTACTCTCTATGTTTGGGCTCTTGATTTTTTTCAGTGGATATTAAACTCAAATCACTCGGAGAGGGGTTGCTCAAATCAATCTTCTCAAAAATCTCAAGCGGAGCAGCCAACAGAGAACATTGGAGCGGGGTAGCTATTTATAGCCGCAGCCTTCCCTGGAGGGAAATGACCAAATTGGAGATCGATAGTAGCCAATGGCCGAACGACACGTGTGCAACGTTCGGATTTGAGCATAGCGGTAACATTACTTGTGGAGCAAGTAATACTAATTCCTTGGTCTGAGACAAATCTCTCGTAGCGAAGAAGATCACAGTCTCTTCCTGGCAAGTATTTCCTTGGAACACAAAGAGATTTCTCCCACAACTTTCATAGGTTTTGGCTAGGCATCACAGCGGATCTAAGCTTCGATAACCTACCCCTCTTAATAGAACTGTGGTCCTATGAATCAAATAAATAGAAGAAGAACAACGAAATGAAAACTACATCTTCACTTTGCTTCAATTTCCATGTGCTGCAGTTAATTTCTTCGGACGACCATACCAAAACAAATGCTTCGCATCAGCGGAAACATTTTGAGGGGTTAATTCCTTCACATCAATCTTCTCGTCCACATGACTTCATCAAATATAGCTCATTCTTCTCTGCAACGTAGATGTACTTCAGTGAAGTTTCTCGAACTTAGCACCGGAGATAGCATTCTCTTCGGTTTTGTATGGACTATTGCTATATGTATGCACTAGCAAACAAATCAGTCCATACCTGTTTCTGTCAATAATCTCCAAACCATAAGGTAGGCAGATATTGCACCAACAATCTCCCCCTTTTTGGACGATTGTTGACAAAACAGATCACATCAAAAGATAGATAATGAATGGAATGAAATGAAAGGATAATAAAAGATGAGAGATAATTACGATGATAAAACACGCTCCCCCTGAACGTATGCATGAGAGCATAAGATAAATTGGGAAGTAGTGAATTAATTCTTCGTGCGAGTGATATTGACCTATAATCTCATTCAAATATTCTTTCAATGCACTCTATAGTGTCTGAGATCTTTCCTGTCACACAATCTTCAAACTGAATTAGATATAATGCATGCATTGAAGTGATTTGTGACGATGGATATAACATGGAGTTTTTCTCATAACGAAATTTGAAGCCACACAAGATATAATATTCTTGCATGTTAGATATTTGATATGAGCTGAGCAAGATAAAAAAGATATTTTGCTCGGAGTGGATAAGCTTCAGAAGTGATTTTTCTGCAATAAAGAGGATATGTGCGAGGAAAAAAACTTTGTCAGTTAAATAAATAGCCTTCACAACGGAAGACATTAGAGCATAGACTGACTTTCTCTTCCTGCAAGGTTAGGTAGTGAAGAGTAACAATTATGGCATATCTAACCACAATAGATACAGTTCATATATTACTCAATGTACTTCTGCCATTTATACTCTCACTCAATGATTTCCTGTCCTGTGCATGATGGATAAATATCGAGGATAATCATTGCAATTGAGAAATTTTTGATGATACCTCAAATAGATAGTATGAAGCAAATAACATTGCAGGGGGCGGGTTATTAACATTACACGGAGACCACCACATGCGGTGCGTAAAGTTCATCAAGCAAATTGTTTGAGGGAAAAACAAATGTTCATCTGCGAAAAGCAAATGGAGAGAATAAGACACCCTACAAATACCCCGATAATGTATCACTCGATGTAATTCTCCCCCTTTATGTCAACAAGTGTCAAAAAGGAAATAGAAAACATATGAGGAATTACTCTTCCGGAGTGTCCTCGGAATCAGAATTAAAACCACTCGACGAATCAGAATCCGAAGAGTGAGGAATGGTCATGGCAGAAGCTGGAGTGGAAGCAGGGGATTTGGAGGACTTGGTGTGATGAACATCTGGCTTGTAGATGAGAGTATCGGCTATGTCTGTAATTTCATCATCATGGCTGACAAACAACATATCCCTTGAAGCAGAACGATGTGAGAGCAGAGGAGTTTGCCTTCAGATACGAGGAACATCAAATAAGTCCAAGTAGTCATAATCCTTCATGATGCCTTTGGCAGCCAACTGCTTGCGAGAATAATGTTGCCTTAGCAGAGTCCATGAGCGCTTCTTTGCCTCCTTCTCATGCAGAAGAATATGAAGAGTATGATTATCAAGTAAATTCATCTCAGTCATTAAGTCCAGCTTTTCCTTTCGATCCAGCTTGATCTGGCTTTCTAGTGTTTGTTGTGTGCAAATACAAATCACATATAGAGATGGATTTTCCTCATGAGGGATTTTAAACCTGGCTTTCTTAACCTTAGGAGTATTTTCACACGCAGTGCCAGCAGCATCAACAGGTTCCTTCCATTTTCCAATATCCTTCACCATATGTAGAGTGTTACATACTTGTTGCATGAAAACTTTTGGAATATAAGACAGAAGAATTTCTCATTGATGAGTTGTTCAATTGCAAACATGATCGGTGGAGCATATTGCTTCAAAGATTGAGGGCTGTCAGCTGCACAAGCCATGTTTCGAATGAAAAGATCAGGAACATCAAACCAAATTCCTTGTGGCAAGAAGTGCATTTCCCACAATGCCATTGGTGGAATTTGTTCTATTTGTTGGAGTGGGAGTATTGCCCAGAATGTGAAACATCAATTTGTTGTCATAGGCCAACTTCTTGGGATCAACATCAATGCATTCGTCACCAACCAAGTTGGGAACCATCAGAATGTGGAGTTGTGCTTTGGACACTTCCCAATAATGCAGCGTGTGCTCTCTATCATTATCAAACTCACACCAAGGAAGATTTATCATGAACAAAAATTGATCTGCCGAGCACTTGATCTTTTCTCTGCCAATCATCCATTCGAGAATCCAGGATGAGGTGTTTGCAAGCCCTCTTGAGATATACAATGTGGCATAGAATTGAAGGATAATTTCTCTATTCCAGCCATGGTTGAAACGCATGAATCCTTTCCGGAGGGCATGTTCAATATGCTCGAATTCTTGGTGTAAACAGGGCATTTCTTCGAGCTCAACGAAGTCTAATATCTTGTGGTTGAAAATCCTATTCTTGTCGAACAAGATTCGAGCATAATATATAGTTTGCTCTTCAGTCCAAAACCTGGGTGATAGTGAAGTTCTTTCTCCTTTGTATGGGCTGACCCCAAAGAATGCTAGTTTGAAAAGATGAAGCACTCAGTGAACGCGGGATCACTTGGTCCATATCTAGTAGGGAACAAAGGAAATGTTTCCTGGGGATTTTCTGACTTTCTTCATTTCTAATCTCCATCGGGTGGACATCATCAGATGTTGGCGCGTTTTCATTGATTTGCTTTAGTGGAGCAAGGGGCCTTTTCACTTTCTCTGGTGCAGATGGCATTGGATCACTTGTCGGACCTTTATGTTCTTTCACTAGAACTCCTTCAGTGGCTTTCTGGCTATCAGGCACTTGGGTCTTTTCTTTCGGTGAATTTTCAACAGTGGGTGGCATGACAACCTCTTCGGACACTTGGGTGACAACTGCTTCTCCTTCGGTCTCCTATGGCACAACTGGTGGTACCACTTGTTCGTGAGCCATGGGCTCTTTAGCTTTCTTTTCTTCCTATTCTGGCTATGAAGCCAAAGAACCAGGAGCAGGATCAACTTCCATCTGGGTAGGGGCACCAGATGAGGTGACCGATGTGTTATTTCCTCATGAGGTAACTTGCTCCCCCTCAACCTTATTATCCTTCTTGGTGGATCCGGAGTTAACATGCATATCATTCGGAGGCGATGGAACAGTCTTCTCAACCTCTATTTCTTCATCGATTTTCTCTTCAGAGGCATGTTGCTCGGGCTGGACATTACCTTCATCGGGGCTGTTTAGAAAGATATCCACCACATCAGATTCTTGAGCAACTATGGTAGGAATGACAACTACTGCAGGCTCAGCTTGTTGCATGGTTTCTTCCTCGTGAAGAGGGGATGGTAGAATCTGCTGCAGAGGAGCACTAGTATCAACAAGAGCATCGGTTGCAATAGTCTGAATACGACGATCTGAGATTGCCTTCGGTTTACTAGCTCTTGCCTTTGCTTTCTGATGCTTCTCTTCTTTTTTTCTTCGACGAGCAGATCTGCTTGATGCTTGATCTCATCATTTCTACGGTCACACAGCTGAGAGACACCCATCTTCAGCTTTAAGTGTCATTCAATCTTGTTATTCCTCATAACAGTGATAGCTTTGGTGAGCTCAAGAATCTCCTTGTTTAGCTCCTTCCTTTTAGAATCAGTGTTGGCATCCTTCCTCATTTGTGGAGGATTTTGTTGTCCTCGACAGCTTGGTTGAGTTCCTTGCTAATTCATCCCAGCTCAGCAAAGTGTTTCGTTACCACCTTGGTAACATCTTCAGGGAGGCCCAAGCTTCTCAGATCAGCCGATTTTGCATCATAGGAAACACATTCAATAAGATCAATCACCAGGTCGAAGTTATACTTCAGTTCCTCTATGGGAGCAAGAATACTTGACTTAGCGTTCTTTACAGAAGTAGAGGTTTTTTATTCGGGCAATAGCTTTCCCTTTACAGACGGGGCAGCAGAACCCAACAATTTATCTGAGACTCGAGCGGGAACAAGCCTTGGTGACATTCTCAACGAAGGTGAAACCTTTGTTGGTGATGGAGTTTGATATGGCTTGTCAAGAAGAGCTCGTTGATCATACATTGGAATTTCATTGGCAACATTATTATCAAAGGAATCATCAGATGAGGCAGAAATTGCCTTCTTTGATTTTCTGGCAACTGATTTCTTTCTCGAAGCTTGAGGGGAAACTGACTTCCTCTTCTTCTTTTCCTTTCGAGCAGAAGCCCGATCCTTCTTCACTTTCACATCTTGCTGAGTAAACTCAACATTTTTTGTTCCACTTGATTTTTCTTCACGGCCTTAGTGTCGCGGTGGAATGGGATCACCTATGGGGCCATCGGCCTCTTCGTGGTTCGGCAAGGGGGAAGGGAATGTTGCACAAAGAGCTGAGGCCGTGGAGCAACACGACAGCGGTGACACGGGAAATTTTTACCCAGGTTCGGCCATCGTAAGGCGTAAAACCCTACTCCCGCTTTGGTGGATTGATGAGAAGACTGCGGTGGAAACGTGGCGCCCAAGCCCGGCAAGGTTGGCTCGGGACGAGAGCAGCTACGCGCGTATGAGTGCACAAAGGTCTGAATCCTGTCTAAGGTTGCCACAGCCCTCCTTTTATATGTCAAGGGGTCACCAGAATGGCAAAACAGTCATTATCCAGTGATTAGAGAGCCCATAGTGCTACCATACCTAACTCTGGTAGTTAGGACAAAACACATTAAATACGCCGCTATACGGCACGTCGTGGGTGCAGCACGGCAAGCCTTACCACACCGTCTTGGTGATCTTTTGTCTGCCTGTATGACACGCGTCTAGATGGGTGTCACACAGCGATGATCTTCTCTCCAAACTACTGCCACACGCTAAGTGACAACCACTTAGCCACCTGGGGTCTCGACACCGCATCGACAAGTGACTTGCATCGCTATGAGGTGGAGCGGTGGAGCCTTGGCGAGGAAGTGGATCTCCGCTGGCCCCGACAGGCGTGCCGGGGCTCATCTGCTTCGTCTTTAGGGAGGCCTCGACCTGGCCAGGCTCGCCTGCCCGGCAAGGGAGGTTTCTCCCTTAGTGAAATCTTGCCCTTTTGGCTTATCTTGGTCTTTTTGATCCGCCCTTTGAGCTTTCAAAGAGATGTCTCTTCTGCTTGGTCTTGCCCTGGACACTTGGTGCTGCCAGGCCAGAAGTTCACTATCTGTGCACAAAGTCAGGGGAAGCATACACCCTTGTTTGTGTTCCCTGACAGAAGCCCCCAGGCGTGGGCCATACGTGTCGCTGGGCACGTTGGGTTAGGCCCCAAACAGTGCACGAACACGTGTCGAAGGAAACGCTGCGCGTGTAGTGGTTCGCAATGATGACTAGTCAATCCAATGTCCACTCCACGTAATTACAGTAGGTCGTGGGGACGTGGGACTGCTGCAGTAAATGTGAGGAAAAAGATGGTAACTTTTTGAGAGAAAGTAGCGAAGAGCCCCCTCCCATGCTCATTCCCCATAAGGAGGGAAAACGCGAAGGGGCGCGGCTCATTCGCACCCGTTTTCTCCATCCATCATCTTCTTCCTCAAGCCACGCAATTTCTCTGTGCCCATTCTTGCTCTCAATCGCCTCATCTGATCCCCCATTGCCCATAAAGATGGGAAGGAAGACTGCTTCTGACAAGGGGAAGTAAGCGGCCGCCGTGAAGACAGTAGTCGCGGAGGGGAACAAGAAAAGAGAGGCGGAGTTATACAAGAAGTGGCGGGGAGGCGTGGTCTTTTTCCCGTCAATCCTGGAAAGTGACGCCTTGGTTGTGATGTGTGGATATATGTGGGGAGGGAAGTTCCAAAGGGACATGGCGTGCCCAAATGTTCTGCTAGAGGGGGAAGAGGACCCGCAGGATTGCTTCCTCTACAGCCCCTGCCTTCTTTTTTGGATATCTTTGAAGCGATGATGGTGATGTACGGATTCCACCTCCAGGATTTCACGCCATTGCAATGGTGTGCATGGCGATTTTCGCCCACTTGTGCGAGAATTTTGTCAAGGTCGCCCCCAATGTAGATCTGGTCAGGCACTACTTCGTTCCGTGGGTGGAGAACAAGGCCCACCGGTTCGGGAAAATAAGATGGATCCCTCTAGTGGGGTGGGAAAATTGGGATTACCTTCCTCGTCAGTAACGCGACAGATGGGAGGAGTGGCAGGAAGATTGGTGTTGGAACAAGGATGAGGAGACCCTGGAGTATTGCCAGGCGTGGACGGAATGCATTGTGCGCGTCAATGACTGGAGGGTATTCGGCCTTACCGACGACACGCTTTGCCCGACATTGAACCGGATCACCCATATGAAGGCTGCCAGGTTAACCATCGGATAAGTGGCATCTGACTTCCTCTGATGCCGTATTGCACCGCTGCAAAAGAGGGACAGGTTTGCTTGGCGGTATGGGGGTGCGGGGGACAGGATGCGCCTATACCCGGGCCTGGCCAACAACTTGTCAGTCTATGGGCATTCTTGGCTACGTGAACAACTGTTCGAAAGCCTTGGGACATTCAAATTGCTAGCAAGGGTCGTGCCGCTGAATGTAAATTCCTCTCTGGATCAAATCTTGAAGTGGATGCCCGATTGCAATGCCTACGTGGTTGTGCGTGATTGGCAATTACCCGAGCTTGATGAAGAGCTCGAATAGGCTTCCAATTTGCTAGAAAGGGCTACCATGGCGGAGAACAACATGTTCAAGCACACCTCCAAGATAGAGGCATAGTTCATCAAGAGGCAGATCGCGGAGGACAAAGCATTCCGGGCTGCCAAAAAGGCGAAATCTGGACGGGTGGAGGAGGAGGAGGAAGAAGAGGCCAAGGACGATGGCTCCTCCAATGGCAGGAGCGAGACGCACGCCATAGAAGGGGTTGCCAGGGACAACCCTACCGGGGGCGATCCTGCAAAGGGAGGGAGTGCCTGAATCAAAGCCTTATATGCTTCGGCAACAGAGGCTTAGGAAGAGAACGAAGCCGAGGAGGCGAAGCAGCCCAAGGAAGAATGGCTCACAGCAGGCCCACAAGCCCCCGAACCAGTCCTGGATCAGTGCCCCCATAGGCGGGCAGCCAGTCGGGGAACAGTAGCTCCCGCTCCTGCGCCCTCCGCCAAGAAGATAAAGAAGATCGCCTCCAACAAACCGGATTCGGCACACCGGCATTCTTCCCGCCTCTCCGAGGGAAAGGCCCCTCCTAACAAGCGACGGGAAGTCATGGGAGTTGACTCTAGCTCCCAATCTTGTCGGCGTCCTAGACTTGGGGGTATCCAGTTGTGCCTGTGTCCGGCCCACCACACGTGGCTCCATCGACGGCCTGGTACAACCCAACTTCAACAACAACACAGCAAGACCCTCGCGAGGGGCCAAGCCTCGCGAGGCGGACAACGCCAAGACCCCCGAAGGAGTTGGCCTCCTCGGGAGGGCTCCTAAGGGGCCGAGAGATCTATGGAGCTACCTCATGAGGCTCAGCTGACGTGAGCCGTGACGACCAAGGCCAGGCGGGTGCCAGGCGGGCGCAAAAGCGCATGTTTCCTCTTTGGTGCAAGGGAGGCAAGCCACAGGCACGGAGTCCCGAGGAATCAGCCAAAGGTTTCCATTCTAGTGCAACGAGACCAAGACCGCCATGATGGCAGGACGGAGGTCATCACCGAGCCCACTGCAGCGTCACGACCAGAGGCTTTTCGCAGGTGAAGACTACTTTTGTCAGGATAGACTGTACTACTTGTTCCCTTTCGAATCCCACCGTTGTGGAATCCCTTGCCGCTCATATTTGGGAAGTGGACCAAGGCACTATATATAGGGCTTAGCCACCACCATAGGGGGGATCGATTCCTTCCCAAGCAACACACCATCTCAAGAACACCTCACCTCCTGAGGCTTGTTCATCCTTGTACTAGTTCATCCATAGCCCCCTGAGGCAATCCACCACACCACACTAGAGTAGGGTATTACACCACAACGGTGGCCCAAACTAGTATAAACCTCGGTGTCCTTGTGTCTCTATGAGCTTTGCGCGCTAGGCTAGGGAGGATCGTGAGTAGGCAGGCTGGGAAGGTTGAGATCTCCGCAACACCCTAGTGTTCGAACCTCTCATGGTTTGCCGGACCCAGATATCTGACATTTGGGGCGCCAGGTAGGGGTGCGTCGGATCTCCTCTTCCATTGACTAGTCCCCCTCCACTCCACTGATGCCATGGCCGACGCCCCGAGAGCCCACGTCGAGCACTGGGTCATCCAGACCTCCTCGGCAACACCCACCGGCGAAGAAGACCTCCACTCTGCCCTGCTCGTGGCCCGTGTTTCGCTAGGGGCGACCGGCCGCAGGGGGCGCGCGACGCAGCCTTCTCCTCTCGCGCCATGCCGTAGTCATGCAGCTGCACAATCTCCAAACTACGCTGTAGCAAATGATCCGCACTCGCGCAGGGAACAAGCGAACATGCGGGCGGCAGTCATTGTGGCCCGTGAGCATCTGCGGTGCAGGCTGCTTGAGAGCGGCCGCGACACCCTACTGGAGCGGGTCGCCGAGCTGCTAGACGTGTCATGCAGGGGGGCGGCGCTGTTCTGCACCCTCCCCACATCGCAGGCGGTGGCGGGGGTGTGCGCCCATCCCCAACACAGCCGCGCGCCCTCTCCTAGGTTGCATGGAGAGCCTCTCCATGCCAACCAACCTCGTGGAGTAGCCCGCGCAGCCCCAACTGTGCTCCCTCGGCACGGGGCTACTTCGGATGACACCACTAGGGGCCGCGTTGGAGTGTCGGCCCCTGGCCAGCAGGACCAGAGGATGGTAGAAGGGAGTGGGAGCGTAAGGCGGCCGGGCGGCACCCCTGGTGCGAACGTTCCGGAAGTTTACATCCCCGTTGCGATGGATCCAAGGCACGCGCTAGGAGAGGGCGTCAGCCGATCCCCCACGCCAGGCTGGGCGCTGGACATACGCGAGGTCAAGCTCTCCCTTGAACCACCACCAAGCCCTGTCGACGTCCCCAACAGCGGCAGCCTCTGGGTACAGTTAACGCCGCAGGGGCATGCTTACACTGACCATGGATCGTAGGTAATTAAACCAAGACACGATGACCGCCAGGACCCTCAGGACGGCGGACTCTCCTAAGGAGCGCGAAGGACGTTGGGAACAGCGCGGGGGGAGCCCAGCGGCGGGGCCCTCCTCGCGCTGCACAGAGCAGGATCCAGCCGGGATGTAGGTTCCCTGCTGGGGAAGGCGCCGGCGAGCCCTTCCCCTTGGCAGGGGACCTATAGTCGCCGAGGACGTCGTCAGCGTCCCCCTGGCCCCTTGGTATTGTCCTGGTTTCCTGTCTCCCCAATGGTGGTCAGGGGCGGCGCACGGTGGGGTCCTTGTCGGGCGACATGAAGCAAGGCTCCGGCATGTTAATGTCTGCACTCGTGACACTCTTACGTAAGAATGAGTGGGGATGTACACGCCCGAGAGTCTCCTGAGTGCCGCCCTAGGGCCTCACGGGGGCTCCCACCCACATCCTAGTGGAAGCACCATGCTTCGCGCTAGCCGTCAACACTATCCCCAATGACTATGCCCAGCCAGTGGAAGCACTTAGCTCCGTGCTGGTGAGAAGACCGAAGACTGAAGACTGAAGACGAGTTAGGCGCCGGACGCGGCCGCCTGCTTTTTGCCTCTCTTTTTGTACTCGCTTGCCGACTTTTTGAAGCAGTTTGTTTTTCGTGTGTTTATAAAACGGAGGAGTTTTCTTTTTTCTCGTGTCACTCTCTTGCCTTCAGTTCTTGCGTTCTTTTCTTGGAGCTCGTGACCGCTACCCTGCCCTCTAGCACCTCACGAGTGAGGGCTGGGTACGGTGTAGGTGCTAGCACTGATCGCTCCCCTCGGGGGCTCGAAGGTGCAGCCGCCCCGCGCGGCCAACTTGCCACAATCTGGCAGTTGGCTCCTCATGAGGCACTCTACGGCAGGCCAGCAGGCCCCTTAAGAGGCGCAGGGCCTCGCGAGCCAGTTACAGGCTCACCTCAGGAGAAGGGGTGATGCCACGGCATTAGGCCTCACACAGGACCCACGAAACCCAAGATAAGTCAAAAACAACTATCCCGTTCATCGGCCAGCAACCCTGCTGGGCCCCCCTCAGGGCGCCACTTCAAAAACATTTCAGCAATCTCATATATCATAAGGGCCCCCCTTCCCAAAATGCTCTTACAAGGATACGTTTGAGTTTTCTTTGTACAGGTTAAAGCAAAAGAAATACAGGCCTAACTGGATGCGCCTTCCTCGCCACTCCCATCCATGCTGCTTGTGCTGAAGCTGCCGCCCTCCATGTCGTCTCCACCCGCGCCAGCTCCTTTGGCTGCGAGCACGGCAGTGTCATCCTCAGGAGTCAGCTCCTTCACCAGAGCGTCCACATGAACGTCCACCCACATGGGAAGCTTGTCTTGGATGGCCGCAGGCACGGGGGCTAGCACGGTTCTGAAGTCGAAGTGGGAGTCGAGGTTCAGGAGGTTACTGAAGATGCGCGAGAGCGCGCGCCCAAGGAGGCCCTGGCTCCTCTCCTCAATGAGCTGGTGGGCTTTTGCGGCCTGATCCTCCAGGCGGGTCACGACATTGGTGAATAAGCGGAGATGGCTGGCATAATTGCTCTTGTGCGGGTGGGGAGCGCTCTCGTCACAAATGGCACCCAAGGCGTTGTTTGCTCTGATACGCAGACCCTGGAGCACGGGGCCGTGTTCGTGCTCCAGCGTTTGGTGGCGGCACTTCTCACTCTAATCCTTCTCCATGAGGGAGGTGGAGTCCTTGTCATGCTTCCGGAGAGAGGACATCTTGGAGCGAGCAGAATCCAAGGCAGATTCAGAAGAAGCCAGGGCCGCCCGGGCAGCGCCCTTGCGCTGCTTCACCACCTACAGCTCAGTCCTTAGGACAGAGGTCTGGCCCTCAAACTCAGCCTTGATCAGCTCCAGGTCCAGGCGGTGCCCCTCGACTAGTTCAGCACGTGGTTTCGCCACCTTATCCTCCACCTCCACCTGGACCTGAGCTTCTCGGGCGGCGACAGCATCCTCAGCCGCGGCGACCTATCGCTCCCTCACCTCCAGCCTGACCAGCGCCAAGCTATGATTGACAACCTCCAGTGTCAAGCCCACATGGCGCCTCAGGAGCTCCGCCTCGGGAAGGGCCACCTCACCTAGCGAGGAGGCCAACATGGCACGACGCTCCGCGATTTCGCGCAGCAGGGTGGCACTCGAAGACAGAAGACCCAGCTCCCGCTCCTCAGCCGCATCACGATGGCGGTTGGCTGCCTCAGCCTCTTCCATGGCATGAGCGCGAGCTTCTCGAGAAGCCGCGAGCGATGCCTCTGTGCACGCTTCGGCCTCGTCACGCAGAAGCTTCCCAAGGTTGATGGCCACCTTCAGCCGCTGCCATTCACCCTCCAAGCGGCGGTTTTTTGCTTCAAGCCTGGTGTCGACGTTGGCGAGCTCCCCGCCAAGATGGATCATCGCGTGCATCGCCTCACCAAAGAACCCGAAGCGCATCGCGCTATGCCCACGAGCAAGCGCGAGCTCGTCGCCAAGATCTTCACCGGCTCTAGAGGTCGCTTGGGAGGCGCTGGGAGCTCCGTCAGTCGCCGGCTGGGGGCTGGCTGGCGGGCCCCCGCGGCTTAAAGATGAAGGCTGCCCGGAGGATGCTCCCTGCCGGCATGGACAAGAGGGAGGATCACCTGCGCACCCTTCACCTCGCGGACAGAAATCGCGGGGAGAGAGAACAGGGGGCTTGGTTCTGGTGCACCCTCGCAGTGTCGGGCTGGACGGAGCCAGACTCATACCCTGCGCAGGCTCAGGGCACTGGGGGCTGCACGACCAAGCCGTGCTGGGGCGCGTGGGGGTCTCCACCTCCCGAGGTTGGTTCTTCAGGAGTGAAGGTACTTACTCGCCAGCGGCCACATATCTCCTCGGCTTTAGTGGCCGACGGGTGCCATCGTCGCGGCACGGAGAGCTTTTCCTCTTCAGGAGCGACTCAAGGCACAGGCGGCGCCGACCTGGCCCTGGCGGGCGATCCTCGGGAGGGGGAGCATCCAGGGCGATATCTGGAACAGAGGTCCCAAGGGCAAGGGCACCAGGCGTGGCCTCCTGGCTCGCGGCCCCGAAGCCATTGGTGGGATTCTCATTGCCAACAGCAGCTCTGGAGCCACCGGCCGGGGTGTCACAGGCCCCTGCCTCCGGAGCCTGGTGTTGCGCAGGCTCTGCAGCGGCCCCTGCCGGGACCCCCGAAGCTTGAGGCTCTTGAGCCTCTAATAAGGCCGAGCCTCCGAAGGAGTTCTCGCTGGCTGATGGAGACGGGCGTCCCCCTGCCTCCACACTTGGGGCGCGTGCAGCAGGGTCGATCCGGAGAGGAGCCATGAAGACTGGATTCTCACGGGATCCCTCAATGCCCTTGGGAAGCAACCCCCACTCATCAAACAGGGGCATTTGCCTCATGAAGGTCTCCTTGTTTGAGCACAGATAAAGGAGACAGCCACCCCCCGGTAGGTCGGCAGGCTCGGGCTTGCTGGTCAGGAGCTTGAGCACCACGCTCAGGGTATCGGCAACAAGCGACAGCTCCTGCAGCTTCATCGGGTCTCCGGCGCCGATGAAGGCCCACATCGGGCGAGAGTGGCGCTGGAGGGGAGCAAGGCGCTGCTTCACGAATTCCTTCACCACCATTGGCGATGTTACCCCCAGTTACTGGAGCCTCGCCAACCTCTTCCAGACAAAAGCGAGGCACCGGTCAGTGAGGTTCACATGGCGCCAGCCGGAGCTTGGCGAAGCCGGCGAGCCGGGAATCATGAGCAGGTAGCTGAACGTGTGGGCGTCCATTAGAAGCCACTGCTTCCGGAACCCCTTCGCGAGGGGCGAGAGCTCGGAGTCGATCCCCAAGCCAGCAGTCGCGGCCACGGCTTCAAAGGTCACGCATCCAGAGCGCTGGCGAGCGTCCACAAGCCAGAGCACGAAGAAATGCCAAAACAAGGCCACATAGGGAGTGATGCCCACCATGGCCTCGCAAAGGAAGGCGAAGATGGCAAGGAGGATGATGGAGCGGGGATCCAGATGCAGCAGTTGGATCTAGTAATGTGACATCACAACATTGAAGAAGGGGGAGAAGGGAGGAATCAACCCAGCAAGAAGAGCATGAAGATGGATGGGAATCTCAGTGGCGCTCATCTCTTTGGTCTGCCAAGACGCGGGG
>NC_041383.1:341657950-341697297 GCF_002162155.2 Triticum dicoccoides | reverse complement strand
AACCTTGTCCAACCCTTCCTTATTGATCACCGCCGACTGCTCGAGGGCCGGCTGTCGGATATCGGGTTCCGGCAAAACCCTTAAGGTTCGAACTCTGGGATGCGCACGAAGATCTCTCCCTACCAAAACACACCCTCAGCCTCGCCGCAATCCCTAAGCTAGATCGATGAACAACACAAGAGGCACGAGGTTTATACTGGTTCGGTCCATCGTTGTGGTGTAATACCCTAATCTAGTGTGTGGTGTGGTGGATTGCCTCTTGGGCTGATAATGAACAATACAATGGAAGAACAGCCTCGCGAGGAGACGTGTTCTTGGGCTGGTGTGGCATGAAGATGAACTTAACTTGTCCTTCTACTGTGGTGGCTAGCTCTATTTATAGATGCCCTGGTCCTCTTCCCAAATATTGAGCGGGAAGGGATACAACAACAGCCATTTTGAAAGGGGACAACCAATACAAGCTATCCTGACTAAAGGTGGTCTTATCCTGCCAAAGGCACTGGTGGTGACGCCATCTTGGGCTCCATGGTGACCTCCATCCTGCCGGCCTGCTGGTCTTGGTACTATTGCACTGATAAGGAAACCTTTGCCTGATGCCTCGGTACTCCGCGCATGCGCTTGCCCCCTTTGCACCAAAGAGGAAACAAGGACACTGCATGGGCTGGCGCCCGCCTGGTCTTGATCATCATGGCTTGCCTCATGGGCACCTCGCGAGGTACCCCTTGCCTTGATCTCTCTACCTCCTCACGAGCCTGCCTCATGAGGCCGCCCCTGAGGGGGCCTTCCGTCGTCCGCCCAGCGAGGCTTGGCCCCTCGCGAGGGTCTTGAGTGTTGGTTGATGAAGACGGGCCGTACTGGGCCATTGATAGAGCCACGCTGCATTTCTATCCCACAAGGATCTGCCAAGGACCCCTCCTCACTAGCGTGAGCTCCGGCGAAGTGCCGCCGTCGCTCTGCTTATTTCCCCCTCCCTCTCTCCTGACTAGCAGGGCCCATTGTCAGCCTCTCCACTCACGCCCGAAGCGGTAAGAGTGGAGGCGTATTCTGTGAATACACCGTCGACATCACCCCCCTGGTTTTCTGTTTAATTCAATTTAAATAATGTACATACTGTTCAGTCGCACATTGTGTGACGCTTGGCCTCGCAACTGGATGTAATATCAGACCTATGTTTCCGCTAGGATTAATAAAGTGGTTGTTTCCTTTACCATGTTGTTATGTGTAGCCAGAAGACATGATATCTGGGCTGGCAATGCAAGGTAAACCGGTTTCTCTAAGATGGGGTGCCACAACGCTTGGTATCAGAGTCGCGCTGACTTTAGGGCACGCTAGATCGTTAATGCGTTAGATGAATCGTAGATAGTTTCGGCTGAGTGCTGGTAGTCATAGAAATTGATTGTTGCATTGCGTGCATTTTATTTGTTGTTAATACTAACCGTCTAATTGTTGTGAGTGTAGATTGCTCCAGTTCTGATCATGTACCATCCTGAGCCAGCTCCATACACATCACCGCACCTTCTTCAGAACGTGTGGCGACGACTCTACCCAGAGGGCGGTGATCCAGTGTATCAGGTGTATCGGGAGCATCTGGCCGGTTTGCTGTATGATTACTATGCAAATGTCACTCTACACCATAGTTCCCCTTCCGGTGCTTACACCCGTTCCTCTAAGGGTGGTTTCACTTCTACACCATCTTAGGCTGTCCGGTTTGCTGTGATCGAGGTTGTTGTAGACTTGCGCTACAACGAGGTTCGCATGCACACCCACCCAGGTTTCTATTACTACCCGTCTCTGCATGAGAACGGGCATATTCACTTCCGTCTTATTGATCCGGCGTGCGATCGTCCTTCTAGCCACCTTTCCCGCTATATCACTGCCAGTTATCTCTTGATCTATGAGTTAGCTTATAACATCCCAAATTTTCAATTTGGAATGTTATATATTAGATCATCATTGCATATCATATTTTATTTGCATTTTGGCTTGATCCTAGAAATTCTAAGCAACTCAAGGACCCGCGGAGAGAGTTGGGGATTTCGTTATTTTCATATTTGAGTTTTTCTCAAATTTTGAAAAGAGGATCAAATGGTTTTGATTATTTTTCTTCCTAATATTTCAAAAATAAAAATATATGAGAGGGGATAAAATGACTTCTCCAAAATAAATGAAATATTAGAGGAAAAATGTTGAAATCATTTTATTTATTTTATTTGGTTTTATTGCAGTTTTATTTTGAATTAGAAAAATTGCACGTTTTCAAAATTGCATTTTTAGGGCCAAGAAAAAGTTCATCTCAGTCTAAATATTTTATTTAGACGGTGAAAATTTGTTTTGGCATTTTTAGATTTTTATTTTATTTTCTTGGATTTATTTAAGTTTCGGCAGAATTATTTAAAAAAATTCCGTTCAGACCGACCGGGCCGAAGGCCCAGCCGGCCCAGCCACCTCGCCGCACCGCTCGCGCCCAGCGATGGCCGAGCCAGACTCTGGCTAGGAGTCCGGGAGCCGCCCGCCGCCATCCTGGCCCCCTCCCCAGGCCGAGCCGCCCCCTCCACCCCACCCCGCCCCGCAGCCACAGCCGCACAGCAGAAGCAGCCGCCGCCTGCCGCTGCCCGCTCGCGCGCCGCTATCCGCCGACGCCACCTAGCCCCACCGGAGCCCCATGCCTCGCCGGATTTCGACGAGGTAGCAGCCGCCGCCGCTGCCGGTTTTCTTTAAAAAACCAATCCGGTTTTTTTAGAAACCCTAGTTCGTTTTTTAGAATAGATCGGTTTAATTTTTTCGGTTTAGTTATTTAGCGAACGCCCGTTCGTTCGTTCGTGTTAATGAATGAGTTTCACCATTTAGCCACAGATAGCGAACGTCCGTTCATTAGCCTGTTTGTCAGTTTTTCTTTTTCCAGGGTTTTCCGCGATTATTTTTGATCGCGATTTCTGCCCTCATTTTCGTTTTAGTTTATCTTTTAGCTCGTTTATCGGAATCAGGCGATTCAAGCGCCTAGAGTTTCATCTCGAAGCCCTCTTTCTGTTAACCAACTCAAACAAGTTTTTGCTACTGTAAAATTTGACTTAAGTCTAGTTTAGTAAACGAAGCTTGTTTCTTTCGCCGTTTGAGTTTCGTTGTTTCGTTGGATTTGATTCTTTTTGCAAACTGGAGTTCTTAAGTTGAACTTTACGGTTAGATCTCTTATTTGAGTTTTACCCGTTCTCCTAGTTGAGTGCTTATTGTTGCTTGTTTGATTGCGATAGAGTACCCGGAGTGCGAAGCGTGCTACTACGAGTCTCTAGGTTTCACGGATCATCAGCAAGGCATGTAATACTTTGATCATACCTCTTTACTACCCAGTTTTATTGCATTAGATCAATCCTCAAACAATTGCATGGTTAGGATCTGATTAATATGTGGGTTTTGGGGGAGTAGATGAGGTAGTACCTACTGTCCTGTTTATTATCAAACCTTTGGGAGTTTCTTCTACATTTGCTTATATTGCTATACTATGCTTGTAGACGTGGATTGGGTGAGTGTATCCATGACAGATGTGAGTATGGTTAATTAATGATTAACTTAAGTTGGCTACTTTAATACACATCTAGGTGGATTGAGGCACCTGGGGAACCCAGTGTTGCCTGTATTTTTTGGAAATCCCGGGGTACCATGTGATTCTCCTATGGACCGCCACCCAGGCTCAAAGAGATCATAAGATTATTCATGCTAGAAACTTCCGTGTGCAGCCACAAGCTATTATGTGCTCTAGCATAGTTGATTAAGTCATGTGAACTCTTACAGTGGTAGACTAGCAGAATGATAACCCACAAGTATAGGGGATCGCAACAGTTTTCGAGGGTAGAGTATTCAACCCAAATTTATTGATTCGACACAAGGGGAGCCAAAGAATATTCTCAAGTATTAGCAGCTGAGTTGTCAATGCAACCACACCTGGAAACTTAGTATCTGCAGCAAAGTGTTTAGTAGCAAAGTAATATGATAGTGGTGGTAACGGTAACAAAAGTAAAGATAGCAAAATTAATGTTTTTGGTATTTTGTAGTGATTGTAACAGTAGCAACGGAAAAGTAAATAAGCGAGAACCAGTATATGGAAAACTCGTAGGCACCGGATTAGTGATGGATAATTATACCGGATGCGGTTCGTCATGTAACAATCATAACATAGGGTGACACAGAACTAGCTCCAATTCATCAATGTAATGTAGGCATGTATTCCGTATATAGTCATACGTGCTTATGGAAAAGAACTTGCATGACATCTTTTGTCCTACCCTCCCGTGGAAGCGGGGTCCTATTGGAAACTAAGGGATATTAAGGCTTCCTTTTAATAGAGAACTGGAACAAAGCATTAGCACATAGTGAATACATGAACTCCTCAAACTATGGTCATCACCGGGAGTGGTCCCGATTATTGTCACTTCGGGGTTGCCGGATCATAACACATAGTAGGTGACTATAGACTTGCAAGATAGGATCAAGAACTCACATACATTCATGAAAACATAATAGGTTCATATCTGAAATCATGGCACTCGGGCCCTAGTGACAAGCAATAAGCATAGCAAAGTCATAGCAACATCAATCTCAGAACATAGTGGATACTAGGGATCAAACCCTAACAAAACTAACTCGATTACATGATAAATCTCATCCAACCCATCACCGTCCAGCAAGCCTACGATGGAATTACTCACGCACGGCGGTGAGCATCATGAAATTGTTGATGGAGGATGGTTGATGATGACGACGGCGACGAATCCCCCTCTCCGGAGCCCCGAACGGACTCCAGATCAGCCCTCCCGAGAGAGATTAGGGCTTGGCGGCGGCTCCGTATCGTAAAACACGATGATTTCTTCTCTCTGATTTTTTTCTCCCCGAAAGCCAACATATGGAGTTGGAGTTGGCATCGGAGGGCCACCAGGGGGCCCACGAGGTAGGGGGCGCATGCTAGGGGGGGGGGCATCCCCCACCCTCGTGGACAGGGTGTGGGCCCCCTGGTCTTCATCTTTGGCGAGGATTTTTTATTGTTTTTTCTGAGATGTTCCGTGGAGTTTCAGATCATTCTGAGAACTTTTATTTTTTGCACAAAAAACAACATCATGGAAATTCTGCTGAAAACAGCGTCAGTCCGGGTTAGTTCCATTCAAATCATAAAACTTAGAATCCAAAACAAGGGCAAAAGTGTTTGCAAAAGTAGATACGATGGAGACGTATCAACTCCCCCAAGCTTAAACCCTTGCTTGTCCTCAAGCAATTCAGTTGACAAACTGAAAGAGAAAAAGAAAAACTTTTACAAACTTTGTTTGCTCTTGTTGTTGTAAACATGAAAAGCCAACATTCAAGTTTCAGCAAATATTATGAACTAACCATACTAACAATAACACATAGGTCTCACAATTACTCATATCAATAGCATAATCAGCTAGCGAGCTATAATAACAAAACTCGGATGACAACACTTTCTCAAAATAATCATAACATGATATAACAAAATGGTATCTCGCTAGCCCTTTCTGAGACCGCAAAACATAAATGCAAAGCACCTTTAAAGATCAAGGACTGACTAAACATCGTAATTCATGGTAAAAGAGATCCAGTCAAGTCATACCCAATATAAACGAATTAGAATGAATGCAAACGACAGTGTGCTCTCCAGCGGGTGCTTTTAGTAAGAAGGATGATGACTCAACATAAAAGTAAATGGATAGGCCCTTCGTAGAGGGAAGCATGGATTTGTAGAGGTGCCAGAGCTCAATTTTGAAAATAGAGATAATTATATTTTGAGCGGCATACTTTCATTGTCAACATAGCAACTAAGAGACGACGATATCTTCCATGTTAAACAAATTATAGGCGGTTCCCAAACAGAATGGTAAAATTTATACTCCCCCTCCTCCACAAGCATCAATCCATGGCTTGCTCAAAACAACGAGTGCCTCCAACATTCAACGGGTCCCAGGGGGAGTTTTGTTTGCAATTATTTTGATTTAGTTTGCATAAAGCATCGGACTGGGCATACCGGCGACCAGCCATTTTCTCGTGAATGAGGAGCGGAGTCCACTCCTCTTGAGAATAACCCGCCTAACACGGAAGATAAGGGGAGCCCTAGTTGACATATGAGCTATTCGACATGCAAAACAGAATGTTTATTTGAAGGTTTAGAGTTTGGCACATACAAATTTACTTGGAACGATAGGTAAATACAGCATATAGGTAGGTATAGTGGACTCATATGGAACAACTTTGGGGTTTAAGGAGTTTGGATGCACAAGCAGTATTCCCGCTTAGTACAGGTGAAGGCTAGCAAAAGACTGGGAAGCGACCAACTGAGAGAGCGACAACAGTCGTAAACATGCATTAAAATTAATTTACACCGAATAGAAGCATGAGTAGGACATAATCTACCATGAACATAAATATCATGAAGGCTATGTTGATTTGATTCAACTACATGCGTGAACATGTGCCAAGTCTAGTCACTCAATTAATTTAAAGGAGGATACCTCCCATCATACCACATCATAATCATTCTAATAGCATGTTGGCACGCAAGGTAAACCATTATAACTCATAGCTAATAAAGCATGGCACAAGCAACTATAATCTATAAATGTCATTGCAAATATGTTTACTTCATAATAGCTGACTCAGGAACGATGAATCATCATATTTACAAAAACAAGAGAGGTCGAGTTCATACCAGCTTTTCTTATCCCAATAAGTCCATCATATATCATCATTATTGCCTTTCACTTGCACGACCGAACGATGTGTATAATAATAAGAGTGTACGTGCATTGGACTAAGCTGGAATCTACAAGCATTCAACTCAAGAGAGAAGACAAGTAATATGGGCTCTAAGTTAAATAAACAATCCTGCATATAAGAGCCACTAAGAATTTTCAATATGGTCTTCTCGACCCCCAAAAGAAAGAAAATAAAATAAAACTATTTATACGGGAAAGCTCCTAACAAGCAAAAGAAGAACGGGAAATATTTTTGGGTTTTATTTTTTTAATTACTACAACAAAGAAATAAACTACTACTAACAATTTTTTTGGTTGTTCTTAAGGTTTATTAAACTCACAAGAAGAAAGCAAGAAAAAAGAAAATAAACTAGCATGGATATTACAGTGAAAGAGTATGAGCACCGACATCTAGCAATGAGTGGGTGTGAACATGAATGTAATGTCGGTGGGAAATACGTACTCCCCCAAGCTTAGGCTTTTGGCCTAAGTTGGTCTATTGCCAGGGATAGCCTGGCGGATACCCGTAGGTGAAGCTGGGGTCATACTGCGATGTAGCGGCTATCGCCGCCTGAGCTGTAGCGTGGCGTCGAGCAGCCTCCGCTCTCCTCTCGTACTCATCTACCTCCTCTCTGGTAATAATGTATCTTCCTTTTGTCTGAGAATCAAAGAAGGCAGGAGCAGGAAGGGTAGTACGGACAATATGTCGTTTGTTAAAGATTAATCGATACTGGAGAGGTAGTTCAGTCCTCTCAACAAACTGGTGGGAAACCATAGAATCAAAATCTAAATAAGTAGGGGGTAACTCCATTTCACCCTCACGAATGTCTATCTCAAGAAAATTAGCTAAACGGGTTGCATAAATTCCTCCAAAGAAATCTCTGTTAAATCTATTATGATGCAACCTATGAGCTACAATGGCTCCCATATGATGAGATTGGTCTCCTAACACAGCACTTCTGAGAATACCGAGATCAGGTGCACACATGTGACATGCTTCATCCTTAGCATTTATGCATCTACCTATGAAGAGAGCAAAATAATGTATAGCAGGAAAGTGAACGCTCCCTATAGTGGCTTGTGTTATATCTCTTGATTCCCCCACAGTTATTCTAGCAAGAAAGTCTCTATATTCAGATTTAGGGGGTTCCCTGACACTACCCCAAGATGGAAGTTTGCAAGCAAAAGTGAAATCCTCTAAGTCCATGGTATAAGATTTGTCATAAAGGTCAAACATGACTGAAGGGGAATTACGCGAAGATGAAACTCAAACCTCCTCACAAATGAATTTGTGAGATCATGATACTTGGGGCATTTGTCAGCTTCAAAGTCCTCAAGACCGGCGTTACACAAATATGCGCCGAGTTCTTCTTTGATTCCCGCTTGATTCATAAAATTTTCCGAAGGCCATTCACAGGGCCTCACAGGAGCGTCTCTTGGTGGTTCCTCGTGAGCATGACGCATTGCAAGCCTGGGACCTTGCTTCCTTGAAGAACCACCTTGGAACATCTTCCTAAACATATTGTTTCCTCTGAAAAAATTCTGAAATTTTTAGTAACTTCAAATAAAAGTGAACCAACTTCAATAAAATTGATAGCAACAACTCCCACAAGTGCCTAGGGCCTATATCAAGCATTAGAACTACTTGGAACCATAAAAAATTGGCATGCAAGCTCAAGAACATGGTCACCTATGCAGCACAAATTTGCAACGAATAAAGCACTAGAACAAAAACTAATTGGACCAATGGAGGAGTCACATACCAAGGAACAATCTCCCCAAGCAGTTTTGAGAGAGGTGCTTTGAGCAAGGAGATCGAAAATCACAGCAACAGGGGCTGGAACTCGTGCTTGAGTTGGTTTTTTGTGTTTGTGTGAGGCAGAGGAAGAAGATGGGTGCAGGGATAAGTGGAGAAGGGCCACCGTGGGCCCACGAGGCAGGGGGCGCGCCCAGGGGGGTAGGGCGCGCCCTCCACCCTCGTGGCCAGGTGGCAGCTCCCCCCGTGGTAACTTTTGCAAAGTAAATCCTCAAATATTCCCGAAAAAATATATTAAATTGGCATGGCATTCTGAGGACTTTTATTTTTGGGATATTTTTATATTGCACGGATAAGTCAGGGAACAGACAGAAAAAATACTATTCTACTTTATTTCTACTAAATAACAGAGAATATAAAGAGGGTACAGAAGGTTGTGCTTCTAGTTTCATCCATCTTGTGATCATCAAAATGAACCCACTAACAAGGTTGATCAAGTCTTGTTAACAAACTCATTCCGAATAACACGGAACCGAAGAAATTTCGAATGACACTAAGTTACCTCAACGGGGATATGAAAATCCCCAACAATAAGAATATCATACTTTTTCTTGACAGTAGGGAGAGGAAATTCAAAACCTCCAAATATAATCGATGGAATTTTTCCAATAGAGTTGATACTATAAACTTGAGGTTGTTTCCTCGGAAAGTGTACCATGTGCTCATTGCCATTAACATGAAAAGTGACATTGCCTTCGTTGCAATCAATAACAGCCCCTGCAGTATTAAGGAAAGGTCTTCCAAGAATAATAGACATACTATCATCCTTGGGAATATAAAGAATAACAAAGTCCGTTAAAATAGTAACATTCGCAACTACAACAGGCACATCCTCACAAATACCGACGGATATAGTAGTTGATTTATCAGCCATTTGCAAAGATATTTCAGTAGGTGTCAACTTATTCAAGTCAAGTCTACGATATAAAGAGAGAGGCATAATACTAACACCGACTCCAAGATCACATAAAGCAGTTTTAACATAATTCTCTTAATGGAGCATGGTATAGTAGGTACTCCTAGATCTCCAAGTTTCTTTGGTATTCCACCCTTAAAAGTATAATTAGCAAGCATGGTGGAAATTTCAGCTTCCGGTATCTTTCTTTTATTAGTAATGATATCCTTCATATACTTAGCATAAGGATTTGTTTTGAGCACATCAGTCAATCGCATACGCAAAAAGATGGGTCTAATCATTTCAGCAAAGCGCTCAAAATCCTCATCATCCTTTTTCTTGGATGGTTTCGGAGGAAAAGGCATGGGTTTCTGAACCCATGGTTCCCTTTCTTTACCATGTTTCCTAGCAACAAAGTCTCTTTTATCATAACATTGATTCTTTGATTATGGGTTATCAAGATCAACAGCAGGTTGAACTTCTACATCATTATCATTACTAGGTTGAGCATCATCATGAACATTATCATCAACATTATCATTAGGTTCATGTTCATCACCTGATTGTGTTTCAGCATCAGAAATAGAGATATCATTTGGATTCTCAGGTGGTTCAGCAATAGGTTCACTAGAAGTTTGCAAAGTCCTATCATTTTTCTTTTTCTTCCTTTTAGAAGAACTAGGTACATCAATATTATTTCTCTGAGAATCTTGCTCGATTCTCTTAGGGTGGCCTTCATGATACAAAGGTTCCTGAGTCATTCTACCAGTTCTAGTAGCCAATCTAACAGCATAATCATTTTTCTTACTATTCATTTCATCAAGCACTTCTTTCTGAGCTTTAAGTACTTGTTCTACTTGAGTGGTAACCATAGAAGCATGTTTGCTAACAAGTTTAAGTTCACCTCTAATATCAGCCATATAATCGCCCAAGCGTTTAATCATAAAGGTATTTTGTTTTAATTGTCTACCAAAATAAGCATTAAAGTCATCGTGATTAAACATAAAGTCATCAAACTCATCCAAGCACTGACTAGCAATTTTAGTAGGAGGGACTTCAGCTTTATCATATCTATAGAGAGAATTTACCTTTACTACCTGTGTCGGGATATCGGGATCAGGAGGTTCTTCAGTGAATAAGGAATTGAGATCATATACTTCAACAGGCGGTAAATTAAGACCGTGTATTTCTTCAATAGGAGGTAAATTCTTAACATCTTCAGCTTTAATACATTTTTCTTTCATAGATTTCTTTGCCTCTTGCATATCTTCGGGGCTGAGAAATAGAACACCTCTCTTCTTCGGAGTTGGTTTAGGAATAGGCTCAGTAATTGGCTCTGGAGCTGGCTCAGGAGGTGGCTCGGGAGGTGCCCAATTATTTTCATTTGTCAACATATTATTCAATAGAATTTCAGCTTCATCCGGTGTTCTTTCCCTGAAAAGAGAGCCAGCACAACTATACAGGTAATCTCTGGAAGCATAAGTTAGTCCATTATAAAAGATATGAAGTATTTCAGGTTTCTTAAGAGGATGATCAGACAAAGCATTAAGTAACTTGAGAAGCCTCCCCCAAGCTTGTGGGAGACTCTCTTCTTCAATTTGCACGAAGTTGTATATTTCCCTCAAAGCAGCTTGTTTCTTATGAGCAGGGAAATATTTAGCAGAGAAGTAATAAATCATATCCTGGGGACTTTGCACACAACCAGGATCAAGATAATTAAACAATATCTTAGCGTCACCTTTAATGAGAACGGAAATATTTTGAGTAAATAAAGGTAGCGCGATCTCTCATCATTAGCAAACAGGGCAGCTATATCATTTAAGTTAGTAAGATGTGCCACAACAGTTTCAGATTCATAGCCATAGAAAGGATCATATTCAACCAAAGTAATTATATATGGATCAACAGAAAATTCATAATAATCCTTATCGGGAACACAGATAGGTGAAGTAGCAAAAGCAGGGCCGGGTCTCATCCTATCTCTAAGAGATTCTTTACTCCATTTAACTAGCAGCCTCTTAAGTTCGTATCTATCCTGGCAGGCAAAAATAGCTGCAGAAGATTCTGCATCAAAAAGATAACCCTCAGGAATAGAAGGCATATTCTCATCATCACTATCATCATCGTATTCAGGTTCAATAATTTCTCTTTCTCTAGACCTAGCATTTTTTTCATCAAGAAATTCACCAAGGGGCACAGTAGTATCAAGCATAGAAGTAGTTTCATCATAAGTATCATGCATAGCAGAAGTGGCATCATCAATAACATGCGACATATTAGAATTCATAGCAGTAGCAGGTTTAGGTGTCGCAAGCTTACTTATGACAGAAGGTGAATCAAGTGCAGAGCTAGATGACAGTTCCTTACATCCCCTCGTAGTTGAGGGCAAAATAGTAGTTCGATCGTCTTTCAAGTTCTTCATAGTGTCCAGCAGATATAAATCCCAAGTGACTCAAAGAATAGAGCTATGCTCCCCGGCAACGGCGCCAGAAAAAAGTCTTGATAACCGACAAGTGTAGGGGATCACAACAGTTTTCGAGGGTAGAGTATTCAACCCAAATTTATTGATTCGACACAAGGGGAGCCAAAGAATATTCTCAAGTATTAGCAGCTAAGTTGTCAATTCAACCACACCTGGTGTAACGCCCCGAGACCGATGTGCCAGGTGTCGTTCAGTTATTCGTTGTTGTTGTCTTGTCATTGGCTTGCGTGTTGCATTTCATCATGTCATCATGTGCATTGCATCATCATGTTTTCAAAACTTGCATCCGTCCGGGTTCCCCCGTTCTTTCCGTTGTCCGTTCTGAGCCCAGACACACTTGCACGCGCCCGCGGCATGTCCGTAATAGTATTTTATAAGTGACCGGAAAATGTTCTCGGAATGGGATGAAAGTTGGCGTGCGGTGTTGTTTTGTTGTTAGTAGGTCGCCTGCCAAGTTTCATCGCGTTCGGAGTCCGTTTGACGCCCCAACGGATAAATATAGCGGCAATAGTAGCTGGTCTAACGTCGGACGTTTTCGGTCTCCGGAAACAGTCGCCGGGCCTCCCTCTCTTCTCTTCTCTCAGCTCGAGACCCTCTGCACAGCCCACCTAGTCCATCCTCCTTCCCCTCTTCGCTTCCGGAGTTGCCCGATGCGATCGCGCGGTCCGAAACCCTCTCTGCACAGTGCATCGAACCCCTCACGCGAGCGCCCGAAAGCTGTCCCGGACCCGACTCGAACAGTCGTTAGCGCTGTGTCCGGATCTTCCCCAAACATCTACAAAATATCTTTGTTTTATTATTCGGTCTATTTAACCTGTTTATTTACGACCGCCCGATTATAATTGGACGGACCGGATTAGTCCCTACCTAGTCCCCTGCCTATATAATCAGACCAAATCCCTAAATTTTAGGGATCCATCCCACCGCCGCCACCATCTTCCTCGGGATCCAGATCCACCCATGCTCCCTCGTTTTCCACAGCGAGCCAACCACTACATCGGAGCCGCCCGAATCCCGCAGCGCCTCCTCCTTCCTTAGTCGCGCCGCCCCTGCCTTCTGGCTGATCCCCTTGCCTCCTCGTTCCCGTGCGTGCAGCAGCTGAGCAAGGGACCTCGCGCCCGATCCTTCCCCTCGTCCAGGAGGTAGGAGCCCGAGCTCCTCGATCCCTCCTCGCCGGCCAAGTCCTCGCAAGCCACCACCCTCGCCGGCAAACCCCAGGCAGGAGCCCCGTCGCCCTCTTCCTCCTCCCTGACCTGCCCCTCTCCTCCCTGCTTCATCCTCTCCCTCCCGCAGGTCGTCGTCGTCGGTGGAGATCCGCGCCTCCCTGTCGTCTCGCCTCGCCATCGACCGGATCTGGCACCCCGAGGCCGGATCCGCTGCCCAGTAACCCGTTCCAGCCCTCGCGAGCGCCACCGGACCCTCCCTCGCCGGAGCTTTGCTACGCCGTCGCCATGGTCCTCTGCTTCGTGCGGGATGAGACGAGGTGACCGCTGCCGTACGTGGGTCGCTGCGCGTTGACCCTTCCCCGATTGAACCAAGGCCGGCCGGCCCAGCGTGCCTCCTCCCGTGCCAGATCCGGCCCAGCCCCGCAGCCCCAAGCCGGCCTGCCTCCTCCTCTCTGCTACCGGGCCAGGCCCAGGGTGAGCAGCCCCCAAGCGCCCCCTCCTCTTATTTTTTTTCACCTGTTGGGCTTGCCCCAGATTCAGCCCGTCATGTGTTTTTTTTCAGCGCCTGAATTTTTCCTATTATTCCTGAGATTGCCAGTTTTGCAGATTAGACCCTCATGTTCATGCATTTAATAACTCAAGAACCGTGCATCGGATTAAAATGTTTTATATATGAAACTTGCTCAGAATTTTGTGTAGATTAATAATATCCAACTTTCATCTATATTTAAAATGTTAAAAATGTTGTTTGCATTAATTTGCTCCTATGCCATGTTAAAATGCTTTATTTCATAGCTAAATAACCGTAACTCCAATTTTAATAAACTTTATATGTAAATGGGGTAGAATTTTGCCTAGTTTATCATGGTGACCTTTATTTGCATTTAAAACAACTCTAAAATTGTGTTTAGGGCAGAACAGTACCAAATCTAAAATATGCTATGGGGATTTACCGGAATTGTTGTTCGTTGCTTCCGGCCTCATTTAAACTTGACTAGATAGGTAGTTTTACTTTGCTTCACCCTCTTGCCATGTTAACCAACATTTAATATTGTTGAGTACATAAACGAGATCAAACTAAATAACTTGTTGTGGTGTTTCGTCAATATGCAACTCGTTGCATATTGATCTCCACTTAATTTGTAGAACTGCTTGTGCACTTTGCCATGCCATGCTTCATTAAACCGGACATGCATCATACTTGATTGCGCATCATGCCATGTTTATGTGATGTTTGTTTACTATGTTGTGTGCTTCTTTTCCGGTGTTGCTTCTTCGGGTTGGTTCCGATAACGTCGTGTTGTGAGGATCCATTCGTCTACGTCCGTTTGTCTTCTTCATGGACTCGTTCTTCTTCCTTGCGGGATTTCAGGCAAGATGATCATACCCTCGAAATCACTACTATCTTTGCTATGCTAGTTTGCTCGCTCTTTTGCCATGCCAATGCTATGATGCCTACCACTTGCTTGTCAGCCACCCAAATTGCCATGTCAAACCTCTAACCCACCATGTCCTAGCAAACCGTTGATTGGCTATGTTACCGCTTTGCTCAGCCCCTCTTATAGCGTTGTTAGTTGCAGGTGAAGATTGAAGTTTGTTCCTTGTTGGAACACGGAGATGTTGTTCCTTGTTGGAACATGTTTACTTGTTGGGATATCACAATATATCTTACTTAATTAATGCATCTATATACTTGGTAAAGGGTGGAAGGCTCGGCCTTATGCCTGGTGTTTTGTTCCACTCTTGCCGCCCTAGTTTCCGTCATATCGGTGTTATGTTCCCGGATTTTGCGTTCCTTACGCGGTTGGGCTATTATGGGAACCCCTTGACAGTTCGCCTTAAGTAAAGCTCTTCCAGCAATGCCCAACATTGGTTTTACCATTTGCCACCTAGCCTCTTTTTCCCTTGGGTTTCGCGGACTCAAGGGTCATCATTATTTTACCCCCCCGGGCCAGTGCTCCTCTGAGTGTTGGTCCGAACTGGGCAGCCTGCGGGGCCACCTCGGGGAAACTTGAGGGTTGGTTTTACTCGTAGCTTGACCTATCTGAGTGTGCCCTGAGAAAGAGATATGTGCAGCTCCTATCGGGATTTGTCGGCACATTCGGGCGGTGTTGCTGGTTTAGTTTTACCCTGTCGAAATGTCTTGTTGTACCGGGATACCGAGTCTGATCGGAATGTCTCGGGTGGAGGTCTATTCCTTCGTTGACCGTGAGAGCTTGTCATGGGCTAAGTTGGGACACCCCTGCAGGGTATTATCTTTCGAAAGCCGTGCCCGCGGTTATGGGCAGATGGGAATTTGTTAACATCCGGTTGTAGAAAACCCGAAGTTGACCTTATTTAAAATACATCAACCGCGTGTGTAACCGTGATGGTCTCTTTCCGGCGGAGTCCGGGAAGTGAACACGGTGTTGGAGTTATGCTTGACGTAGGTTGCTATAGGATCACTTCTTGATCATACTTTTATCGACCGTGCTTTGCCCTCTCTTCTCGCTCTCTTTTGCGATTGTTAGCCACCATATATGCTAGTTGCTTGCTGCAGCTCCACCTTGTTACTCCATCCTTCCTATAAGCTTAAATAGTCTTGATCTCGCGGGTGCGAGATTGCTGAGTCCCCGTGGCTCACAGATACTTCCAAAACCAGTTTGCAGGTGCCTATGTTACCGTGCAGATGACGCAACCAAGCTCAAGGAGGAGCTCGATGAAGATCTTGCCCTTTGTGTTGCTTCGTTCTAGTTGATCAGTAGTGGAGCCCAGTTGGGGTCGATCGGGGACCTTTGTCGCATTTGGGGTTCTTCTTTTATTTTGGTTCCGTAGTCGGACCTTGATTGTATCTGGATGATGTAATGCTTTATTCATGTAATTGTGTGAAGTGGCGATTGTAAGCCAACTATGTATCTCTTTCCCTTATGTATTACATGGGTTGTGTGAAGATTATCTCACTTGCGACATTGCTTTCAATGCGGTTATGCCTCTAAGTCGTGCTTCGACACGTGGGAGATATAGCCGCATCGAGGGCGTTACAAGTTGGTATCAGAGCCTTCCCCGACCTTAGGAGCCCCATTGCTTGATCGTTTTTAGCGGCCGAGTTGTGTCTAGAAAAATGTTTTGAGTCATTTAGGAATTATATATCGGAGAGTTAGGAATTCTTTTTACTCCCCAGTCTCTTCATCGCTCTGGTAAGGCATCCTGACGTAGAGTTTTGACTCTTCTCTTCTCAAATTTCATTAAAAAAAATTTTAGGATCACGCGGGTATCTTGGAATCGTTCCGATGGTTTTATGATGAGAACATTGTCTTGGTGCCTCCTGTCAGGGGTTTAGTGGAAGTGTCCCGGGGAGTTGAGCTCTGAGGTGTTGTCATCATAATTTTATCGTTGCAGTTCTGGAATACCTGAGTTTAGTACGCCGACATCGAAAATCTCTTTTATGCAGTTGTTGGTGAGATAACCCCGATAACCCAGTACTGAGGTGAGTACGGGAGTATTGCCATGACTTGTATAACGGATGCTTTTCGAAGGTTGAGGTAGACGATTTCCGAAGGTTTCTTGGTTATGTGTTGAAGGATGGATACAGCTGGATGTAGGATTTGTTAGTTTTGGGTGAGATATTATGCTTCCCCTGTATCCCCAACACCTGATTGCATAACCGGAAAATTTCGGGAGTTTCATAGGTGGGAATTCAAGTAGCTCTTAGGATATCTTTCCGACGGATGTATGATATGAAATTGGGGTTCGACGTCTAGTGGTCCGCCTTTCCACGGTCGTTTTTACAGTGGTCTCGTTGTGTCTTAAAGAGTCCTTGGCTATGCCGACTCGGGGACGCTTCGTATGTCATGTGCACTGCCTTGTACATGATGGTGCTGTACGATCGAGCCCGTGTAGGCCCCACCACGAAAACTTCGGACGAAATCTCTATCATATATTTGTTCCGGCTTATTTTGCAAGCCAATTCTTTGTTTTGTTTTGAGTTGTGGTATTCGAGTTGCTTCGAAGTCAAGTGTTGATTCCATACCTTTCTTAAATGGTGTTCTCATATTTCTATGGGAGTGCTAATCCTTTCGATCATCGAGATTGTCATGTCAATTCTTTCCAACCGGTGTGTTTCTTTTCAAGTGGATCCGATCATTTCAACATTCGCAAGATCACCTCTCAGTTTTCTCAACGGTGTTTGTTTCATCCGTCACAAGTTGTTTTTGTTTTCCCGCCCTCCCACCCCTTTTTCTTCAAGGACTAAGATTTCTTCTTCAAGTATCCATTTTATTGATGGGAAGTTTCTCCATTCTTTTTTCCGTCAATGTTCTTACCCGGTGGTTCTCAAGAAGATGTTCTACTAGTTCGTCATTCCTCATTCCTTTCTCTTCTCCGGTGGATTCAAGTCAAGTTTTGTTGATCATACCTTTTTCCTCATTTCAATGTCTTCTCATACCGGTGCACCTCATTATCATTCTATTTCTCGCTATTCTATTGTTCTGGAATGCTCAAGATATCTCAAAGATTCGTGTTTCCACTCTATTTTCGTTCAAACTCTTTTGAGGATGTGATCTCATTCTAGCCATTTAATTCAACCGGTGCTTTCTCTCTTTTAAATCATTTCAACGGTGTTTTCTTTTGAGTGGGCCCTAACCCACAGGTTTTTTTTCCAGGATCTTACCTGACTCTTCTAATTATTCTGGTGCTATTCCCAAATTCTTCTCCAAGTTTGATGTAAGAATGAGTTATCATTAGTCAAATGCTTTTCTCCAAGATATTTCAAATTCTTTTCATCGTTGGCTCAACCTCTTCGTTTTGATTCTTTCGGAGTGTCTAAATAATTCTTGGTGGTGTTTCTCGTTGTCATTCTCATCATGTGCAGACCGAAGAGGGATTTCTCCTTAATCTTGCTCTTTTCTCTTCAAGATTCATGATTCTAGCTTGTTGCCATCCTCTTATAACTGTTTTCGATTGTGAGAATCTTTTTTCACCCATCTGGAGTAATTCAAGAGTCTTCTCAGTTTGATTATCCGGAGTCCATCAATTCAGATTTATTCATTCTCAGTTTGCAGTTATCATTCTCCGATCTTACCAGTGCCTTGTTCAAGTGATCTTTAATCGGTTCGTGCTCTCTTCGTCTCATGTATCTAAATACCCTAAAGTATCTTCATTCATTTTGCAATTCTTCCCGGTGATTTGTGCATTTGCTACGTTCAATTTCAATTCTTACGGTGGTTCGTTCAAGAGTTCTCTTTCTTTGTTATCATATCAATTCATTCGTTCTTTCCAAATCCTACTGGTGGTTCGTTGAAGACCTTCTCAAGTTTACGCCATATCTCTCTTAATCCTTTCTACAAGAATAAGTGGTATGCCAAATCCGTTGCTTGTCATCAATTTAAATTGGTGAAGGATACGCACAACATAATTCTTATTCTGGTTTCATCCAAGTGATTAATCCTTTCCTTCAGAGTTTGTCCAGGAGGAATAAATTCTTGGCTGCTTGTTGTTCATATTTCTTCCGGAGTTCTAAGTTTTCCGCATTATCTCGTCGCGAAGCTCCATCTAAATCATCGCAAGGCTTCACCTTGTGTTTTCAACTTCTCTTTCTTTTTATCATACTTTTATTACCGGAGTTCTTCATGGAGGCTCTACATGATGGTTCATCAAGGATTTATATTTCTTCTTGAAGTGTTCATCGAGATTCTTTTCTAAGAAACTCAAGCATTCTTCATCTTGCTATCCGGAGTGCAATTTCTTTCTACCGTATCTTTGGAGGTGGTATTATGTCCTTCTTGATAATTCCCCTTCGTTGCTTCGTGAGTCACAAGTTATCGAGAATGAGATATTTTAAATCCATCATTTTCTTCATTGGAATTATCTTGGGTTGTATTTCACCTAAAGCTTTCCTTTAAGAATTGTCGCTCTCATGGTGTTTATCAATGATCCAATTTCTTCATTTACCCTTTCCGGTGCGATATACTTTCTCGTCTCCTTGTTCATATCAATACAATTCTTTTCCCGTGAGTGGCAGGTTGTCACCTCATATTTTGAGATGTACTCCATAAGACCATATCAAGTTTATTCTTTCGTTGTTGGCTTTCCAATAACTCCGTTCGACCCTTCTCCTTAAGATGCCTTTTCAAACTCTTTTGTGGCAGAAGTTGGCATTTTCTTCAACATTCTTTTATTTCAATTATCAATCTTCTATTTCTTTCTCCCGGAGGCAGTGTATTGTGATTTCATCAAGTATCTTCTCATCTTATCAAGTTCTTATTCAATTCTTTTTCTTTTCAATCGGAGTGCTGCCCGAAGTTGTTCTCCCTTGTTCCTCTTTTCTAACGGAGTGCTTTCAGCTTTGTCACCTCCATTGTATTCTTTTCTCGAAATGGATTAACCTCTCAAGGTTCTTTGGTTTCACTCATTGGTCAAAGGAGCAACTTAGTTTACCTCTTCTCTTTCTCTTTCGTTTTCCCTCCGGTGCCATTCTAGATCTCGGGACGAGATCCTCTCGTAGTGGTGGAGTGTTGTAACGCCCCGAGACCGATGTGCCAGGTGTCGTTCAGTTATTCGTTGTTGTTGTCTTGTCATTGGCTTGTGTGTTGCATTTCATCATGTCATCATGTGCATTGCATCATCATGTTTTCAAAACATGCATCCGTCCGGGTTCCCCCGTTCTTTCCGTTGTCCGTTCTGAGCCCAGACACACTTGCACGCGCCCGCGGCATGTCCGTAATAGTATTTTATAAGTGGCCGGAAAATGTTCTCGGAATGGGATGAAAGTTGGCGTGCGGTGTTGTTTTGTTGTTAGTAGGCCGCCTGCCAAGTTTCATCGCGTTCGGAGTCCGTTTGACGCCCCAACGGATAAATATAGCGGCAATAGTAGCTGGTCTAACGTCGGACGTTTTCGGTCTCCGGAAACAGTCGCCGGGCCTCCCTCTCTTCTCTTCTCTCAGCTCGAGACCCTCTGCACAGCCCACCTAGTCCATCCTCCTTCCCCTCTTCGCTTCCGGAGTTGCCCGATGCGATCGCGCGGTCCGAAACCCTCTCTGCACAGTGCATCGAACCCCTCACGCGAGCGCCCGAAAGCTGTCCCGGACCCGACTCGAACAGTCGTTACCGCTGTGTCCGGATCTTCCCCAAACATCTACAAAATATCTTTGTTTTATTATTCGGGCTATTTAACCTGTTTATTTACGACCGCCCGATTATAATTGGACGGACCGGATTAGTCCCTACCTAGTCCCCTGCCTATATAATCAGACCAAATCCCTAAATTTTAGGGATCCATCCCACCGCCGCCACCATCTTCCTTGGGATCCAGATCCACCCATGCTCCCTCGTTTTCCACAGCGAGCCAACCACTACATCGGAGCCGCCCGAATCCCGCAGCGCCTCCTCCTTCCTCAGTCGCGCCGCCCCTGCCTTCTGGCTGATCCCCTTGCCTCCTCGTTCCCGTGCGTGCAGCAGCTGAGCAAGGGACCTCGCGCCCGATCCTTCCCCTCGTCCAGGAGGTAGGAGCCCGAGCTCCTCGATCCCTCCTCGCCGGCCAAGTCCTCGCAAGCCACCACCCTCGCCGGCGAACCCCAGGCAGGAGCCCCGTCGCCCTCTTCCTCCTCCCTGACCTGCCCCTCTCCTCCCTGCTTCATCCTCTCCCTCCCGCAGGTCGTCGTCGTCGGTGGAGATCCGCGCCTCCCTGTCGTCTCGCCTCGCCATCGACCGGATCTGGCACCCCGAGGCCGGATCCGCCGCCCAGTAACCCGTTCCAGCCCTCGCGAGCGCCATCGGACCCTCCCTCGCCGGAGCTTTGCTACGCCGTCGCCATGGTCCTCTGCTTCGTGCGGGATGAGACGAGGTGACCGCTGCCGTACGTGGGTCGCTGCGCGTTGACCCTTCCCCGATTGAACCAAGGCCGGCCGGCCCAGCGTGCCTCCTCCCGTGCCAGATCCGGCCCAGCCCCGCAGCCCCAAGCCGGCCTGCCTCCTCCTCTCTGCTACCGGGCCAGGCCCAGGGTGAGCAGCCCCCAAGCGCCCCCTCCTCTTATTTTTTTTCACCTGTTGGGCTTGCCCCAGATTCAGCCCGTCATGTGTTTTTTTTCAGCGCCTGAATTTTTCCTATTATTCCTGAGATTGCCAGTTTTGCAGATTAGACCCTCATGTTCATGCATTTAATAACTCAAGAACCGTGCATCGGATTAAAATGTTTTATATATGAAACTTGCTCAGAATTTTGTGTAGATTAATAATATCCAACTTTCATCTATATTTAAAATGTTAAAAATGTTGTTTGCATTAATTTGCTCCTATGCCATGTTAAAATGCTTTATTTCATAGCTAAATAACCGTAACTCCAATTTTAATAAACTTTATATGTAAATGGGGTAGAATTTTGCCTAGTTTATCATGGTGACCTTTATTTGCATTTAAAACAACTCTAAAATTGTGTTTAGGGCAGAACAGTACCAAATCTAAAATATGCTATGGGGATTTACCGGAATTGTTGTTCGTTGCTTCCGGCCTCATTTAAACTTGACTAGATAGGTAGTTTTACTTTGCTTCACCCTCTTGCCATGTTAACCAACATTTAATATTGTTGAGTACATAAACGAGATCAAACTAAATAACTTGTTGTGGTGTTTCGTCAATATGCAACTCGTTGCATATTGATCTCCACTTAATTTGTAGAACTGCTTGTGCACTTTGTCATGCCATGCTTCATTAAACCGGACATGCATCATACTTGATTGCGCATCATGCCATGTTTATGTGATGTTTGTTTACTATGTTGTGTGCTTCTTTTCCGGTGTTGCTTCTTCGGGTTGGTTCCGATAACGTCGTGTTGTGAGGATCCATTCGTCTACGTCCGTTTGTCTTCTTCATGGACTCGTTCTTCTTCCTTGCGGGATTTCAGGCAAGATGATCATACCCTCGAAATCACTACTATCTTTGCTATGCTAGTTTGCTCGCTCTTTTGCCATGCCAATGCTACGATGCCTACCACTTGCTTGTCAGCCACCCAAATTGCCATGTCAAACCTCTAACCCACCATGTCCTAGCAAACCGTTGATTGGCTATGTTACCGCTTTGCTCAGCCCCTCTTATAGCGTTGTTAGTTGCAGGTGAAGATTGAAGTTTGTTCCTTGTTGGAACACGGAGATGTTTTTCCTTGTTGGAACATGTTTACTTGTTGGGATATCACAATATATCTTACTTAATTAATGCATCTATATACTTGGTAAAGGGTGGAAGGCTCGGCCTTATGCCTGGTGTTTTGTTCCACTCTTGCCGCCCTAGTTTCCGTCATATCGGTGTTATGTTCCCGGATTTTGCGTTCCTTACGCGGTTGGGCTATTATGGGAACCCCTTGACAGTTCGCCTTAAGTAAAGCTCTTCCAGCAATGCCCAACATTGGTTTTACCATTTGCCACCTAGCCTCTTTTTCCCTTGGGTTTCGCGGACTCAAGGGTCATCATTATTTTACCCCCCCGGGCCAGTGCTCCTCTGAGTGTTGGTCCGAACTGGGCAGCCTACGGGGCCACCTCGGGGAAACTTGAGGGTTGGTTTTACTCGTAGCTCGACCTATCTGAGTGTGCCCTGAGAAAGAGATATGTGCAGCTCCTCTCGGGATTTGTCGGCACATTCGGGCGGTGTTGCTGGTTTAGTTTTACCCTGTTGAAATGTCTTGTTGTACCGGGATACCGAGTCTGATCGGAATGTCTCGGGTGGAGGTCTATTCCTTCGTTGACTGTGAGAGCTTGTCATGGGCTAAGTTGGGACACCCCTGCAGGGTATTATCTTTCGAAAGCCGTGCCCGCGGTTATGGGCAAATGGGAATTTGTTAACGTCCGGTTGTAGAAAACCCGAAGTTGACCTTATTTAAAATACATCAACCGCGTGTGTAACCGTGATGGTCTCTTTCCGGCGGAGTCCGGGAAGTGAACACGGTGTTGGAGTTATGCTTGACGTAGGTTGCTATAGGATCACTTCTTGATCATACTTTTATCGACCGTGCTTTGCCCTCTCTTCTCGCTCTCTTTTGCGATTGTTAGCCACCATATATGCTAGTTGCTTGCTGCAGCTCCACCTCGTTACTCCATCCTTCCTATAAGCTTAAATAGTCTTGATCTCGCGGGTGCGAGATTGCTGAGTCCCCGTGGCTCACAGATACTTCCAAAACCAGTTTGCAGGTGCCTATGTTACCGTGCAGATGACGCAACCAAGCTCAAGGAGGAGCTCGATGAAGATCTTGCCCATTGTGTTGCTTCGTTCTAGTTGATCAGTAGTGGAGCCCAGTTGGGGTCGATCGGGGACCTTTGTCGCATTTGGGGTTCTTCTTTTATTTTGGTTCCGTAGTCGGACCTTGATTGTATCTGGATGATGTAATGCTTTATTCATGTAATTGTGTGAAGTGGCGATTGTAAGCCAACTATGTATCTCTTTCCCTTATGTATTACATGGGTTGTGTGAAGATTATCTCACTTGCGACATTGCTTTCAATGCGGTTATGCCTCTAAGTCGTGCTTCGACACGTGGGAGATATAGCCGCATCGAGGGCGTTACACCTGGAAACTTAGTATCTGCAGCAAAGTGTTTAGTAGCAAAGTAATATGATAGTGGTGGTAACGGTAACAAAAGTAAAGACAGCAAAAGTAATGTTTTTGGTATTTTGTAGTGATTATAACAGTAGCAACGGAAAAGTAAATAAGTGAGAACTAGTATATGGAAAACTCGTAGGCATCGGATTAGTGATGGATAATTATGGAGGATGCGGTTTGTCATGTAACAGTCATAACATAGGGTGACACAGAACTAGCTCCAATTCATCAATGTAATGTAGGCATGTATTCCGTATATAGTCATACATGCTTATGGAAAAGAACTTGCATGACATCTTTTGTCCTACCCTCTCGTGGCAGCGGGTCCTATTGGAAACTAAGGGATATTAAGGCCTCCTTTTAATAGAGAACCAGAACAAAGCATTAGCACATAGTGAATACATGAACTCCTCAAACTATGGTCATCACCGGGAGTGGTCCCGATTATTGTCACTTCGGGGTTGCCGGATCATAACACATAGTAGGTGACTATAGACTTGCAAGATAGGATCAAGAACTAACATATATTCATGAAAACATAATAGGTTCATATCTGAAATCATGGCATGCGGGCCCTAGTGACAAGCATTAAGCATCGCAAAGTCATAGCAACATCAATCTCAGAACATAGTGGATACTAGGGATCAAACCCTAACAAAACTAACTCGATTACATGATAAATCTCATCCAACCCATCACCGTCCAGCAAGCCTACGATGGAATTACTCACGCACGGCGGTGAGCATCATGAAATTGGTGATGGTGGATGGCTGATGATGACGACGGCGACGAATCTCCCTCTCCGGAGCCCCGAACGGACTCCAGACCAGCCCTCCCGAGAGAGATTAGGGCTTGGCGCGGCTCCGAATCGAAAAACGCGATGATTTCTTCTCTCTGATTTTTTTCTCCCCGAAAGCCAATATATGGAGTTGGAGTTGGCGTCGGAGGGCCACCAGGGGGCCCACAAGGTAGGGGGGCACACCCTAGGGGGGCTCGCCCCCACCCTCGTGGACAGGGTGTGGGCCCCCTGGTCTTCATCTTTGGCGAGGATTTTTTATTGTTTTTTCTAAGATGTTCCGTCGAGTTTTAGGTCATTCCGAGAACTTTTATTTTTTGCACAAAAACAACATCATGGCAATTCTGCTGAAAATAGCGTCAGTCCGGGTTAGTTCCATTCAAATGATACAAGTTAGAGTCCAAAACAAGGGCAAAAGTGTTTGGAAAAGTAGATACGACGGAGACGCATCACAGATGTAGGGGAAAGTAGGTGTAACTGTCTACCCATCGTAAGGTGCTAACGCTTCTGAAAGACTATGTCTTGGTCATCCGTTTCTCAAACACCATGTAGTGCGAGAAATCCAACGGAGGAGATCAAGTCTTGTGGGGAAAAGTGCACAAACCTCTGTAGAGTGTACAAACTAATCATGGTTAGCCATGTCCCTGGTTATGGACGTTTTGAGTATCTAGTTGTTGGATTATCATGTGGATCTCAACATGTTACTTAATTTAATTTTGATGGGTTAATGATGATGCTATTTTGGGATTGAGTTGGGTGAACCTTCTCAATGTTTAACAACCACCATGATAGTTAAATAAAATTTATTCCTTTGTTGTAGGGAAAATTGGCTTTATGCAAAACTGTAACCATAGAGCTTTCCACCAGCCATATATGCATGTAGAAATTGCATTATTTCTGTTCAGTACTTTTTATGTGTTACATTGCTAGCATATTCCATGTGCTGACCCATTTTTGAGCTGCAACGTTCATGTTGCAGACTTTTTAGACAACGAGTAAGGTGCCTTAGGTCGTGATCTTTCACTTAGTGATGCCTTTGGAGTTGATGGACTCACTTTATATTCCAAGCCTTCCGTTGTTATTGTTATTAGATGGCCTTAAGCTATATTTATTGTAATAAGTTCTCTTTTGAGACATTCGATGTAATACGTGTGTAATTGCTACTCTGTTATAAATCCTTCAAGTACTGTGCGTGTCAGCATTACCGATCCAGGGATGACACTGATGCACAGAGATCAGACTGTTTGAGGTCTGGTCGCTACAAGATGGTATCGGAGCACACTCTGACTGTAGGACACGACCACTAAGCTAAAGACCTAGATCACTACTCTCTTCTCATTTCTAACTCCTCTCCTTTTTCTACTCTTTAGGATGGCGGATGCAAGGAACAAGTTCATTCAACCGGATGAAGATACACCTTTCGGACGTCACTTCAAGTAAGTCACTAGATACCTGAACATCGGAGTACCAAGCTTCACCGGGACCTACGTCGCCACTTTGCCAGAAGAGGAGCGTTGGATGATTCGAGTTCAAGTTCAAGTAAGGACGTTCATGCCCGTCACTGAGCCCATAGAGTTTTCCTTTGATGCACCAACCTGTAGTCTAGGAAAGAGCATGGCAGCCCACATCACCATGGGACGCATTGGAGAAGTTTACCACAAGGATCTCAAGGATACTATCTACCAGATTTGTGGGTGCCGAGATGAGCAGTGGGAGATGATCAGCACCAGGAAGGACAGATCTATTGCAGCTTTCATCTAGGAATTAAACCAGCACATTCGACGCTAGGAGAACCAGATGTGCGCAGGCATGATAGATCTGAAGAAGGCTTTGATGAGGATCACAAAACTGGAAGAAGAACTCAAGAGTACACGCGATGGATATGAGGAGGAAATGACGACACTCGTGGAGAAGAATGATTACCTGAAGAAGAAGCTAAAAGTATTCATGGGATACCCCGCGCCAGGAGGAGAAGACGACGATTCCACTTGCCCGGAGAACTACATCATCATTGACGACACCGACTCGGACCCTGACGATAGTGATGATGACTATGTTGATGAATCTGGAGCAGATATCATGGAATCTTCGACCGATCAATTTTTCTAGTCGACCACCATAACAGTAGTAGTATTCCCCCATGTATATAGCATAGTCCGAGCACTTTTGTAACGATAGTTAGACCGATGCATGCCCTTGTTTGAGTTGATTGAAGTGATATTGATTGTGTTTGTCTCATGTGCATATGGGTAGTGTTTTCCCTCGACCTCATTTCTATTCTGTATTCTCATCCTTTCTAAATCCTCAGATGCCTCCGAGACGCGACAATGGATTTGCATTCCCACCGGAGCTCACTCAGTTGATCCAGCAGCAGAGTACATTGATGCAGATACTAGTTCAGAATCAGAATCAGTGGAACAACAATAACAACAACAATAACCCACCACCACCACCACCTATTGATCACTTAGCCCGTTTCTTGAGGCCTAATCCGCCGGTGTTCTCTAGTAGCACCGAGCCAATAGTTGCAGATGATTGGCTCCGCAAGATAGGAAGGGAGTTGACCATTGCAGGATGCATAGATGCGGAGAGAGTGCGTTTTGCCGCACATCAGCTTGATGGACCCGCAACATCATGGTAGGATAATTTCACAACCACTTACCCCATCGACACTGTCACATGGGACCAGTTTCAGCATGCTTTCCGTACTGCCCATTGATAACCCACCAGTATACGGGATAGTTGTAGCCTCTTTCGATAAGTAAGAGTGTCGAACCCAATGAGGAGCTAAAGGTATAACAAATACTCTCTCAAGTCCTATCGGCCACTGATACGACTCTACGCACGCTTGACGTTCGCTTTACCTAGAAAAAGTATGAAACTAGAAGTAGTTTGTAGGTGTGATAGGATAGGTTTGCAAGATAATAAAGAATGCGTAAATATAAACTAGGGGCTGTTTAGATAAAGATGCAATAAAGTAAATATAGCGAGTGTGGAAAAGTGGTGGTAGGAGTTGTGAAATTGTTCCTAACCAATTGACTATGTTACTAGACCGATAATCACTATTGCAATTCTAAGGGAGAGGCATAAGCTAACATACTTTCTCTACTTGGATCATATGCACTTATGATTGGAACTCTAGCAAGCACCCGCAACTACTAAAGATTCATTAAGGTAAAACCCAACCATAGCATTAAAGCATCAAGTCCCCTTTATCCCATACGCAACAATCCCCTTACTCGGGTTTGTGTTTCAGTCACTCACGCAACCCACTATAAGCGAATCATGAACGCATTGCAACACCCTACAGCGGGAATCCCTCACGCTTGCGCGACACGGAGGGCACAATAGGACAACACTAATAATAAAACATGCAACTCAAACCAATCATAGCAATTCATCAATCACCGATAGGACAACGAAAATCTACTCAGACATCATAAGATGGCAACATATCATTGGATAATAATATGAAGCATAAAGCACCATGTTCAAGTAGAGGGTACAGCGAGTTGCGGGAGAGTGGACCGCTGTAGATAGAGGCGGGGAAGGTGATGGAAAGGTGGCAAAGGTGTTGGTGGAGATCGCGGTGATGATGATGGCCCCCGGCAGCGTTCCAGCGCCACCGGAAGCAAGGGGGAGAGAGCCCCCCTTCTGCTTCTTCTTCCTTGACCTTCTCCCTAGATGGGAGAAGAGTTTCCCCTCTGGTCTTGGATCTATCTCTCTATTTCTGCATTCCCAGATTCTACCCCTTCACCGTTTCTTTTATATCCGGAGATCCGTAACTCCGATTGGGGTGAATCTTTCGCCCAGATCTTTCTCGTAAAATTAGCTTTCCTGCGGCAAAAGAAGGGCATCAACCGCCTTACGCGGGCACCAGGAGAGTCCAGGGCACGCCTGCCTCCCTGGGGCGCAACCCCTATCTCGTGGCCCCCTCGGGCACCGTCTCGCGTTGATTTTACTTCCCAAAAATCATAAATATTCCAAAATAATTCTCCGTCCGTTTTTATCCTGTTTGGACTCCGTTGATATTGGGTTTCTCCGAAACAAAAAACATGCAACAGACAGGAACTGGCACTAGGCACTAGATCAATATGTTAGTACCAAAAAATAGTATAAAAAGTTGCCAAAAGTATATAAAAGTTGAATAATATTAGCATGGAACAATCAAAAATTATAGATACGACGGAGACGTATCAGCATCCCCAAGCTTAATTCCTGCCCGTCCTCGAGTAGGTAAATGATAAAAAAGATAATTTTTTATGTGGAATGCTACCTAGCATAATCCTGATCATATGTCTAATCATGACATGAATATTAAGACACGAGTGATTCAAAGCAATAGTCTATCATTTGACATAAAAACAATAATACTTCGAGCGTACCAATAAAGCAATCATGTCTTTTCAAAACAACAAGGCAAAAGCAAGCTTATCCCTACAAAATCATATAGTTTGCCATGCTTCATTTTCATCACACAAAATGCCCCCATCATGTACAACCCCGATGACAAGCCGAGCAATTGGTTCATACTTTTTAACGTGCTTCAGCCTTTTCAATCCTCTCGCAATACATGAGCGCAAGCCCTGGATATAGCACTATAGGTGGAATAGAATATAATGATGGAGGTTATGTGGAGAAGACAAAAAGGGAGAAAGTCTCACATCAACGCGGCTAAGCAACGGGCTATGGAGATGCCCATCAATTGATGTCAATGTGAGGAGTAGGGATTTCCATGCAACGGATGCACTAAGAGCTATAAGTGTATGAAAGCTCAACAAAAGAAACTAAGTGGGTGTGCATCCAACTTGCTTGCTCATGAAGACCTAGGGCATTTGAGGAAGCCCATAGTTGGGATATACAAGCCAAGTTCTATAATGAAAATTCCCACTAGTATATGAAAGTGACAACATAGGAGACAATCTATATGAAGAACATGGTGCTACTTTGAAGCACAAGTGTAGAAAAAGGATAGTAACATTGCCCCTTTTCTTTTCTTTCTTTTATTTTCTTTTCTTTCGGTGGGCTTCTTTGGCCCCCTTTTTTATTTAGGCTTCTTTGGCCTTTCCTTTTTTTTCTTTTTTCTTTTTTTTCATGGGGCAATGCTCTATAATGATGATCATCACACTTTTATTTACTTACAACTCGATACTAGAACAAAGATATGACTCTATATGAATGCTTCCGGCGGTGTACCGGGATGTGCAATAATCTAGCGTAGCAATGACATAAAAAAAGGACAAGCCATGAAAACATCATGCTAGCTATCTTACGATCATGTAAAGCAATATGACAATAAATGCTCAAGTCATGTATATGATGATGATGGAAGTTGCATGGCAATATATCTCGGAATGGCTATGGAAATGCCATGATAGGTAGGTATGGTGGCTGTTTTGAGGAAGATATAATGAGGCTTATGTGTGATAGAGCGTATCGTATCACGGGGTTTGGATGCACCGGCGAAGTTTGCACCAACTCTCGAGGTGAGAAAGGGCAATGCACGGTATCGAAGAGGCTAGCAATGATGGAAAGGTAAAAGTGCGTATAGTCCATGGACTCACATTAGTCATAAAGAACTCATAGACTTATTGCAAAAGTTTATTAGCCCTCGGAGCAAAGTACTACTACGCATGCCCCTAGGGGGATAGATTGGTAGGAAAAGACCATCGGTCGTCCCTGACCGCCACTCATAAGGAAGACAATCAAAGAAACACCCCATGCTTCAAATTTGTCACACAACGGTTACCATACGTGCATGCTACGGGACTTGCAAACCTCAACACAAGTGTCTCTACAATCCACAACCACCCACTAGCATGACTCTAATATCACCACCTTTATATTGCAAAACTATTGCAACGAATCAAACATATCATTTTCAGCGATCTACAAGTTTATGTAGGATTTTATGACTAACCATGTGATTGACCAATTCCTGTCATCTCTCTAAATAGATATAAGTGAAGCAAGAAAGTTTAATTCTTTCCATGAAAGATATGCCCACGCTCTAACAAATATAAGTGAAGCAAAAGATCATTCTACAAATGGCGGTTTTCTATGTGAAGAAAAACAGGCAATCCAAACTTCAAATGATATAAGTGAAGCACATGAAGCATTCTATAAAGCCATACTCAAAAGATTTAAGTGAAGTGCAATGAGCATTCTATAATTCAACCAAGGACTATCTCATACCAGCATGGTGCATAGTGAAAACTAAATGCAAAAGACGCTCCAAGACTTGCACATAATGCATAAACGAAACGAATATGAAAACATATCGATACTTGTTGAAGAAAGAGGGGATGCCTTCCGAGGCATCCCCAAGCTTAGACGCTTGAGTCACCTTGAATATTTGCTTGGGGTGCCTCGGGCATCCCCAAGCTTGAGCTCTTGCCTCTCTTCCTTTTCCTCATATCGAGACCTCCTCGTTTAGACACTTCATCCACACAAAACTTCAACAGAAAACTCGGTAAGATCCGTTAGTATAATAAAGCAAATCACCACTCTAAGTATTGTTGCAAACCAATCCATAATTTTTTTTGCATTGTGTCTACTGTAATATAACTTTTCCATGGCTTAATCCACTAGTATAAATTGATAGATTCATCAAAACAAGCAAACTATGCATCAAAAACAGAATCTGTCAAAAACAGAACAGTCTGTAGCAATCTGAACATTCACTATACTTCTGGTACCCCAAAAATTCTACCAAAATTAGGAAAAATAAACAAGTTGTACCAAAAGACAGTGCAAAAGGAATCATAACTATTTGACGTCTCAGTTAAAAATGTACAATCACGCACTACAGCTAAAGTTTCTGTCCTACACCATACAAACAAACAAGCATTGTAAACATCCTAAAGGCAAACCTTGGCACATTATTTTTATGATACAATGGAATTGTACAAGGGGATAATTATTTTTGATGAAAAGTTTCTGTAATCTAGATTCACAAAGTTTCCGTGAGCATGAACAAAGTTCAAGGAGCTCTCCCACTTCAACAATGCTTGTCTTTCTCACTTTCACTTTCCTTTTTTGAAAAGTTTTAGGTTCCCCTCTTTATTTTTTTGTTTTTAAACTATATGAAAGCACTCAACAGAAATAAATGGCTCTCTAAAACTTCCGGGTTGTCTCCCTGGCAGCGCTTTCTTTAAAGCCATTAAGCTAGGCATTTAGTGCTCAAGTAATGAATCTACCCGGATCCCAAGGTATATCAAAGCCAATTTTAATTAACAATGATTTGTAATTTAGTAGTGAGCACAAAGTAACATATATCATGTAAAAACAAAGTCTAACTCTCTTCCTATGCATCGGCATATCATAAAAGAACAATTCGTGCACACGTAGTAAAGGCCAATGCATAGTATAAGCAGTTTCTTGCAATTCTATCGTGTTGGAAACATAAAGAGGCGGAGATGTAGTTCCTATCTCATAATAATTTCAAGTAGGAGCAGCAAGCACATGCATATTACATTCATCAAAATCATCATATGCAATGGCAAATGGCAACCCATCAATATAATCCTTACTAAGCGCAAATTTCTCCGATATAGTGTAGTCGGGAGAATTCAAAAAGATAATAGGACTATCATGCGTGGGTGTAATAGAAACAATTTCATGTTTAACATAAGGAACTATAGCAAGTTCATCTCCATAAGCATAATTCATATTGGCATCTTGGCCACAAGCACAACAAGCATCATCAAAAAGGGATATTTCAAGAGAATCAACGGGATCATAACAATCATCATAGCAATCATCCTTCGGTAAGCACGAAGGGGAATTAAACAATGTATGAGTTGAAGAGTTACTCTCATTAGAAGGTGGGCACGGGTGATCAATCCGCTCTTCCTCCTTTTGTTCTTCGCTCTCCTCATCATCTTTTTCATCCAATGAGCTCACAGTTTCATCAATTTCTTCTTTCATAGCTTCCTGCAAAATATTAGTCTCTTCTTGGACAGTGGAGACTTCCTCAATAAATGCATTAATATAGTAATTGTATTCATAATTTTCATAGCAATATCTAAGTATAGCAAGATTTTCAGGCCTATAAACATCATCATCTAAAGCTTCATACTTTTCAAACAAAGATTCAATTTCATAAGCAGCCTTAAAAGCAACAAATTCTTCTATTTTTTCCACATCATAGTTATCATATATACCATTAGCATAAGAAGCTACGGTTTCATTATCATTAAATTTGCATGAAAAGGGAAGGTGTGGAGCCTTCGTCCTAGAGCAACAAGTAATATCATATCTCAAGCATAGATCCCGGGCATACCAACGCAACATAATAAATTGGTCCCATAATAGTTTCCCTTTTTGTGTCGAGCGATAATTCCTAAAGTATTCACGTTGATCCAACGTGTCTCCCATTATAAAGTTGAATGGGGTTTTCTCAGGATTATCAAAGTAGTACATAATATATTTCACATAATGAGAATTGATGGTTTTAGGAGTTACCCCATCTCCATGAGTAGCAAGTACACCTAATTTTTTTGCTATTTTGCGTTCCATATCCATAACTAAAGATAGAGAACAACTTAGAACAGCAAATAAAAATTACTTAGTGATAAAGCAAACAAGCACACACGAGAATATTCACCCACGCTATGACTCCCCGGCAACGGCGCCAGAAAAAGGTCTTGATAACCCGCAAGTATACGGGATAGTTGTAGCCTCTTTCGATAAGTAAGAGTGTCAAACCCAACGAGGAGCTAAAGGTTGAACAAATACTCTCTCAAGTCCTATCGGCCACTGATACGACTCTACGCACGCTTGACGTTCGCTTTACCTAGAACAAGTATGAAACTAGAAGTAGTTTGTAGGTGTGATAGGATAGGTTTGCAAGATAATAAAGAATGCGTAAATATAAACTACGGATAGTTTAGATAAAGATGCACTAAAGTAAATATAGCGAGTGTGGAAAAGTGGTGGTAGGAGTTCTGAAATTGTCCCTAAGCAATTGACTACGTTACTCGACCGATAATCACTATTACAATTCTATTTGAGGGAGAGGCATAAGCTAACATACTTTCTCTACTTGGATCATATGCACTTATGATTGGAACTCTAGCAAGCATCTGCAACTACTAAAGATTCATTAAGGTAAAACCCAACCATAGCATTAAAGCATCAAGTCCCCTTCATCCCATACGCAACAATCCCCTTACTCGGGTTTGTGTTTCTGTCACTCACGCAACCCACTATAAGCGAATCATGGACGCATTGCAACACCCTACAGCGGGAATCCCTCACGCTTGCGCGACACAGAGGGCACAATAGGATAGCACCAATAATAAAACATGCAACTCAAACCAATCATAGCAATTCATCAATCACCGATAGGACAATGAAAATCTACTCAGACATCATAAGATGGCAACACATCATTGGATAATAATATGAAGCATAAAGCACCATGTTCAAGTAGAGGGTACAGCGGGTTGCGGGAGAGTGGACCACGGTAGATAGAGGGGGGAAGGTGATGGAGATGTTGGTGAAGATGGCGGAGGTGTTGGTGAAGATCGTGGTGATGATGATGGCCCTCGGCGACGTTCCGGCGCCACCGGAAGCAAGGGGGAGAGAGCCCCCCTTCTTATTCTTCTTCCTTGACCTTGTCCCTAGATGGGAGAAGGGTTTCCCCTCTGGTCCTTGGCTCCCATGGCTTGGGAGGGGCGAGAGCCCCTCCGAGATTGGATCTATCTCTCTGTTTCTGCGTTCCCAGATTCTACCCCTTCACCGTTTCTTTTATATCCGGAGATCCGTAACTCTGATTGGGGTGAATCTTTCACCCAGATCTTTTCATAAAATTAGCTTTCTTGCGGCAAAAGAAGGGCGTCAACCGCCTTACGAGGGGCCCAGGAGATTCCAGGGCGCGCCTGCCTCCCTAGGGCGTGCCCCCTATCTCCTGGCCCCCTCGGGCATCGTCTCGCGTTGATTTTACTTCCCAAAAATCATAAATATTCCAAAATAATTCTTTGTCCGTTTTTATCCCGTTTGGACTCTGTTTGATATTGGGTTTCTACGAAACAAAAAACATGCAATAGACAGGAACTGGCACTGGGCACTGGATCAATATGTTAGTCCCAAAAAATAGTATAAAAAGTTGCCAAAAGTATATAAAAGTTGAATAATATTGGCATGGAACAATCAAAAATTATAGATACGACAGAGACGTATCACCCATGTTTTAGCAGGAGCTATGACCATGAAGAAGCATGTGTTTCACAATTTTGCCAGTATGTGGATGATTTTAGTAAATTAGCACGTTATGCCCCAGATGATGTTGCTACAGATGCAGCTAAGCAGGAGAAGTTTCTGGAAGGACTGAATGATGAGCTGAGCATGCAGTTGATGGTAGCAACCTTCAACAACTACCAGGAGTTGGTAGATAGAGCTCTCATGATTGAAGGGAAGCAGCAGCAGATTGACAACCGCAAGAGGAAGTATGGACAAGGGAAGTACAATTCTGGAGCTCATCAGAAGCCCCGTTTTACCCCGAACTCGGGAGGACTTTTTCAGCATAACCATGGTGGCCACAACCATAATGGAGGGAGTTCGCACAACAATAGTGGACCCAGGAATGGGAATGGTAATGGAGTAAGCAACGGCCAGAACCGTTCCAACCCAGCAACCCCATCCAAGAAGGATCGGAGCCACGTCACTTGCTACAAGTGCCAGAAGACTGGACATTATGCCAATGAATGTCCTGAAGCTAAGAATGGAAATGGCAATGGAAGCTCTGGGAAGAAGCTGGACCCTTTCAATAGGGGACAGGTGAACCACGTTAACATGGAGGAGGTTGAAGCCCAGCCAGATGCAGTAATAGGTAAGTTTTTGGTTAAGTCATTTACTGCAATCGTTCTTTTTTATACTGGTGCATTGCATTCATACATATCAAGGGGATTTGTGGCTAAATATAAACTGCCCACCAAAGTTCTTAGAACACCTATGTTAGTAAGCTCACAAGGAGCGGAGTAAATGGCAAGCCAAGGATGTTTTCAGATGCCATTGACCATAGGGAGACATGTTTTCCCCTCAAACCTGATAATTTTGGAGTCGCAAGGTTTGGATGTGATTCTGGGTATGGATTGGCTATCGATGCAAGGAGGAAACATCGATTGCTCTAGTAAGTCAATTTTGCTCACCACCCCAGAAGGAAGAAGGATTAAGTATGTATCCCGGCATGAGCCGAAGAGGACTCAAGTGAATTCCTTATCAGGAGTTGTACAGGAGGAAGTACTAGTGGTGAAGGATTTCCCTGATGTATTTCCATAAGAGTTGCCAGGCATGCCACCAGATAGAGACATTGAGTTTTTGATTGAGCTTTTTCCAGGCACATGGCCAATATCTAAGAGACCATGCAGGATGCCCGCAAAGGATTTGGAGGAAATTAAGAAACAGATTAAGGAGTTACTGGATAAAGGCTATATTCGCCCAAGTTCATCACCTTGGGGATCACCCATGCTTCTCGTAGAAAAGAAGGATGGAGCACTGAGAATGGTTGTTGATTATCGAGGGTTGAATGAAGTGACAATCAAGAACAAGTACCCATTGCCGATGATCAATGATTTGTTTGACCAGTTGCAAGGAGCTAAAGTATTTTCCAAGATCGACCTGCGATCCAGATACCACCAGCTGAAGATTCGAGAGCAGGATATACCTAAGACGGCTTTTTCCACCAGGTACGGCCTATATGAGTATACCGTTATGTCCTTTGGTCTGACTAACGCACCTGCTTATTTCATGAACATGATGAACAAGGTGTTTATGGAGTTTCTGGATAAGTTCGTCATGGTGTTCATTGATGATATATTGGTCTACTCGAAGAATGAAGAGGAGCATAAAGAGCATTTGTGTTTGGTACTTGGGAAGCTCAGAGAACATCAGTTATATGCCAAATCTAGTAAGTGTGAGTTTTGGTTGAAGGAAGTTGGATTCCTCGGACATGTTATATCCGGAGAAGGAATAGCAGTAGACCCCACCAAAGTTCTCACTATGACAAATTGGGAAGCACCCACGTCAGTTGGAGAGATCCGGAGTTTTCTTGGACTCGCGGGATACTACCAGAGGTTCATTGAGAATTTCTCGAAGATTGCAAAGCCCATGACGGAGTTGTTGAAGAAGGACACCAAATTCAAATGGACTGAGGAATGTGAGGCCAGTTTTCAGGAGTTGAAGAAACGTTTGGTTACATCACCGGTGTGATTCTGCCAGATCAGCACAAGGATTATGAAGTATATTGCGACGCTTCTCGTCGAGGACTTGGAGCAGTGCTTATGCATGAAGGAAGAGTTGTTTCTTACACCTCACGATAGCTTAAACCCCATGAGTTGAATTATGCTACCAACTATTTGGAGTTAGCAGTCGTAGTGCATGCGCTGAAGACATGGAGACATTTTCTTATCGGAAACCACTGTGAGGTGTATACGGATCACAAGAGTTTGAAGTATATCTTCATGCAGAAGGAGTTAAATCTCAGGAAAAGGAGATGGTTGGAGAACATTAAGGATTATGATACGAGGTTGCATTATCATCCAGGAAAGGCTAACATAGTAGCCGATGCGTTGAGCCGCAAAAGTCATGTCAACACCCTCCTGACCGGAGAGTTACCCAAGGAGTTAGCTGAGGATCTTCGCGAGCTATGTTTGGAGATAGTTTTGAGAGGCTGTGTAGCAGCATTGGAGATTCAGTCTACTTTGATGGATAAGATCAGAGAAGCTCAAAAGACAGACAAGGAGATTGCCGAGATAAAGGAAAAGATGAGCAAAGGAAAAACTAAGGGATTTCGTGAGGATGAGCACGAAACCTTATGGTTTGAGGACCGCGTATATGTGCCTAATGATCCGGAGATCAGGAAGTTGATTCTGCAAGAGGCCCATGATTCACCGTATTCGATTCACCTAGGAAATACCAAGATGTATCTGGATTTGAAGGATAGTTTCTGGTGGACCGGAATGAAGAAGGATATTGCGGAGTATGTAGCAGTTTGTGATGTATGTCAGAGAGTGAAGGCAGAGCATCAGAAGCCAGCAAGATTGCTACAGCCATTGCCGATACCCGAATGGAAGTGGGATAAGCTAGGCATGGATTTTATCACGAGATTACCCATGACTCGTTCAGGATATGACTTGATATGGGTTGTAGTCGATCGTTTGACGAAGGTAGCTCATTTCATCCCAGTGAAGACCACTTATACCAGTGCTAAGTTGGCAAAGATATACATGACCAGGATCATATGTCTACATGGAGTTCCGAGGACCATTGTATCAGACAGAGGAACCCTGTTTACCTCAAAGTTCTGGAATCAGTTGCACGAAACTTTGGGTACCAGGCTAGAGTTCAGTATAGCCTTTCATCCACAAACAGATGGACAGACCGAGAGAGTCAATCAGATTTTGGAGGACATGTTGAGAGCTTGTGCACTAGATTATGGATCTAGTTGGGACGACAATTTGCCTTATGCAGAGTTCTCTTACAACAACAGTTATCAATCCAGTTTGAAGATGGCCCCTTTCGAAGCTTTGTACGGAAGGAGGTGCAGGACATCGTTGTTGTGGGACAAAGTTGGAGACAGATAGTTGTTTGGACCAAATTTGATTAAAGAGTCCGAAGAGAAGGTTAAGCTGATTCGTGATAGACTCAAGGTAACCCAGTCCAGGCAGAAGAGCTATGCGGATTCTAAATGCAAGGAGATAGTTTACGAAGTCGGAGACAGAGTTTATCTTCGTGTGTCCCCGCTTCGAGGAGTTAAACGTTTTGGAGTTAAGGAAAAGTTAGCACCACGTTTTGTGGGACCATACAAAGTTTTGGAGCGTATGGGAGAAGTTGCCTACAAGTTGGAATTGCCCAAAGGATTGTCAGGAGTTCATGATGTGTTGCACGTTTCCCAATTGAAGAAGTTCCACGCAGAGATGGTCGATATCCCTCTGAGAGATACAGTGCCACTGGAAGCGATTCAGTTGGATAGCGATTTGACATATGAGGAGAAACCAGTGAAGATTCTCGAGTTTGCCAGCCGAGTCACATGCAGCAAGGTTATAAAGTTCTGCAAAGTTCAGTGGAGCCACCATACCGAAGATGATGCCACCTGGGAGCGAGAGGAAGACCTACGGAAGGACCACCCTCACCTATTTTCTAGCCTACCCGAATCTTGAGGGCGAGATTCATCTTATGGGGGTACGTTTGCAACATCCCAAATTTTCAATTTGGAATGTATATATTAGATCATCATTGCATATCATATTTTATTTGCATTTTGGCTTGATCCTAGAAATTCTAAGCAACTCAAGGACCCGCGAAGACAGTTGGGGATTTCGTTATTTTCATATTTGAGTTTTTCTCAAATTTTGAAAAGAGGATCAAATGGTTTTGATTATTTTGCTTCCTAATATATGAGAGGGGATAAAATGACTTCTCCAAAATAAATGAAATATTAGAGGGAAAATGTTGAAATTGTTTTATTTATTTTATTTGGTTTTATTTCAGTTTTATTTTGAATTAGAAAAATTGCATGTTTCAAAATTGCATTTTAGGGCAAGAAAATGTTCATCTCGTTCTAAATATTTTATTTAGACGGTGAAAAATTGTTTTGGCATTTTTAGATTTTTATATTATTTTCTAGGATTTATTTAAGTTTCGGCGGAATTATTTTAAAAAAATCCGTTCGGACCGACCGGGCCGAAGGCCCACCGCCTAGCCACCCCGCTCGCGCCCCACCGTGGCCGTGCCGGACTACGGCTAGGAGTCCGGGAGCCGCCCACCGCCGCCCTGGCCCCCTCCCCAAGCCGAGCCACCCCTCCCCAAGCCGAGTCGCCCCTCCCCCTTTAAATACCGCCGCCCCGCCGCCGCCCTGGCCCCCTCCTCAAGCCGAGCTT
>NC_041383.1:341618807-341657258 GCF_002162155.2 Triticum dicoccoides | reverse complement strand
GCCCCGCAGCCATAGCCGCACAGTAGAAGCAGTCGCCGCTTGCCACGTCGCCGCATGTCGCCGCCGCCCACTCACGCGCCGCACTCCGCCGCCGCTGTCGATGCCACCCAGCCCCGCCAGAGCCCCGTGCCTCGCCGGATTTCGACGAGGTAGCCGCCGCCGCCGGTTTTCTTTAGAAAACTGATCCGTTTTTTTAGAAATCCTAGTTCGTTTTTTAGAATAGATCGGTTTAGTTTTTTCGGTTTAGTTATTTAGCGAACGTCCGTTCATTCATTTGTTTTAACAAACGAGTTTCACCGTTTAGCCGCAAACAGTGAACGTCCGTTCGTTAGCCTGTTCGTCAGTTTTTCTTTTTCCAGGGTTTTCCGCGATTATTTTCGATCGTGATTTCTGCCCTGATTTTCATTTTAGTTTATCTTTTCGCTCATTTATCGGAATGAGGCGATTCAAGCGCCTAGAGTTTTGTCTCGAAGCCCTCTTTCCATTTAACCAACTCAAACAAGTTTTTGCTACTGTAAAATTTGACTTAAGTCTGGTTTAGTAAATGAAGCTTGTTTCTTTCGCCTTTTGAGTTTCGTTGTTTCGTTGGATTTGAATCTTTTTGCAAACCGGAGTTCTTAAGTTGAACTTTGTGGCTAGATCTTTTATTTTAGTCTTACCCGTGCTCCTAGTTGAGTGCTTATTGTTGCTTCTTTGATTGCGATAGAGTACCCGGAGTGCGGAGCGTGCTACTACGAGTCTCTAGGTTTCACGGATCATCAGCAAGGCAAGTAACACTTTGGTCATACCTCTTTACTACCCAGTTTTATTGCATTAGATCATTCCTCAAACAATTGCATGGTTAGGATCTGATTAATATGTGGGTTTTAGGGAGTAGATGAGGTAGTACCTATTGTCCTGTTTATCATCAAACCTTTGGGAGTTACTTCTACGTTTGCTTATATTGCTATGCTATGCTTTTAGACGTGGATTGGGTGAGTGTATCCGTGACAGATGTGAGTATTGTTAATTAATGGTTAACTTAAGGTGGCTACTTTAATACACATCTGGGTGGATTGAGGCACCTGGGGAATCCAGTGTTGCCTGTATTTTTTTGGATCCCGGGGTACTGTGTGATTCTCCTATGGACCGCCACCCAGGCTCAAAGGGATCATATGATTATTCATGCTAGAAACTTCCGTGTGCAGCCACAAGCTATTATGGGCTCTAGCATAGTTGATTAAGTCATCTGAACTCTTACAGTGGTAGATTAGCAGATGTAGGGGAAAGTAGGTGTAACTGTCTACCCATCGTAAGGTGCTAACGCTTCTGAAAGACTGTGTCTCCGTCATTCGTTTCTCAAACACCATGTAGTGCGAGAAATCCAACGGAGGAGATCGAGTCTTGTGGGGAAAAGTGCGCAAACCTCTGCAGAGTGTACAAACTAATCATGGTTTGCCATGTCCCCGGTTTTGGACGTTTTGAGTATCTAGTTCTTGGATTATCATGTTGATCTCAACATGTTACTTAATTTAATTTTGATGGGTTAATGATGATGCTAATTTGGGATTGAGTTGGGTGAACCTTCTCAATGTTTAACAACCACCATGATAGTTAAATAAAATTTATTCCTTTGTTGTAGGGAAAATTGGCTTTATGCAAAATTGTAACCATAGAGCTTTCCACCAGCCATATATGCATGTAGAAATAGCATTATTTCTATTTAGTACTTTCTATGTGTTACATTGCCAGCATATTCCATGTGCTTCCCCGTTTTTGGGCTGCAACGTTCATGTTGCAGACTTTTCAGACGACGAGTAAGGTGTCTTAGGTCGTGATCTTTCACTCAGTGATGCCGTTGGAGTTGATGGACTCACTTTATCTTCCAAGCCTTTCGCTATTATCGTTATTAGATGGCCTTAAGCCATATTTATTGTAATAAGTTCTATTTTGAGACATTCGATGTAATACGTGTGTGATTGCTACTCTATTATAAATCCTTCAAGTATTGTGCGTGTCAGCATTACCGATCCAGGGATGACACTGATGCACAGAGATCAGACTATTTGAGGTCTGGTCGCTACGTAGCTCGAGAGCTAACCCGAGCTCGGATAGCCCTTGTCGCTGCTCGGAAAAGGAACCCTCCACCTATTGTCAATTTCACTCCATACGTTCCTCCCGCCTATGTTACCCCGGTTACTTCGGTGACCACTCAGGGTACCACTCACCCTTTGGCAGTGACCCCTCCAGTGACCCTGTTGCGTGGGCTTCCCTTGTCGCTACTCCTGCAGCCCCTATGCTTAGATCTCACCTAGCACCTACCCCTGAGGGAGAGTCCTCAAGGCAGCGCCGCCATGTCACTTTTAACCCGGAGGTATCTACTATCACCTCAGGATCTAAGTCCGGCTCAGGAGAGGAGCCCGCAGCAGCGCCAGCTGAGCCCTAGATCGCTAGAGTACCGCATTCGTCATGAGGATGATGTATGGATGTAGTCGTACGTCTTATGATGCTTAGTTTCATGAGGGTAGTGAACCCGTCATGATGTTTATCTTTCATGTTTGAGTCTATGTATAATTATATTGGAACCTTTTTATTTGTTTGCCTTGGTTTCTTCTCACTGTTTTCTTCTGCGATTTGTCGCTGGATTTTTCCTCCCATTCTTGGGTATTTTTCATCTCAGTTGCTTTATATTGGGAAAATAAATAATAGGATGATGCGGGGAGGCAGCAGCAGCCATGCTTGTGAGGATGTCCCTATTCGTCGCTCCACAAAACAGGCAGGACATTCCCCCTAGTCGTACCAGCCACCACCGCCTCCACAGCCACTTCCGCCCTCCACTGAGCAAATCACGCGTATGTTTGAAGAAAGAAGGAACAACGATCTGCTTGAGCTGTTGAGAAGTGTGCAAGCTATGGCTGGGCAGAATGGAAATCGGAATGGTCATTACTCCAAGTTGTCAGATTTTTGGAGGACCAAGCACCCTAGTTTCAGCCAAGTTATCGATCCTTTGGAAGCCGATGATTGGTTAAGGACTATTGGAAAAAAGTTGTAAGTTGCTTGTAGTGAAGAAGGTGAGAAGGTTCTGTTCGCCATGCATTATCTTGAAGGAGATGCCGCTAAATGGTGGGATAAGCTAAGGCTATGTGGCCCGCGAACAAAGAGATTACTTGGACCAAATTCAAGAATCATTTCCGCAAGTACCATATTCCAGCTGGTATTATGAAGATCAAGCAACGCGAATTCCTCACTCCCACTCAAGCAAGCGTGTCACTAAGTGAGTACCTGCACAAGTTCAACCATTTGGACCGCTATTCTGTTTATGATGTGGCCACGGAACAAAGAAAGGTCGACAGATTTCTTGGATTATTGAACCAACACCTCAGATGCACTCTCAGTATGTTTGATTTCCCGGATTTCCAAACTCTGGTGAACAAGGCCCTCATCACAAAAAGGGAACACAAGCTCATGCACGACAGCAGGCCCACTAATAATGACCAAAAGCGCAAATTCGAGCCTAAGAAGGATATGCAACCAGTGCAGAAGGCTCGTACTTGGAAGCAGACTCAGGTTGAGTACAAACACAATTGGCAGCAGAATGTCAACAAGACAACTACGCAAGTCAAGACTATCGTGACCAGCAGGTACGCGAAGAATGTCAGCGCGACAATTCCTTCTTTAATTGTGGGTAAACTGGACATTATGCCAGATAGTGCCCCAAGAACGGCAAGCCAACTGCTCCACTCAGGCCAAAAGTCAACTACCTGGAGCCCTGTTCTGCCCAGAAGATCATCCAAGGGCTAATTCATCACCTCTCCACCAACGAAGCCCAAGAGGACCCATAAGTCGTCATTGGTATGTTTCTTGTTAATAACATACCTGCAATAACTTTATATGACTCTGGGGCTTCCCACTCTTTTATTTCGCTGAGTTTTGTTGCCCAAAACAAATTTCCTTGCTCGGTTTTGGGAAAAAGTATGATGGTACAATCCCCGGGATCTGTGCTCTCAAGCAATCTGGTCTGGCGCAATTTGGAAATTGATATCAAGGGAGTCAGATTTCCAACATCCTTGATAGTCATTGAGTCTGCCAAATTGGATATTATTTTGGGAATGAATTGGTTAATCCAATATCAAGTATGCATCAACTGTGCAACCAGAGAAGTCACCATGACTAGTTAGGAAGGTCGAACCACAAAATTCTATGCCTGCAGGAAAATACCCAAGAAGGAAACGGTTTTCACGGTTGTGGCTGAAGAATTGGAATTAATTCCTGTGGTAAGTGACTATCCAGATGTATTTCCTGGGGAATTACCAGGAATGCCGCACGACAGAGAGCTTGAGTTTGCAATTGACCTGGTGCCTGGAACCGTACCTATATACAAGAAGTATTATCGGATGCGTTCTTTAGAACTTGTGGAATTAAAGAAACAGTTTGATGAGATGCTTCAGAAAGGATACATCCGTCCAAGATCTTCACCATGGGGATCACCCGCTATATTTGTGGATAAAAAGGACGACAGTCTTCGGATGTGTGTGGACTACGAACAGCTGAATGATGTCACCATCAAGAACAAATAACCACTACCATGGATTGGTGATTTGTTTGATCAACTCAGTGGGGCAAAAGTATTCTCCAAGATTGATTTAAGGACCGGATACCATCAACTGAAAATTAAGAAGGAAGATATTCCCAAGACCGCGCTCACTACTCGGTATGGTCTTTATGAATATACCGTCATGTCCTTCGGTCTCACCAATGCCTCTGCCTTTTTCATGCATATGATCAATAAGGTATTTATGGATTTCTTGGATAAGTTTGTGGTGGTATTCATTGATGACATCCACATCTACTCAAAAAGTGAAGAAGAGCACAAGGAACACCTCCGATCAGTTTTGCAAAGGCTTTGTGACCATCAACTATATGCAAAGTTTAGCAAATGTGAGTTTCGCTCAGACAAGTTTGGTTTTTAGGGCATGTTCTTGCCGCAGAAGGGATATATGTGGATCCAAGTAAGGTTAAAGACGTGCTCGATTGGGCCGCACCCACGACAGTCTCAGGTATCCGGAGTTTCCTTGGATTAGCTGGATACTACCGCCGCTTTATCGAAGGATTCTCTATGATTGCCAAGCCAATGATAGAGCTCCTCAAGAGGGATAAGAAGTTTGAATGGACCGAGGAATGTGAACGGAGCTTCAACAAGCTAAAGGCCAGACTGACGTGAGCACCAGTATTGACTCTTCCACACATCTACCGCAGTTTTGATGTGTACTACGATGCTTCCAAGAAAGGCCTTGGATTTGTACTCATGCAAGATGGCAAGGTTGTGTCCTATGGATCCCGACAATTACGGCCTCACGAAGGGAACTATCCAACCCATGATTTGGAATTGGTCACTGTTGTGCATTTTTTGAAAATTTGGAGACACTATCTCATTGGAAAAAAGTGCAGATATTTATCGACCACAAGAGTCTCAAATATATATTCACTCAACCAGATTTAAACCTTCGACAACAAAGATGGCTCGAGTTGGTCAAGGGTTATGACCTTGGAATAAATTATCATCCCGGTAAAGCCAATGTGGTTGCCGATGCCCTCAGCCACAAGCCTGCCAGTCTAAATGCTATGATGGATTCCTTGCCTCTGGAACTTCGCGATGAGTTCGCTCAACTCAATTTTGTGATAGTTGATGCCAGTCTTAACAGCATATTGGAAGTTGATCCTACCCTCGAGGAGGAGATTCGCAGAGCCCAGGAATATGATGTATTACTGCAATCACATGCCAAGCATATGTAAGAAGGGAAGACTTAGGATTTCTCTATGGACCAGCAAGGCACACTAAGGTTTCGAGGAAGGATTTGCATACCCGAGCAAGCAGATCTGAGAAAGAAGATATTGGTAGAAGCACATGAGTCTCCGTATTCAATTCACCCAGAAAGTACCAAGATGTACAAAGACCTTCGTCAAATATTTTGGTGGGATGGAATGAACAAAGATATCACATATTTTGTCGCTTGCTGTGACATATGCAACAAAGTGAAGGCGGAACACCAAAAGCCCGCTGGACTCCTTCAACCCCTACCTATCTCATAATGGAAATGGGATGATGTTTGCATGGATTTCATCACCAGTCTACCAAGAACCCACCGAGGCAATGACGCAGTATGGGTCATAGTGGACACATTAAGAAAGGTGGCCCACTTCATTCCCATCTGGACCACCTATTGAGCCGATCAACTTGCAAAGTTATATGTGTCCAGAATCTTCAGTTTGCATGGAGTGCCAAAAATAATTACTATGGATCGAGGGTCTCTCTTTACTTCAGCCTTTTGGTCACGTCTCCATCAAGCCCTGGGGACTACCCTGAAATACGGCACAGCTTATCATCCTCAGACAGACGGACAAACTGAGCGAGTAAATCAGATACTCGAATATATGCTCTGAGCATGTGCTTTGGCCCAAGGATCCAAGTGGGAAGATTGTCTGCCTCATGCCGAGTTTTCCTACAACAACAGTTTCCAGACCAGCTTGAATATGCCACCTTATGAAGCTCTGTATGGCCGTAAGTGCCGCACTCTGCTAAACTGGTCTCAAACCGGAGATAGCCGCATTTTCGGAACTGATTTGATGATGGAAGCTGAGAAGCAAGTCAAGGAGATCCGAGACAGACTACAGTTAGCCAAGTCACGACAGAAGAGTTATTATGATGCAAAGCACCATCCGATCAGCTTCAAACCCGGAGAACATGTGTATCTCCGAGTCGCTCCCATGAAAGGAGTCAAGAGATTTTAGACTCGAGGAAAATTGGCACCCAGGTATATCGGTCCATTTCCAGTCATGACCAGACTCGGAAAAGTTGCTTATCAGTTGGAGTTGCCACCGGAATTTTCAGAGGTACACAATGTGTTCCATGTCTCACAGTTAAGAAGGTGTATCTCACCATCAGAGAAAAGGACTGATATGGCAGGGATAGAACTTGCTAAGGATTTAACCTATCAGGAGAGACCGATCAGAATATTGGATGAGACAGAGAGAGTCACTCGCAGCAAGGTGATAAGGTTTTAGAAGGTTCAATGGGAACATCACACCGAGGAAAGAGAGGAATTTCTAAGGACCCTTGGGTGAAAGAAAGAAAGAAACTCATTTCAGAAACTAGTGCTCCAAAGCAACCCTCATTTTTATTTCTCCAAAAATCCTGAGATAATTCCCAAATATTCTTTGAACCTTGGCCCACCTTCCTAGGCAAAAATATTGCATGACATTTTGGAATATTTTTGCTACAGAAAATCATATCACTTCTGGCCTCAATATGCACTTTGTTTAGCAAGTGTATTTTTCTTTGATCCAATGCAGTTGGTTTTTCTTGAGCCTCATTAGCCTCCTAAGAAAAGCTTAAACTTAGGAGATCGGCCCTAATCACCTTCTACAAGCCCTCCAAACTTGGCGACCAAGTTTCTGACCAGAAACTTGCCAACTAGCTCAAGTCTTATCTGGTCGGCCCGGCAACAAGCCATCAACTTTCCTAGAACTAACACTACACGAAAAACACCACAGACATGGTTTGGCCGCTTGTGGGCGTCGTTTTGGCCATGCCAGCATGGTGACTGCATGAGGGCATGGGCCCTAGCGTGCGTTCGACGCACTCTACGCTGCGCCAGCGCCTCTGTTCAACACGTGCTCGATCCAGAGCTCGGCGACGACTGCCGCACCGCGGCACCAGCCTCGACTCATCAGCATTGAGCCCTCCCTACCAATCGTCGATGCCGAAGACGCCGCAGCGGGCACGGGCATGTTGCGGCCAAAAGCCACAATCCGCCCCATGCCCCTGTCTACTTCCTCCTCTGCTTCCTAATCTCGTCCGCACGCTGCAACAGCTCCCGCGTGATAGCTGAGCACTTCCACCCCTTGCTAGCACCCTTTGTCATCGCTCACAGGCTTCTAGAGAACTCTAGCGGAGCCACGTACCCCCCTCCTCCTCCAACTATAAATTGAGCCCCTCCCACTGCTCCGAGCACTCACAACTCACCACTCAACCTCCACGACCCATAGCATAACCGCAGCCCGGCCGGGCAGGCCTCTGGCCGCCGTCCCCGACCCGAGCTCGCCGGCGACCCCCGCAACCCATACACCTCACTCCATAACTCCTCGGGCTCAATCCACCGCTCCGGCGACTCCGTGGAGTTCCACTGGTGTCGTCTAGATGCATTGAGCCCCTGGAACAGCCCCTCTCCATCGTCTTCATCCGCTCTGGCGAAACCTGACCGCAACAGCCGCTCGCGAGCTTGATTGTGAGCTGCTTCGGCCTTTCCATAGCTAGCCACGAGTATTGGCAGGTGCGCCTCAACCCCCTCTCCATTTCTATCCCTCCAGAATCGGCCAAGGACCCATCCTCACTGGCGTGAGTTCCGGCGAAGCACGGCCGTCGCTCTGCTTCTTTTCCCCCTCCCTCTCTCTTAACCAGTGGGGCCCAATGTCAGCCTCTCCACTCGCGCCCGAAGCGGTACGAGTGGAGGCATGTTCTATGAATACGCCATCGACGTCACCCCCCTGGTTTTCTGTTTAATTCAATTTAATTCAAAAATTTGACCAGACCTTTGACCAGTGATAACTTTTAAAATATAAGTCCAAATGAGTTGATTATTTTTGCATTGTGTTTGTTTTGAAGAGCTCTAGCAGCGCACCAAAGTGGGGTTTTTCCTTGCTGTCTAGAATTTCTGGTGATTTTCAGAGTGGTTTTTGATATTTTGTTTTGCTTTTTTTTAATATTTTCAGAGGGAGAGACTTGTCTTGAAGATAACCAGGAGGAGTGTGAACCTCCTCTGCACTAAGGCAATCCACGCAAACGTTTGGATGGTGTCATTTCAATATCTATGCTTTTTACAACTTCAATATGAGTTATTTTTCATGCATTTAAATTAGTTATATAAATATTGCTTGGTGCTAGTTACTTTGTCTTGCTTGAAATGCTTGGTTAAGGTACTGGTTTAATGCATGAACTAGTTTTGGTCAGTAGAATAAAATTTTAACTAAGTGAATATGCTTTTATGAATAATGGTAGTTTCTTCATGATACATGGATTTTCATATAAATTATGAGCTAATTAAAGTAATGCTTGATAAAGACCAGTGAAGTAGAATCAGTAATGTTTAATGATGAGTAGTGCAAGTAGATCATTTGGATGATGTTGATCCGTTCATGTCAAGTGGTATGCTTTGCATGTCGAAAAGTTGCATGATCATGGCATCTGATGACTTGAGTTATTTTATTTTCAAGTTAAACCTGATACTAATCCAACTTGAATATAACGTTGATCGAGTCATGGTGCCACTGAATCGAGTTATTCTCAGTGCGGCCACATTTACCTTTATGGGGAGATCTTGATTCGGTCCGTTGTTGTGCCTCTCGCTGGTGCCTCCAACGAGGGAAGGTTATGGGCATGTTGTACCCTGGCCCAGTAAGCAGACATAACCTTGTGTGCCCATTTGTTTTTATGGTACCTTGTCCCCGTTTGGGACCATTTTTCCACGATGGTGGCCGTTGATGCCTTTGGTAGGCACGAGGCCACCCATGACTTAGCCCAGAGAGGTGTTGGTCGGAGTGGCCGGGAGAGTATCATGACAATGGGAGGGTTTCGTCGAAATGCCGTTGGTCCACCCGAATGGGAGTGCGAGGCCATGGGTTCCGTGGTATGGGTAAAGTGTGCTACCTCTGTAGAGTGTATTTAATCTATCGATAGCCGCATCCTCAGTTACGGGCACAGCTCATGAGTAAGTCACACCATGGATCAACATTAATAAGTAATCTTGCACACTAAGTATTTGTTGTTGGCACTGGTTTGTGATGATGTGGGGGATCATGAGATGATTGTGGTTGGCATGGAAGTGTTGACTTCAGTTGTAATCCGGGTATGATCACCACTCGGTTACGAGGTAACCCGTCTGGTAAGAGAGTCCGAGGGACTCGGTGAGCAAGTTGGTTTGACTGCATCAGTAGTATGATTTGCATTGCATTAATCTGAATAATTGTCATGATATTGTTTGCCCATATGCATATGTTTCTTGTGAGCTTGCAAGTACATTAAATGTACTGACCTGGCATGTCATCCCAGATTTCGGGCAAGTCGCATCGGATCGGAGAGCTTCCCGCGTCTAGATCGTGTCCACATCGGTGTCCCTGTGCTATGGAGTTCCACTTTGTCGTCGTTCTGCTACCGCATAATTTATGTGATCGAGGCCCCTTCATGTTCATTAAATAATGTACATATTGTGCAGCTGCACCGTGTGTGCCGCTTGGCCTCGCAACTGGATGTAATATTAGACCTATGTTTCCGCTAGCATCAATAAAGCGGTTGTTTCCTGTACCATGTTGTTGTGTGTTTCCAGAAGACTTGATCTCTGGACTGGCAATACAAGGTAAACCGGTGGCTTTGAGTCGGGGTGCCACAACCACGATCTGTTCATCAGCATCCCAGGGACGGCAAGCACTGAAGCACCAACCGAAGGGGAGGTGTTCGATGATGAGGTCCTCACCGCTGCCGGGCTCCAGGTTGTCGACCAACCGAGCACCAGTAGCAACGGTTCCAAAGAAGATCAACTCCTCCAAGCCAGGAGCGCCAACTTCCAGAAGCTCCAGGCGCTCTACCGCGCTCGCAAGGATAAGGTGGACTCCAGGATGGCGGCTGTGGACAAGGCAGAAGAAGAGTTCCAGGAGCGCGTTGCTCAGATGCAAGTCTAGTTTTCCCGAGGCCCAGCAAGACCAAAAGGCCACCCAAGACCAGATGGGCGAGCGTCAACGAGAGCTCCTCCTGAAGCAGGATGACATTGAGAAGGCCCAGGTGGTGGCGAAGGGACAGGCCACCGAGGATGAAGCTGACTAGACGCAGCGCCGCATCCTGCTCGATGCCCAAGAAGAAGACCTGGTTGCCCGTGAATAGGCTCTTGCCGCCAAGCTTCGCGCCAAGGACAAGGAGGTTGAAAACTTTATTGCACAGCGGACCCAGGAGCTGATGCAGGAGCACAAAGATGCACTTGATGCTCTGGCACTGGACCATGCCGGCAGGCTGAAGTAGGCCGTTGACGGTCCTGAGGCTGCAGTGGCCGCCAAGGTCGTGATGGCCGGCAAGGTGGAGAAGCTTGAGATGGAGCTAGAGGAGTTGAAGAAGGAGATCGTGATGCTATAGGACAACAGGGACAAGACCGTCCGCACCTTGTCGGATCTGCAGGTCACCATCTCTAACAAGACCAAGCTACTCTCTGAGGCCAACAACTCCATTGCTTATCTAAAGCTGAAGCTGGAGACCTTGGAGAGGACACTCTCGGAGACTAGGGCCCACAAAAAAACTCTAATCAAGGACCTCGCAGATGAGAGGCACTTGCTGCATAATGCCGCAGACACCCACAACAACCTTGTGGCTGGCACGAAGCTCTGGACCAACCGCCTCATGGACTTTGCGGAGAGGCTCATCATGCAGTTGTCCGTCATGGGCATTCAGGGAGTCCTGGATTAGGGGGTCCTCGGACAGCCGGACTATATACTTTGGCTGGACTGTTGGACTGTGAAGATACAAGATTGAAGACTTCGTCCCGTGTTCGGGTGGGACTCTCCTTTGCGTGGAAGGCAAGCTTGGCAATTCGGATATGTAGATCTCCTTCTCTGTAACCGACTCTGTGTAACCCTAGCCCCCTCCTGTGTCTATATAAACCGGAGGGTTTAGTCCGTAGGGCAACAACAATCATAATCATAGGCTAGCTTCTAGGGTTTAGTCTCTACGATCTCGTGGTAGATCAACTCTTGTAATACTCATATCATCAAGATCAATCAAGCAGGAAGTAGGGTATTACCTCCATCGAGAGGGCCCGAACCTGGGTAAACATCGTGTCCCCCGCCTCCTGTTACCATTAGCCTTAGTCGCACAATTCGGGACCCCCTACACGAGATCCGCCGGTTTTGACACCGACATTGGTGCTTTCATTGAGAGTTCCACTGTGTCATCACGATAAGGCTTGATGGATCCTTCAGTCATCTTCAACGATGCGGTCCAGGGTGAGATTTTTCTCCCCAGACAGATCTTCGTATTCGGTGGATTCGTACTGCAGGCCAACTCGCTTGGCCATCTGGAGCAGATCTATAGCCACGCCCCTGACCATCAGGTCAGGTTTGGAAGCTTGAACTATAATGTTGACACCCGCGGAGACTTGATCTTCGACGGATTCGAGCCCATGTCAGGTGCGCCGAACAGTCACGATGAGCATGACCTAGATCTGCCATCGGACAGTATTCAAGAAATCATGCCTGCGGCTGCCCCGGCCATCACTCCGGAGCAGATCGTGCCATCCGAGGACGGGTGGATGGACCCCGCCGCGGAGGCCGCACACTCATCGGCGCTTGAGCCGAACAGGGACTTCACATCCAAAGAAATCTGTGTCGTCGGACCCTTGGACTCGTCTTCGGCCACAGGCTCCGACCGAGTACGCCGGCGCCATCAAATCTGATTGGGCACCAATCATGGAGTTTACCTCTGCGGATATCTTTCAGCAGTCGCCCATGGGCGATGTGCTAAAGTCATTGAAGTCTCTCTCCTTGTCAGGAGACTCCTGGCCGAACTATGCCCGGCTGGAGTGGGAAGCGGACGATAAAGAAATTTGTTCCCCACCCACCACCCACTTAATAGCCACTGTCGATGACTTAACCGACGTACGTGACTTCAACTCCGAAGACATCGACGGTATGGACGACGATGCAGGAGAAGATCAGGAACCACCGCCCTCAGGGCGCTAGACAACCACCTCATCATATGATACATACATGGTGGACACCCCCAAAGAAAGCAATGGCGATGAGGCAACGTAGGATAATCCCTTGGAGAAGCAATCTAGGCACCGGCATCATAGGCGCTGCTCTAAGCCCCGCCATAGCAAAAATAGTGATACCGGCACAAGAGATGATAGCAATCCGGATGGTGCCGAAGACGAAAACAATCCTGCCCAGCCAGGCTTCGAGCAGGCCGAGCAAGAAGATGGGCAAGCTAGCCCTAAGGAATAGGCAACAGATGGAGAATCAGAGGATGACAATTACATGCCCCTCTCCGAAGATGAAGTGAGCCTTGGCGATGAAGAATTCATCATGCCTGAGGACCCGTCGAGCAGGAGTGCTTCAAGCGTCGGCTTATAGCCACTGCAAAAAGCCTGAAGAAGAAGCAGCAACAGCTTCAAGTTGATCAAGATCTGCTAACTGATAGATGGACCGAGGTCCTGGCAGCCGAGGAATACAGACTCGAGCGCCCAACCAAAAGTTACCCAAAGCGCAGATTGCTACCTCAACTCGGAGAGGAGGCATTAAAGCCCACACTACCAGTGCATGATCCAGCTGATTAGCCACCTCGGGGCCGGGACAAAGCGGCGTATCAGCCTGAACTCCAGCCCGCACCCCGTCGCCAATCAAACAATAACACTAAGGCCTGGGGCTACACGAAGGACCTGCAAAATTTATTGGAAAACAAAGCAGGACAGTCAAGATCGATCTATGGATCATGGGGGCGTGCCACAACGCGTGATGAGGATCGTCACGCCGGATACACTAAACACAAGTCCGGCCAGGCCAAATACAACAGACCAGAATCATTTGAACTGCGTCGTGTTGTAGCCCGACATAGAGGCACCGCACACCCCCTATGCTTCACTGATGAAGTAATGGATCATGAATTCCCAGAAGGGTTTAAACCTGTGAACATTGAATCATATGATGGTACAACAGACCCCGCAGTATGGATTGAAGAATTCCTTCTCCACATTCACATGGCTCGCGGTGATGATCTACACGCCATCAAGTACCTCCCACTAAAGCTCAAAGGACCGGCTCGGCATTGGCTGAATAGCTTGCTGGAAAACTCCATTGGCAGTTGGGAGAACCTGGAAGACGCATTCCTTGATAACTTCCAGGGCACCTATGAGCGACAAGCGGACGCTGATGACTTAAGTCACATAACCCAACAGCCCGGAGAGTCAGCCAGGAAATTCTGGACTTGGTTCCTAACTAAAAAGAACTAAATTTTCGACTGACCAGATGTTGAAGCCCTAGCGGCCTTTAAGCATAACATCCGCGACGAGTGGCTTGCCCGACACCTCGGCCAAGAGAAGCCGAAGTCCATGCCAGCCCTCATGACACTCATGACCCGGTTTTGTGCAGGCGAGGACAGCTGGCTGGCTCGTAGCAATAATGCATCAAGAAACTCTGGCAATTCAGATGTCAGAGATAGCAACGGCAAGCCACGACGCAATAGACACAAGCATCGCAATAATGGCAACAACACCAAAGACACGACAATCAATGCCGGATTCAGTGGATCCACATCCGGTCAGTGAAAAAAGCCATTCAAAAGAGGCAATCCGGGCCCGTCCAGTCTGGACCGCATACTCGATCGCTCGTGTCAAATTCACGGCACCCCTGATAAGCCATCCAATCACACCAACAGAGAATGATGGGTGTTCAAACGGGCCGGCAAGTTGAACGCCGAAAACAAGGAAAAGGGGCTGCATAGCGATGACAACGAGGAGCCCCGGCCGCCGAACATAGGAGGACAGAAGAAATTTCCTCCCTAGGTGAAAACGGTTAATATGATATACGCAACCCATATTCCCAAGTGGGAGCGGAAGCGTGCACTAAGGGACGTATATGCGATGGAGCCAGTCGCCCCAAAGTTCAACCCATGGTCTTCTTGTCCGATCACCTTTGATCGCAGGGACCATCCCACCAGTATCCGTCATGGAGGATCGGCCGCATTGGTCCTCGACCCCATCATTGACGGATTCCATCTCACACGAGTCCTTATGGACGGTGGCAGCAGCCTGAACCTGCTCTATCAGGATACAGTGTGCAAAATGGACATCGACCCCTCAAGGATCAAACCTACATAAACCACCTTTAAATGTGTCATACCAGATGTAGAGGCCTATTGCACGGGCTCAATCACACTGGAAGTGGTCTTCGGATCTCTGGACAACTTCTGAAGCGAGGAGTTAATCTTCGATATCGTCCCCTTCTGCAGTGGCTATCACGCGCTGCTCGGACGAACCGCATTTGCCAGATTCAATGCGGTACCGCATTATGCATACCTCAAGCTCAAAATGCCAGGACCTTGCGGGGTTATAACAGTTAGTGGAAACACATAGCGCTCGCTCCATACGAAGGAGCACACTGCGGCCCTCGCAGCAGAAGGAGAAAGCAGCCTTCTTAGGCAAACCACCAATTCGGCGATAAAACCCCCGGACACCGTCAAGCGAGTCCGAAGTACCCCTCAACAAGATCGTCCGGCACGTCCAGAGCTCGACTAGCAATTTGGCCTCCATCCTAGTCCCGGTCAAGGAGGGAAATTTGTGATGCGCATACATAATTACGCACTCAAAATACTATGGACATAGGAGGAGGCACGGCTATGACACGGTCCACAATGCGGCTCGACCGCCCCAGGATCCGTGAATCTTTACACTCTTTTTCTTTCAGGTCCCTATCTTCTGGAGGCTCTTCCGATAGCCCGACTATTAGACCCATAGGAAGACGGATGCACCAAGGAGACAAGAAGCTTTGGCGTACAAGGGAATCCTCAGGTGGTCTCTGATAATGATCATTATACCTGTTTTACATACCCGTACGCAGCTCGCTCTTGGTCAGGACGTGTCAAACAGTCATGTTCAGCTTATCGCACTACTTGTACACATACGCCTTGGCATATTATTCAAATGACAATGGAAAATAATGTACAGCATCAGCTTACTATTGCATTCCTTTATCCTTTTCCTTTACTGTTTATTTATTACAAATTGCACCCGTACATTTTGGTACGTTCAGTTTGCCAGGGGCTTCAGTGTACCCCATAACACGGCAACAAAAGTCTGAACACTTTCGACAGTGCGGCACCCCGAACTTATAGCATTATATGCATCAGCTCCGAATCATGTCTTGGGTCAATAGTTGGGTTTGCCCGGCTCCCATGTTTTCGTACCTTATATTCCGCTATATCGGCTAAGGTAGCACAGGGAGAACTACTATGATTGTGTCCCGGTTCTTCCAGACGAGCACCACAATAGAGAAAGCTGAAAACTGACTATCATGATACGGCGAGAGCTGGTCGCTGTTCGAGAGGTCTCAAATCCTTAAAGATTTTTTCCGCTTTGGCCGAGGAATCGGCCTAGCCCAATTTAGGCGTGTATAGCGCCCCAAGTTCGGTCTTCCGAATACTAGGGGCTTCGCCGAAATTTAAAATTGTAGACTTCTATGGCTAAGTGAGGGTGATAAAGCCGTATAGTCCGATTGCCTTGTTCGCTATGCTAAACACCTCCTTAAAGGACCAAAAATTTGGATAAAAATGTTTAGATTTATCTCGAACACCCCAGTACTAGTTATGTGGGGGCAGAAGCTGACGAATGGCCAACTACCAATTGTTATAAACGGCCGCACAGAAGATAATATTTTAAATCAACAAGCATTATATAGCGCACATGAACTCGTTTTCATATTACAGGATCACATGAGTACATTTATTCAAACATTACATCCTTAGCAAATTCATCCGCCACAAGGCGGGCACCCTTCAGGACACCCTCATAATACTTTTCAGGGTGGCGATGCTCCTTGCCCTCCAGCGGCCCCTTTGTCACTTGCTTCTCGGCATCCATCTTCGCCCAGTGCACTTTCACACGGGTGAAGGCCCTGCGCGCCCCTTCAATGTAGACTGGCCGCTAATGGCTTCAAGCCGCAGACAGGCATTCACAAGCCGCTTTACCAGGCTGAAGTAGCTACTGGGAAGGGGCTCGTCAGGCCACATCAGGACTATGAGATCCTTCATGGCCAGTTCTGCTGCCTTGTGAAGTTCGACCAGTTGCTTCAGCTGGTCGCTCAAAGGCATCGGGTGTTCGGCCCCAATATACTGGGACCAGAACAATATCTCCGTCAAGCTCCCTTCCTTAGCTCGGTAGAACTCTGTGGCATCATAAACACTACGCAGCAGATCTGCGAATGCTCCTGGAGAGCCCCAAATTCGGGTAAGTAAAAGGCAAGTCTCCTTCACATGCTTGCTTTGCATAATGAATGCCTTACCCGCTGCTATCTTCTTGGCCGCCTGAATCTCCTGAAGGGCCTTCTGGGCTTCGGCCTTGGTGTCTTGCACACTCTGGAGGGCCTTCGCAAGCTCGGACTCTTGCGTCTTGGAGTCACGCTCCAAGGACTTGAATTTTTTGACGAAGTCCTAGAGCTCTTGATGGACCACATTAACCCGAGCCTCCTGTTTCTCGCGCTCGGTGTGCTCCTTGGCCGCCTTGTCTTCGGCCTCGGACAGCGCCTTCTTAAGGGATGCCACTTCGGTCGTGGCCCCTATTAAAATTCATGATGCTTCTGTTAGCATCAACGATTTTTCCTTTATATGACACACGAACGGGATATCGCTTACCTTTGTTCTCCTCGGGCTGCCTCTTCACGAGGCCGAGCTCTTCCTCAGCCCGCCCCAGGTTCTGCTTCAGTCCAGAGAACTCCGCAGTGAGGGCGACAGCGGTCGGCAATGATGCCAGCTTATTCAAATAGACATAATATGATTAGACTCATGTGGATGTTATTTGATCCTCTGTTCGGCCTTTCTTTCCGAACTCCAAATAGAGCATCAGGGGCTACAGTCTATACTGTGATATTTTCTCATAATTTAATTACTTACCTCAAAGCCTGTTAGGAGGCTGGTGCACGCTTTGGTCAGTCCGCTTTTGGCGGACCGAACCTTCTCAATCACCACACTCATAAGAGTACGGTGTTCTTTATCAATGGAAGCGCCCTGAAGCACTTCTAGCAAGTTGTCTGAGGCCTCTGGATGGATAGAGGTAATCGGCACAGGCGGCTCGCCCCCCTTAGCGAGGGGCTGCTTGCCTGAGTCCGGAACCACTGGAGGTTCTGACGCAGTATCTGGCTGGGGGCCAAACCTGATGCGGCCCCCCTCATCAGAATCCATGGGGGTCTTCCTCCCCATGTGCCCAGCGTCGGGGAATTTGCCTTGGGGCGCCTCCAGAATTGTCTCCCCCTGGCCCATTATCCTCTGAGACAACACCTCGGTGTCGTCCGCGGGCCGGGGGGTGGTGGCCGTTGGGAGCGAGTCGCTGTTCATCACCGACGCGCTCAAAGACCCATCCGAAGAGGATAAGTCGACGCGGGCTTTGGACGGACTGCACGATCATATTCAACATGATAAGAAGCAATAAAGCAAAACGTGCCAAAAGTATTATGGTATCCAGATACTTACGACCTCACTAGGGGCTTGTCCCTGGGTAGCCACTCCTCATCGCTATAGGCGGCTGTTGTGGAATGGTCCGGAGGGAGGGTCCTTCCCCTCTTGGACCCTTCGGCCTCCCTAGAGGGGGCGGCCTTCCTTTTCTTTCCCCCTCGGTTTGGGGGGGGAGGGTTTTCCTCTTCCTCCTCCTCGTTTTCGTTGGAGGAGTGTGCCTCAGTGTCTTCAGACGATGAGTCCCACACCGCCTTGTGTCGGAGACCCTTCCTGGTCCCCGTGGCCTTCTTCTCTGGCACCTCGTAAGGCGCCGGAAACAACATCTCCGAAAGGAGAGCCATTGCCGGATCTTCAGGTAGCGGAGCTAGACAATCGATCCACTACGCAGTCGCTAGCCAGTCTTGTTAAATTGGCATAAAACCTTAGATTCCTCCCACGATTATACTAGGGAAAGGCACATATTGTGAAATACAGATAGCTTACCGGATTGGCGCAGAGCTTTGCGCTGAGTCCGCGATCCTCGGCAAGGGGAGGAGGCACCTCGGCAGCCTTGAACAACACCTTCCAAACATCTTTGTGCATCGTGTCGAAGAGCTCTCACAGTTTCTGGTGTTCGTCCGGGTCGAACTCCCACATATTGAATTCCCGTCTTTGACACGGAAGGATCCGGTGGAAGAGCATGACCTGGACCACGTTGACAAGCTTGATTTTCTTGCTTATCATATTTTTGACACAGTTCTGGAGTCCGGTCAGCTCCGCTGGCTCGCCTCAGGCTAAACCCTTCCTTTTCCAGGAGGTAAGCTGCATGGGGATGCCGGATCGAAATTCGGTGGCCGTCACCCAGTTGGAGTCTCGCGGCTCGGTGATATAGAACCACGCCGATTGCCACCCCTTCACGGTCTCCACGTAGGAGCCTTCGAGCCAGGTGACGTTGGGCATCTTGCCCACCATGGCGGCTCCGCACTCCGCCTGCTGGCCGACCACTATCTTCGGCTTCACGTTGAAGATCTTCAGCCACATGCCGAAGTGGGGCTTGATGTGGAGGAAGGCCTCGCACATGATGATAAACACCGATATGTTAAGGATGAAATTGGGGGCCAGATCATGGAAATCTAGCCCATAGTAAAACATGAGCCCACGGACAAATGGGTGGAGAGGAAATCCCAGTCCGTGGGACGAAGTGGGCAAGAAACACAACCCTCTCATGGGGTTTCGGAGTAGGGGCGATCTACCCCGCGTCCGGGAGCCGGTGCCCAATGTCAGCATCCAAGTATCCAGCCTCCCGGAGCCTCGTGATGTCCTCCTCCGTAACGGAGGAGGCCATCCACTTGACTTCCGCTCCAGACATGTCTGGAATGGATTTACGAAGAAGGTGAGAGCTTGGGCACTGGAGCTCGAGCGTACGAGAATGGATGAGCGAAGAAAGAAGAAGGTGTGGGTGAAAAATAGGAATCCTTATCCCTTTATAAAGGCGGTAGAAATTGTGCGCCTCCCCACTTGCCCTGTAAAATCGCTTATTCCCCAAGCGTCGTGATTGATGACACGGTTGGGTTACCCACACCCATATTGATGAGAATCCCGTGATAAGGGGACATGATCTCTGCTTTGACAAGACGTGCCAAGGAAACCGCCCCGCAATATGTGCAGTAGCTGGTTGAGAAAAATGGTTCGAATAATGACCGGGCCATGGTGTGATGTCACGCTATGAAAAGTTGTCAGCAGATTAGACTTGTGGAATATTGTGCTCTCTAGGGTGGTATGTGGAATTTGTTTTGCAGAGTCGTACACGATCCTCCTGTTCGAAATATTCTATGGAGTATTCGGAGAAGGAACCCGCCTTGCAATGCCGAAGACAATCTGCGCACCATTAAAGCCATCAGGGGCTACTGAGGGAGTCCTGGATTAGGGGGTCCTCGGACAGCCGGACTATATACTTTGGCCGGACTGTTGGATTGTGAAGATACAAGATTGAAGACTTTGTCCCGTGTTTGTGTGGGACTCTCCTTTGCATGGAAGGCAATCTTGGCAATTCGGATATGTAGATCTCCTTCTCTGTAACCGACTCTGTGTAACCCTAGCCCCCTCCGGTGTCTATATAAACCGGAGGGTTTAGTCCGTAGGACAACAATAATCATAATCATAGGCTAGCTTCTAGGGTTTAGCCTCTACGATCTCGTGGTAGATCAACTCTTGTAATACTCATATCATCAAGATCAATCAAGCAGGAAGTAGGGTATTACCTCCATCGAGAGGGCCCGAACCTGGGTAAACATCATGTCCCCCACCTCCTGTGACCATTAGCCTTAGACGCACAGTTCGGGACCCCCTACCCGAGATCCGCCGGTTTTGACACCGACAGGCATGCCAAGCTTCAGGTTCGCCTGGGAGGTGAACGTGATCGAAAGTGCCAGGTTGACCCTGTTCTTCGAGCGCGTCGTCGATGCCCTGGTGCTGCTCCACTCCAATCGAGCAACTTATCTGGCCGAGGAAGCCCAGAAGCTTTGCCGGGGCGCCTTGACCGAGGTGCTCACCATGGTGGTGTACTGGAACCCCAGCGTCGACTCGCCAAAACGCTCGAGAGCTTGCTGGAGGATGTGGACCTCTAGGCGCTCGAAGAGCGTATCGAGCCCATCATGAGCTGTGTTGGCGGGGTGAAGAGGCTAGAGGGCCAGCGTCGGGATTAACTACCCCTTTCTTATCGCCGTTGCGAGTTCGTACCCAAGACAATTTTATCTTTAGTCAGAATCGCGGCAATCACTGATGTAATATAACTTTGCCGTGCTTTGAACTGATTGCATGTTATTTTCCTATTTGATTTCTCTTTGTATGTATTACACCTTACGCTTAGTTGGATAGGCTTGCCGGCACATTAACCCTTGCCGCGAGCGCTTTGAGGAATGGATCCTTAGCAGCCTGCTGGGGGTGTCGCTGCCGGGTAAACCACCTTGCCGTTCTTGGCGCAACCACTTGAGCTATTGAGCGGACTGGAAATAGAACAACTACGTTGCCAATAGTGGCAGGGTTCCATCGCGTGCAGGTTTTCCATAGAAGAACCAAAACCATTCAAGGGTAATAACCTTACAAGAATGAAATTGCTCAAAGTTTTGGCATGACTTAGCTTTTTGTTGTTATGCGGATCATCGTTGCGGCTGCAGACGATACCGTTTACCTCGCTGCTGGTACCAGAGCAACGTAAATGGTCTTGATCTCCTCCACCACTAGCATCTGCCATGTCGCCTGTTTGCACTGGGACTAGCGGACCGGCTCCAGACGAACCGATCGTCGTGGTCGTCTTCTTCTTCGAAGCCATGGCGATGAAGAAACTGTTGCACTAACTATTAGACCAGATTCTCACAAGTTCTACCCCCTTCCTGGCGCGCCAAAGATGTCGAGGAGAACGACACCTATGGGATCACGGGGATCCCTTCTACGGTTGGCGGGGTGAGGAGCTGTGTGAAGAGCAGGTCTAGTGATCAGCGTGAGGGATTTTTACCCAGGTTCGGGCCGCACTGGTGCGTAAAACCCTAGTCCTGCTTGTGTGTATATTTTGTGTTCTTGAGCTCTTGAACTAGCTTCAGTGCATGCCCGGTCCAAAAAGTCTGAATCCTCTCCAAGTATGCCTCGGGCCTCCTTTTCTATGTCAAAGGGTTGCCACAACGGCAGTGGAAAGTATCTACGACATTCAAACTTATCGCTCGGCACCATAGGACATACACATTTAATGCACTGCTTACGTGCCCTCTTACTTTATCGAGGATGGTAACAGTAACCGTCCCGTCTGTCGCTGCCCCTCCTTGCCTTGACACACATCCAGGCTGACGAGGCATGCACCGCTAGGCTGGCTGGTTGCTGCTGCGCTGGCGTGGTGGTAGAGCCTCCATGAAGATATGCATGCCGCCACGCAGGCTCCTGCCTAGTTGGCAAGCTGGTCGTTGCGCTGGAGTGGTCGTGAGGTGGCAAAATCCATGCCTGGCGCGGGCTTGGCTACAGCCCGTAATTGTCCCCAACAAGAGTCTTGCCGGGGGCCTCGCAGTCATCCCCGAAAAGGACCTTGCCAGGGGGCTCCATCTTCTGGTCCCACGTGGGCGTGCAGGCCGTTAGTCCTCACAAAGATCTATATGCTACTATGCAAGCGTCCCCAAGTCTTGGCCTTGACGCTGTTGATGGTGTCAAAACTCTCAGCCTCAAGGGGGATGGCCTTGCTGGTGCTTCGCAGGTCACCCCGGTAAGGCTCTTGCCGCGGCTACATATGCTGCCCCAGCAAGGGTGTTGCCGGGGGAGGTCCAGCCCGTCTTCTGCTCCCTGTTCACTGTCTTGAATGTTTGTTCTTGGTAGTCTTGTATTTTGTCTCCTCCTGCCCCGCCAAGCCTTGCCGCAGGCGTGTCTACGATTGCCCGTGCACAAGTAAGGGGTACACAAGAGCCCATACTTTTGTACACTGACACAGGTCTATCCTTGATTTCTTATATGATGGAATTGAGGAGCAGTCTATTGACCACATCTTTATTGGGGATATCAGCTACTCCTCGTTGATGAAGTCTTCCAAAAAAAATTGTCAATCGATCAGTGAGTTCCATAACACTTTCCTTTTGCAGACTTCTAAAACCAGCAAATATGGCAGGAAGCATTTGAGTGTGGGGATCCGTTCTGGCAATGAATTCTTCATGAGCATCTTTTATGACATCCCATAGTTGCTTTGCAGTGTTGAGCTTTTGGAATCGAAGGTAAATATCTCTTGACAGACTGCAATAGATGATATCTTTTGCTTGAGCTTCCAACTGCAGATTGGCTTTGTCATCGGAATTTGGATCATTCGGTTGCTGAACAGTATATCTATGATCTCCCATGAATCATAGTTGATAGCTTGAATTTTGGTTCTCATTCGTTCCTTCCAATAGAGTTAGTCATTTCCATCGGAGATAGCAAATCTTTTAGAGTGCAAGGATCTACCTGCATATGACATACTCAAAACTCCAAGGATGTTACACCTTTAATAAACAGAGACAGGGAGTACCTGCTCTGGTACCAATTGTTAGGACCGAGAGTATATCGACTAGAGGGGGGTGAATTGGAGATTCAAAAATTCTTTCAAATGTTTTGAAACCGATCCCAATCACAGCAGCAGAAAGATGGAAAGGAGCAAATGAACTGAACCAATCTTCATTGCCAGAAGCATATTCCTTAATGAAGGAAGTAATAATAGTACGAGCTTGGCAAATCATAGGTCTAACTATGATGAGATTAATGCAACATGAAAAAACATGCAGTAGAATGAGGCAAAACATGATGTGGGTGGAAAGTGATATGCATGATTGTTAACCGAGGTAAAATGATGATGTCTAAATGGAGTGGTGAAAATGCAACGGAATGAGATACGAAGAATAACTCAAGTGAATGACAACAAGGTGTCGAGGTACACAAACATGGGCTATTTGTTTCCCCCGACTTGTGCACAGACGGAAAGCCTCTGCCCCAGCAGCCAGTGCTCGCCAGGGGAACAACTACCAACATGTAAGACAAGGCCAAGACAAAGAAGCCTCTTTTCATGAGATTAAGGAGCGCATTAGAAGGAACAAGATAGCAAGATATCACCTTGGGAATGGCTGCCTTGCTGGGTCTTGGCGCCCTGGCGGGTGCTTGAGTCTTGGCGGCCCCGGCAAGCCTGCCGGGGTAAATATGGACTTGTCTTCCGGACAGTCTCGACCTGGCCACCGCTCCACCGCACTGCGACACCAGTCAGTTACCAATGCGGTGTCGAGCCTCCAAGCGTCTAAGTAGCCTCCACTAAGCATGTGACAACTCGCCGGAAGACAAATCGCACTCATTTGTGACCCATCCATAGGCATGTCAAGATAATAAGCAAAAGATGGTTCGACGGCGGAATAAGCTTGCCAGGAATGCACCCCCAAACGCCACCTAAGGTAGCATTTATGGCATTTCGTACTAAGTGCCAAAGTTAGGTATGATAGCACTATTGTCTACGAATCACTAGATAGTGCCTGTTTTGCCACTATGGTTATGCCTTAGACTATAAAAGGAGGTCCAAGGCAACCTAGACAAGGACTCGAACATTTACACACTTGTACGTGCGTAGCCTCTCTCCCCGATGCCACCTTGCCGGGCTTGAGCGCTATGCATTGTAGTGTTCCACCATCCAATGCACTCAAAGCAGGAGTAGGATTATACGCTTCTAAGCGGCTCAAACATGGGTAAAAATCAGTGTCTCATCGTCGTTGCACTTCGTCATGGCTTCCGCTCTTTGTGCAATGTGATCTCCCCCTTGCCGAACCACAAAGAGGCCTGTGGCCCCACAGGTGATCGTGTTCCTCTAAAACATCTTTGGGGCACCAGGTAGGGGTGGGGGTCCCTTGCATGAGCCATAGATTGTGAACAACACGTCGATATGCATCATGATATTCTTCGTCCATGGCTCCGAAGAAGAGGAGCAATGATGTTCCTTAGCCTCGTCCTTCCGATATTTCGTTACGCGCCCCCGTCATGGCGACGCCGGTGACAAAAAAAGAGGGAGATCGGTTCCACAGGCAGCCTGGCTGCCAAACCATACATAGTCGAAATAGGAGGCGGAACAAGTGACAGGACCATCCTTCCTGCGATCCTCGATCATGCGCACACTTGATCCCAGGAGGTCCGACCCGATGTGGTGGGCAGGTAGATGGTGCGTGCTTTGCACCCCTTTTTCCCTCCTTCCATGTCAATGGTGAGATTACAGGGTGGTGATGCCGCCAATGTCGATGAGCCTGCATGGAAGCTCGGTCCCACATTTGTCCTGCCAAGGATAAATCCTGAGCTGAATGCTGGAGCAAATCCATCGGCTGGCACCCCCGGCAAGCAGACCGCGGCAAGGCCCCATGCACCAACGTGTCTACCATGCTGGCCACTGAGGGGCATTGGAAGTCAGTGGGAAAGTGGGACTAGTTTTCCATCTTTTCCATGATGATTCTTTAATCACGGATGTTTTCATTAACCCCTCAGCCCGTGTCGGGGAGAGCGCATGATTAACAGCCGCGAAGTCCCTCCATGTTGTTGCTTTCCCGTTTTTCCCTCTTTCCAGGTTGAAAGCGGAAGCGCGTGCATGATCGCACCAGAAGACATGAAAAGGAGAGACGGCCACAGGAGAAGAAATGTGCTTAAGCAAAATACGCACCCCAGCAGGGGGCATGAACAAAAGCTAAGTTGACATGCTTAAAAACTTTCAATCCAACTCACGTTTGCATATCCCTTGAATAACCAAGGTTTTGTATGACGATTCCCTTGCGTGATGGAACCTTACGGTACTTGTCTGTGCTTTTTCTTTGTTTCGAGTCCGCTCAACGAAGCAGGTGGCTGCATCAAAGACTATTAAGGAAAAACCTACCAACAGCGTGTCCTTGCTAGCTGAATGCTAAGGACCCGCATCTCAAAGCAATCGTAGCAGCATGCTGTTGGCGAGCAACCAAAGTGCGCGAGGAAATCAACCATATGAATACCAGTGGAGAAATGAAGGGGATAGCGTACGCTCACATATAAATACCACTTCAGCAAGCATTGAAACGAAAATAGTGTGGAATCTAACATGGGATACACATTGTGTCTTAGTACGGGGCAGCACAATAGCCAGAATGCTCTAAGGATTGGTCCAACGACCTCCTGGGACTCTTGGGATGGAAAGGACCTTGTCAGCAAGGGGGCCGGCCTCACCGCGGCAGCATAGATGTCGTCGCCTAGCAGCAGCTTCTTGAAGGAATCAGAGAGGTTGAGATCCGGATGAAAGAAGGCGAGGTTTCTCAAGACCAGGAAGCGGGCATCGCAGGAAAGCTTCCGCAATTCATTGGAAAAGCAGGCAGCCCTGTTGTGTTCGTACATCTTCAACCCTTTGATCAAACCTTCAAAGAAGAACGTCAGCTTGACACTTGGAAATTCATGCTCACCGACGGAGAAGGCCCAGCTCTTCATGTCCATGGTAGCAATCTAGGCAGTAAGGCATTCGGCAATGTCAATCATACTCTTGATTCAAAGGTCACGCTGCTGGATCTAGTTCTCTAGTTTGTCTTCTGTGTCCCTTTGGAGAGTTCTTGCCTTATTTAAATCTGCCATTAGAAACTTTTTGTACCAAGTGGCGGATTTCCGATCCTTCTCCAGAGAGCCAAGCCTGGCTTTCATATTGGAGATGGTTCCGTTGGCAGTATCAAGGTCCTGGCTCTTGGAGGAGAGCTGCGATTGCACGCCCTCCAGGGTGGCCTCTGCTTTCCGTGCTTCCTCTTTGAGCGCCAAGATCTCCTTGCTACTCCTTGCAAGGTCTTCGGTCAACTTTCTCACTCGATTTTCAAGGTCATTTTTGGCAACAGATGCAGAAGCTAGCTCGTCGGCAACCTTCTTGAATTGGCAGAGGATTCAAGGGTGACTGTGTTGAGGGTGGCTTTGCAGTCATCCGCCAAGTCCTTGGTGCACTGCTAAACAAAGGGCCTCCAGCTCCTCATCCTTGCCATTGAGAGTAGCTTCGAGCGACCCCTCCCTACCGGAGATGTGCTTCTCCTTGGCGTTTAGAAGTGTTTCACGCTCCGCCAACCGGACCTCCTGGCAGCAAGGTCCTCCTTGGCCATGGTCAACACCTCTTCTTGCCGCAAGAGGGAGTGGGACTGCTTCATGTACCACCGGTGCAGTTGATCACCTTTATTCGTCAGCTTCTTGTCCATTGGGTCAATGGAGTTGCGCTACATCTTGATCGCCTCCCACTTGAGGCTATACCTGTTCTACACGTCTTTGAACCCTGCTGCCATCGATTCCAGGAAAGAAAAATGTTTGCTGCTATCAGTAGGATTGCCAGCTTCTTCAACCCTCTGGGACAGCGGCGCCAATATGCATCTAATGTCTTCATCAAAATCTGCGCCCGCTAAAGCAGATGAGCTAGGATTCGCGAGACAGGATTGGGCAAGGATTAGTGCCAGCTTGCTTGGAGAAGGTTGCGGAGCCGCAGCCTGAGGATAGCCCACGGGAAAGGGTCCCAAAAATTGGAGAGGAGCCTTCTCCTCGACAACCGTTACCAGGCCAGATATGCTGCTAGGGCTTTTCTCTACTTCTTCCGAGAACTCCTGAATATCCTTGGTAGCTTGCCCATGGTCTTGCGCGGCAGCATCCTTCCAAATACTAGCCACCTCCTCCAAGAGCTCGGGTCATCAGTTGATCAAGCTACAAACAAAATTAACAGATACGATGACAAGAAGCCAGACGCTACCAAATCAAAGCCAGGGAGATGAGTAATTCGAGCAAGTAAAACAAAGTTCAAGTGGACTACCCGGTGGTGGCTGCTGTGGGGGGACGTCTGCTCCACCGACAACATCTATTAACAGCGCGCGGTCCACGACCACCCCTTTGGTGGTTGTGGCCTCGACGCGAGAAGACCCTTCAGTGGAGACTCTTTCTGGTGACTCCTATACTTGAACCTTGGTCAATAAGGACCCTTGGTGGGTGGGTCCATCGCGGTGAGCTCTGGTGTCCTGACTCTCGCCTGATCCCCTGCCGGGGGATGAGGGGCGCTCCTCCGCGCGTCCGTGCGCGGGCAAAATGTGTCCTATTCCTTCGCGCTGGGGACTAGACTAGCTCCTAGGCACAGGATCCCCTGCCTTATCCCCCACTAGACCTGTGCTTGCTGAATGGCCTCGCACCACCACATGCTTGGCCCACTGAGCAAGGGGTTCTTCGTCCCTGTCAAGTTGACAAGACAAGATTAAATTAGCAACCAAGTGCGGAATACTTCAACAAAAGGCTTAGTCGTTCTGCTACTCTGGGTCCACGAGCATGGAGACCAGCTCGTACGCTGTAGGTGGCAGGGTCACCCTGCCCCTTTTCAAGGATGGAGGAGCAGAACTTCCCGGCAGCAAATGAACTTGTCGGTGGGGCCGAGGCCTCTGGCGGGATCCATCTTGGCGAGGGAGTTGGGCTTGACTGGGGGCCAGGGTCTACCCCCATGACAACTCGTCACTTGGCGGGGCGGAGTCTTGGCGTCAGAAAGGTGAGTGGATTGGCGGCATACCATGTCTTGCTTGTCAACCTTGGTGGCTATCTTCTTCACCCTTTTGGAGGCCCACGAGGAAGTAGGGGCCACTGGTTCCCGGCAGGCCCGCTTGCGAAAGCGTCGACCTGGCTCTGGGATTGAGGACCCATTTCGAGCCTTTCCTCCTCCACCTCGGGCTGCTTTACCTCCTCAGCCTCGCCTCCTTTTGGGCCTCTCCTGCCATAACATGAGGAATTCTAGCCCCGGCAGAGTCAAGCCCGGTAGCCTCCTCTACGGCATGCTCTTCACTCCCTTCATAAAAAAAGCCTTCACCTTCCTCCTCCTCCTCTTCGGGCCTCGTACCTCCGGCAGCCTAGAGCGCTATGTCCTCTGTGATTCGCGTCATAATGAATGCTACCTCTACCTTGGAGGTGCGCTTGATAAGGTTGTTCTTCACCCTAGAAGCACATTCTTCCAAACCGGAGACCCAGTCTATCTCTGCATCTAGTTTAGGCAATTGCCAGTCAGCCTCAACTCTATAGGCATTGCATGTAGGCATCCATTTCAGAATTTGGTCCAGGGCGGAGTTAAGGTGCAGGGGAACAACCTTTGCTGGCAGATGGAATGGCACAAGGTTGCCGAACATTCTGGTATTCCCAGGCAAACCTGTGCCTTTTCTGCGGTGTGCAGGAAGTTAGCCCCCACATGCTCGACGGTCAGCCCAGCAGCTTTGAGGCGGGCAATCCTGTTCAACATCGAGCGCAGCCTGTCACCGATGGGGCCCAACTTACTCATTCGCTTCCGCGCATGACACATTTAGTCTGCGCCGAGCAAAACTCAGGGGCCTCCTTATCCTGGATCCAACACCAATCCTCCCTCCATTCCTTCCACTTGCCGCGCTGCTGGCCAGAAAGATAATCCCAATATTCCTTCTTGCCCAGGGAATCCAACTTATGTTTCCCGGGCGGTGAGATTTATCTTCCATCCATGGGATGAAGAAGTGCCTGAACAGGTCCACATTGGGGGTGACTCCAACAAAGTTCTCAAACAAATAAGCGAAGATTTCCATGCACGCCATAGCATTGGGTGTGAAGTCTAGAAGGTGGAACCCATACACTATCATCATGGCGCAGAAGAAGTCAGAGAAGGGGGGGGGGTGAGGCCGCAGGGAAGTACATGCAGAAGAAGCGGTATGTGTCTGATGGGATCTTGGCCCCGTCCGGCAGAACCATAGGTGTTCCATGCCCTTTCGGGACTTCCCTCCCCCACATATATGCATACCTCGTGATTAAGGTATTGCCATCCAAGTTCGATGGGAAGAAAACCATGTCTTCCTATTGCCGCTTGTCCAGTTCCTCCGCCTTCTTCTTCCTTTCCCCTGCCGTGGTGTCTTTGGCAGCGGCCACTTGCTTCCCCTTCAAGGAACTCGTCTTTCGCTCCATCTCTCAGACTCACAGGAAAAGAGAAGTTCTAGCAGAGCTTTTGGGGGCGGATGCTTGTGGTGGAGGTGGTTTCTTGTCTTGAGGAAGAAGATGAAGGGAGAAGAAATGGATGCAAATGAGCAGCGCCCCTTCGCCTTGCCTTTTTATTGGGAACATGCGCGGGAGCTGGCTATTTGCTATCTTTTTCGGGAAGTTACCATTTTCGCAGGCGCATTACCCTCTAGCAGGTACTAGTCATCATGACGACAGCCGCATACACTACAAAAAGGATACACTTCTGTGATGATACATGTTTGTCACAGTATGCCACGTTTTCTATCATGCATGTACATCCATGACGATTTTATGACAGAATCAAGATAGTCATACCTGTGATGTCGTAGAAGTGTTCCATGACAATACCAAAATTATCATCACGGAAGTGTCCACTTCTGTCATGCCCAATATGCGATACTATCCTAAAGAGACTCGAAGGTCCCACCAAGGATAGAACCGCATATTGAAACGCTTTTGCAAGGTGGATATCATTACATCAACATTACATAATAGATGGGGATACATACAAAAGGCATACAATGCCACATGAATACAACATCACAATACATAAGAGCATCATCCGACTACAGATGAAACACAAACAGAAACTCAAACGACATCCACCCTGCTAGCCCAGGCTGCCGACCTGGAACCTATCCCCTGATCGAAGAAGAAGCAGAAGAAGAACTCCAAAACAAGCAAACATCGCTCTCGCGTCATGATCATCGCATAACCTTTAGCTGCAACTGTTGTGGTAGTAATCTGTGAGCCACGAGGACTCAGCAATCCCATTACCATGGGTATCAAGACTAGCAAAGCTTAATGGGTAAGGAAGGGGTAAAGTGGTGAGGTTGCAGCAACGACTAAGCATATATGGTGGCTAACATACGCAAATAAGAGCGAGAAGAGAGCAAACGGAATGGTCGTGAAGCTAGCAATGATCAAGAAGTGATCATGAACTCCTACTTACGTCAATCATAACCCAAAACCGTGTTCACTTCCCAGACTCCGCCGAGAAGAGACCATCACGGCTACACACGCGGTTGATGCGTTTTAATTTGGATCTGGTGTCAAGTTATCTACAACCGGACATTAACAAATTCCCATCTACCCATAACCGTGGGCACGGTTTTCAAAAGATAATACCCTGCAGGGGTGTCCGAACTTAGCCCATGATAAGCTCTCGCGATCAACGAAGGATATACCTTCTCCCAGGAAGACCCGATCAGACTCGAAATCCCGGTTTACAAGACATTTCGACAATGGTAAAACAAGACCAGCAAGACCTCCCGCTGTGCCGACAAATCCCGATAGGAGCTGCACATATCTCGTTCTCAGGGCACACCGGATGAGCCAGACGTCGGGTTGGCATAGACCATGATTGCCCAGGGGGCACCGGACATCGCTCGGTTTGGACCAGCACTCGGAGGAGAACTGGCCCGAGGGGGGGGGGTAAAATAAAGATGACCCTCGGGCTCCGGAAACCCAAGGGAAAAAGGGCTAGGTGAGGCAAATGGTAAAACCAATGTTGGGCCTTGCTGGAGGAGTTTTATTCAAAGCAAACTGTCAAGGGGTTCCCATAAATCACCCAACCGCGTAAGGAACGCAAAATCCGGGAACATAACACCGATATGATGGAAACTAGGGCGGCAAGAGTGGAACAAAACACCAGGCATAAGGCCGAGTCTTCCACCCTTTACCAAGTATATAGATGCATTAATTAAATAAGAGTTATTGTGCTATCCCAACATAATCCTGTCCACCATGGAGCAATCTTCAACTTCACCTGCAACTAACAACGCTATAAGAGGGGCTGAGCAAAAGCGGTAACATAGCCAAACAACGGTTTGCTAGGAAGGGTGAAAAAGGTTACAGGCTGACATGGCAATTTGGGAGGCTCGAACAACAAGAGATAGGTAGCGCGTCAAAGCGATAGAACGAAGCAACTAGCATAGCAATGATAGTAGTGAGATCCAGGGTAGCGGTCATCTTGCCTGAAATCCCGCAAGGAAGAAGAACGAGTCCATGAAGAAGACAGACGAGAGTAGTCGAACGAATCCTCGCAATCGCGACATTACCGAAACTAAGAAGCAACACCAGAAAGAAACAAACAACATGGTAAATACACAAGCATAATCATGGCATGATGCACAATCAAGTATGATGCATGTCCGATTTAAAGAGGCATGACATGGCAAAGTGCAGCAAACAATACTACAAGTTAAGTGGAGCTCAATATGCAACGAGTTGCATATTTACAAAACACCACATGGACATATTTAGTTTAATCTCGTTTAGGTACACAAAAATATTAAATGTTGTTAAACATGGCAAGAGGTGAAACATAATAAAACTAACTATTTAGGCAAGTTTAAATGAGGCAGGAACAATCAAACAACAATTTCGGAAAATCCCCATATGCATATTTTGGATTTAGTACTGTTCTTCCTATTACATGATTTTAGAGTTGTTAAACAGTAAAACAAAGTGCACCATGTTAATCTAGGCATTTTTCCACCCCATTTACATATAAAGTTTATTTAAAACCAAGCTACGGTTAATTAGTTATGAAATAAAGCATTTTAACATGGCATTTAAGCAAAATTAATCAAACAGCAATTTAAACATTTTAAACATGGATAAAAGTGGCATATTACTAATCTACACAAAATTCTAAGCATTTTACATGTATAAAACATTTTAATCCAATGCACGGTTATGAAGTTATTATATGCATGATGTTGAGGGTTTTTCTGAAAAACAACAGTTTTCTGGAAATTAGAAAAATCGTCCTGGCCGGGAAAGACATCACGGGCCAGATCTGAGGCAAACTGGGCTGGGGGGAGCTGCCGGTTGCTCACCATGGGCTGGGCCAGTCGGTGAGGAGGCCAAGGTAGGCCGCGAAAGGGCGCACTGGGCCTGGAGGCACGGTCAACGCGAGCGCTCCCCTCGCTCGCTCGATGCAGACAAGGCAGAGGCCGCGGCAGGGGACGACCGGAGTTGCGGGGACAGGGATCTCCAGCGCGGTGGTGAAGGACGGAGGGCAGAGACGGCGAGATTCGGCGGACCCCGGCCGGATCTGGCGCGAAACGACGGCGAGGGTTGACTCAGGGCAGAGCATGGGCATCCATGGCGTCTGCCTCCTGTGAAGGTGAGAGAGAGATAGTGAGACGAGGTTGAAGGAGAGGAAAAAGTGAAGGGCATAGGAGAACAGAGGGGCGTCCTGGTAGTCTAGGTCGTCGGAGGGCGAGGTCGTCGGCAGCAGGTCGAACTCCTGCTCGAGGAAGGAGGCGCGCGAGGTGGTGCTTCAGCACGGGAGTTCGAGGCGGCGGGGTCGACATGCTCGTGAACGAGGGCGCCATGGGAGGAGCTCGGGGTAGGAGGCGTGCTGGAGCAAGAGGCTGGAGGGCTCCTGGTGCTCCAGTTGCTTGCGGTCGCCGGCGGCGGGGCTGACGGGGTGGCCGTCGGGGTCCTTGGCCCAAGCGCAAGCGGGCGCTGTGCTCGCACGGGGAGAGTCGAGGTCTCGAGGAGGAGGCCTCGGGCGTGAGCAGAGGAGGCTGGGGTAGTGGATGGATCTGAAATCGAGGGATGAAGGTGATTGGCTCGGTGGGGAAAACAAGGAGGAGACCAGGTGGGCGGCGGCGGCTGGACAGGGAAGGATCCGTAGAAAATAGGGATTGGTCCAAAATGAACTAGGGTAGACTATATATATATGGGAAAAGAGAGGAGTTGGATCATCTGATCAAAATCCGACGGTCGAGAAAAGATAGGTTAGGAAAGTCTAAATAAGAAACGGAGATGTTTTAGAGATGTTTGGGGATGATCTGGATCCAACGGTGACGACTACTCGGGTCAGGTTCGGGGGAGGTTTCGGACACGCACATGAGGGGTCTGAGAGAGGTCAACGAGGACAAGGGCCTGACAAAATGACACCGGAGGCAAAGAGAGAAAGGACAACTGCGAACGGCTACGAGTTTTGTGAAAAACATGCGGATGCAATGCTCATGATGCGATGAGATGAAATGCAAGACATGAATAAAATGCAAAACAAACAGCAAAAACCCAACCACGAAGAAAATAACATATCACATCTCCGAAAAAGGCAAGAGTTGGAGTTACGAATATGGAAAGTTGTATCTCGGGCGTTACAACACTCCACCACTAGGAGAGGATCTCGTCCCGAGATCTAGGATGGCACTGGAGAGAAACAGAAGATGAAGAGAAGAGGTAAAACTAAGTTGCTTCTTCGACCAACGAGTGAAACCAAAGAACCTTGAGAGGTTGAAAAGTTGAAAGAAATGACATAACAGAGTTGAACACAATTGAGAGCACTGCGGTAGAACAAATAGAAACAAGGAACGCCATTTGAACCTTAGAGGTTGCAAAGCTATGAATGACGAGTTCAATGAAGAAGAAGGAATTGAACCCGCTCTGGTTGAAACGAGATAAACAAGGAACAAGGGAGAACAAATTCAGACAGCACTCCGGTTGAAAAGAGATGCAAGACTTGATGAGATGAAAAGAACTTGAAGAGATGACACAACACTCCGGTTAAATGGATAAGCACGAAAAGAACATGATCTTGGCAAAACAAGATGATGAGTGAAGAGAGCAACATCACAATGCCTCCGGAACGAAAGAATAGAAGCTAGATTGTTGGGATAAAGGGACGGAGAAGAAAATGAAATCTTCTGCCACAAATGAACTTGGAAAGCATCCTTGCAAAGAAGGATTGAACGGAGTTGTTGGAAAATCAACAACGAAAAACACAAGTTTGTAGTGGGCTTATGGAAAACTTCTCAAAATTGAGGCGAAATTCTGCCACTAACGTAAACAATAGATTGGATTGAGGTCAACAAGGAGATGGCAACTCCTTTCGCCGAGAGGATAGGAGAAAAACTTGGATCATTGATAGTCACCACAATGAGCAACATTCCTTAGGGAAGGCTTTAGGTGAAAACTAACCCAAGATAAATTGGTCGAAAAGATATCTTGAACGAAGAGAAAATGATGGATTTAATTAACTCATTCCTGACAACTTGTGAATCATGAAGCACGAGGAGAAATTGCCAAGGATGACATAACACCATCTCAAAAGATAAGGTAGAAAGGATTGCACTTCGGAATGCAAGATGAAAAATGCTTGAACGCCTAAAAAAACATGTGTTGAGCACCATGTTTACTTTTGAGTATAGCATGGCGGATCATAACTTCGAGAGAAATCTTGAAGAACAATTGAAGAATGAAAAGAATCCTTCACGAACCATCATGTAGAGCCTCCATGAAGAACTCCGGTAATAAAAGGATGATGAAAAGAAAAAGAAGTTGGAAACACAAGGTGAAGCCTTGAAATGATTTAGATGGAGCTTCGCGATGATATAACCGAGAGAACTTGGAACTCCGGAAAGAAAAGATGAACACTAGAACCAAGAATTACTTCATCATGAACAATCTCCAGAAGAAAAGAATTGAGTCACCTTGAGGAAATAGGAATAAGATTTATTGTATTCTTATCCTTCATCAAATTAAGTTCATGACAAGCAATGGATTTGGCACACTACTTATTCCCGTAGAAAGGATTAAAAGAGATATAACGCAAACTTGAGAAGGTATTGATGGAACCACCGGTAGGATTTGGAAACAACAAATGAATTGATATGATAACAAAGGAAGTGAAATCTTGAACGAACCACCATAAAAATTGAAAATGAGATTAGCAAAGGCACAATTCACCGGGAAGAATTGGAAAATGAATGAAGATACTTGAGGGGATTTAAATACATGAGAACGAAGAGATCACGAACTGATTAAAGAATACTTGAACGAAGCACCGGAAGAATATGGAGACGAACGAAGAGGTATCAATTCAGAATCGAGAGATCTTCTGAAATAATGGCCATCGGATGATCGAGAAAAGAAAGCAACCCTCGAAATGCGTCGGATGGGTGAAAAGAATTCTCACAATCTAAAACAATTATGAGAGGGTGGCATCAAGCTTGAACCATGAATCTATGGAAGAACGGGTAAGGATTTAAGAGGAACTCTTCTTCGGTCTTCAAAATCTGAGAATGACGATGAAGAACACCACCATGAATTGTTGAGATACTTCGGGAGAATAAAAAAAAGGGTTGAACCAAAGATGAAAAGAATTTGAAAACGATCTTGGAGAAGGCATGTGACTGATGGGATCCATTCTTACGTCACACTTGAAAAGAATTTAAGAATAACTCCGGAATAATTAGAAGAGTCAGGTAAGATCCTGGGAAAAGACCTGTGGGTTAGGGCCCACTCAAAAGAAACACCGTTGAACGATTGCTTAGGAAGAGATAATGCACCGGTTGATTAAATGGCTTGAATGAGATAATAATCTCCAAATAGCTAGCACGGATTGAGAATGGAAACACGAATCTTCTGAGATATCTTCAATACTTCGGATATGAACTGGGAGAGGTGAATGAATAAGAGAGCCTTGGATAAGCAATTCACATGGGAAGATATGTGAAACAAAAAGGAGAGATATGATCAACACCGAAAGCTTGAGTTAAATCCACCGAAAAAGAATACGAGAATGAAGAATGATGAACTTGAAGCTCCGTTAGTATCTTCCTGAGAATCAACGGATAAGAACATTGACAGGAAAAGAATGGAGAAACTTCACATCCATAAGATGGATACTTGATTAAGAAATCTGAGTCCTTTAAGAAAAGGGTGGGAGGGCGGGAAAACAAAGGCAACTTGGGGACGGATGAAACGAACAACGTTGGGAAAACTGAGAGATGAAATTGTGAATGTTGAAATGATCGAATCCCTTGAAGAGAAGCACGCCGGTTGGAAAGAATTGACATGACAATCTCGATGATCAAAAGGATTAGTACTCCCATAGAAATATGAGAACACCATTTAGAAAAGGTATGGAATCAACACTTGACTTCGAAGCAACTCGAATACCACAACTCAAAACAAAACAAAGGATTGCCTTGCAGAAATAAGCCGGAAACAAACATATGATAGATCCCATATCGTATCATGTGTTTGTTGGAAAGATAAAACTAGAGCTACTTGAATTCCCACCTATAAACTTCCGAAACTTTCTGGTTATGCAATCAGGTGTCTGGGATACAGGGGATGCAATATATATCTCACCCAAAACTAACAATCCCTACATCCAAGCTGTATCCATCCGTCAACACATAACCAAGAAACCTTCGGAAATCGTGTACCTCAACCTTCAAAAAGCATCCGTTATACGAGCTATGGCAATACTCCCGAACTCCCACCCCAGTACTGCGTGGCGTCGAGGTTATCTCACCAACAACTGCATAAAAGAGATTTTCGATGTCGGCAAAACTTAGGTATTCCAGAACTGCAACGATAAAATTGTGACGACAACACCTCGGAGCTCAACTCCCCGGGTCACTGCCACATAAAAGACAGGAGGCACCAAGAACAATGTTCTCGTCACAAAACCATCGGAACGATTCCAAGATACCCGCGTGATCCTAAAAAAAATTAGTGAAATTTGAGGAGAGGAAAGACAAAACATCTACGTCAGGAGACCTCACCAGAGTGACGAAGGGGCTGGGGAGTAAAAAGAATTCCTACTCTCCAATATATATAATCCTAAGACTCAAAATAGTTTTCTTCTAGACTCAACAACGGCCAACAATCAAGGGGGCTCCTATGGTCGGTCGAGGCTCTGATTACCAACTTGTCACGCCCAATATGCGATACTATCCTAAAGAGACTCGAAGGTCCCACCAAGGATAGAACCGCATATTGAAACGATTTTGCAAGGTGGATATCATTACATGAACATTACATAATAGATGGGGATACATACAAAAGGCATACAATGCCACATGAATACAACATCACAATACATAAGAGCATCATCCGACTACGGATGAAACACAAACAGAAACTCAAACGACATCCACCCTGCTAGCCCAGGCTGCCGACCTGGAACCTATCCCCTGATCAAAGAAGAAGCAGAAGAAGAACTCCAATACAAGCAAACATCACTCTCGCGTCATGATCATCGCATAACCTATACCTGCAATTGTTGTGGTAGTAATCTGTGAGCCACGAGGACTCAGCAATCCCATTACCATGGGTATCAAGACTAGCAAAGCTTAATGGGTAAGGAAGGGGTAAAGTGGTGAGCTTGCAGCAGCGACTAAGCATATATGGTGGCTAACATACGCAAATAAGAGCGAGAAGAGAGCAAACGGAACGGTCGTGAAGCTAGCAATGATCAAGAAGTGATCCTGAACTCCTACTTACGTTAATCATAACCCAAAACCGTGTTCACTTCACAGACTCCGCCGAGAAGAGACCATCACGGCTACACACGCGGTTGATGCGTTTTAATTCGGATCTGGTGTCAAGTTATCTACAACCAGACATTAAAAAATTCCCATCTGCCCATAATCGCGGGCACGGTTTTCAAAAGATAATACCCTGCAGGGGTGTGCCAACTTAGCCCATGATAAGCTCTCGCGATCAACGAAGGATATACCTTCTCCCAGGAAGACCCGATCAGACTCGGAATCCCGGTTTACAAGACATTTCGACAATGGTAAAACAAGACCAGCAAGACCTCCCGCTGTGCCGACAAATCCCGATAGGAGCTGCACATATCTCGTTCTCAAGGCACACCGGATGAGCCAGACGTCGGGTTGGCATAGACCCTGATTGCCCAGGGGGCGGCGGACATCGCTCGGTTTGGACCAGCACTTGGAGGAGAACTG